>NC_046156.1:210695152-211295152 GCF_011064425.1 Rattus rattus
GGTGGCTGTTTTGGACGCAGCTCCCACTTCCATTATCTTTGTGATTGAGTCAACAATGATTTCTATGGAATCTTCTGCTCCTGAAATGCTGTCTTCTTTTTCTTGTTTTCTGTTTTATGCTTGTATCTACAACTCCTTGTCTCTTCTTTTGGTTTTCTATATCCAGGGTTATTCCCATGTGTTCTTTCTTGATTGCTTCTATTTCCATTTTTAATTCCTTCAACTGTTTGATTGTGTTTTCCTGGAATTCTTTCAGGGATTTTTGCGATTCCTCTCTGTAGGCTTCTACTTGTTTATTAATGTTTTCCTGTGTTTCTCTAAGGGAGTTCTTCATGTCTTTCTTGAAGTCCTCCAGCATCATGATCAAATATGATTTTGAAACTAGATCTTGCTTTTCTGGTGGGTTTGGATGCTCCATGTTTGTTTTGGTGGGAGATTGGGCTCCCGATGATGTCATAGTCTTGGTTTCTTGGGTTCCGCTTGCCTCTCGCCATCAAGATTATCTCTAGAGTTATTTTGTTCTTGCTATTTCTGACAGTGGCTAGATCTGTCCTATAAGCCGTGTCAGAGTGCCAGACCTGTTTTACTGTTTTCTTTCTCAGCCATGGTGGGGAGCACAGAGAATTCTGTTTTGTAGGGGAAGTTTTTCTCTAGGTCTCTCAGCTGTCTGTGGGCCTGTGTCTTGAGTGCACCAGGCAGGTCAGGTCTTCTGGGATTCGTGCACCAGGGTTCCAGATGGGCCTCCGTGTTTCTCTGGTTCAGGATGGTGGTGTAGGAGCAGTCTCTCTTCTGCTCTCTAGGTTCCGCTTCTCTGAAGGTTTAGCTCCCTCCCACGGGATTTGGGGTGCAGAGAACTGTTTATCCGGGCTGTTTCCTTCAGGTTCCAGCGGTGTCTCAGGCAGGGGTCCTGCCGCTTCTGGGCCCTTCCCCACGGGCACCCAGAGGCCTTATAAGCTTTACGTTCTTAACCTTCAGTTGGTCATCTGCAGAATAGGGATGATTGCAAATTGGTTTAGTATTGGCAATAGCTAGTACAGAATATACTCTTAATGCTTTTTTATATTATTCACAAATTATTAATATCCAAAAATGTTAATTATTCATATATAGGTGTCTGTATAAATGCATTCCAAATGTGTGCATGTTCACAGAGTATTCATGTATCCTCGTATCTTGGAGCACAGTATTTGCATTCTTATTATTCTATCACCCTTTTTATATTTTTTATTTTGTACATGCTACTTTAATTTTAAGCATGGAATAAAAAATGTTTAGATAATCAACCGAACAGCTGCTAGGGGAAAAATAGAAATAAAGTAGCTCAACGATTAAAGATTGAAATTTAAAAGAATAGTTTTACAGTTAACAGCTGCCGGTCCCTGAAATAAGTTTCTGATAACCACATGATTACAATGGGGAAAGCAGGCTTCTAATACTGAAAATTTGTAGCTAGAAAGCTGAAAGCTGTTGGAAAGTAATGACAAGATGTTAGGGTTGATGATTTTTCACAGAGAAAATAAATTACATGACAAGAAACAGAGAATGTGGTAATAGCACCACTTACAAGGGTTAAATTCATGCCAAGGCATAAGTGAGAACTGTGAAATATACTTTAGGCTCCATTTTAACTTTTTAAAACCTGATTTGAATAAGGAACACTAAATATAGGCCATGAAAATGGTGACAGCATCCTTTGTCCCTAAGCATCTCCTCTTGTTCTTGTCCTCTGATCTGGATGCATGCGCACACGATCATTGACGTAGTGCTTTTGTATTCCCTGGAGGGATGGAGCACACAAAGTGGAGAAACCTGAATACCATTCTGGGACCTCTTGTGCAATAGCGGCAAGCTTTTGCCTATCGAAGCTTTTGTTAGGTAAAAATTGAAGTAAGGTAAAACCTGACCCACACTCAAATCATTGAGAAAATATCCAAAACACCATCCAAATGCAAGATGCTAATCTCAGGAAACACTATGAACTGGAAAACAAAAGAACTAATTTCTAAATAGTTCTCCCAGGAAGCAAAACAAACCCTCAGTCTGTTTGGCTTCCCGTTTCTGTACCTCCCACGTAAGGCAGATGCATTTGAAAATTCCTCTGTTGACTTTCTTAGCTTGTACATACTTCCAGGCACGTGTGGGTTGCATAAATCTTAACTTGTTCACATAAAAAATAATATTTGAGTCTTGTTTTATTTATTTATTTTTTTACATGTTAGGCTCCTTAAGAGGGACACATTGCTAGAACAGCAATGTTGCTTTCCAGAGATTAGTATTTCATATGGGGAGAAGGAGAGCGAAATAGGAGGTAGTAGATCACAAACAAAACATTTGGAAAATAAACTAAAATTCACTATTATAGCCCAAGACCAGAAGAGCCATGGGAAAAGGAATAGGAGAAGTAAAAGGGACGGAAGGCTTCAAGAATTGTTATTTGGTAAGTAGGATGCTTGTTACATCCTATAAAGAGAGAGTCTCGTATCAATGGGAAGATAGCTTTTCAGTAAAGATTTAGACGATGAGATAATTACCTCCATAATTGTCTAGTGAGCAGCCTCTGTGAGAGGGAAATCTGGCTCCAAAGCCCAAAGGTACAGTTTTCCTGGCACGTTTGGAAACACAAGAAGGATGGTTATGATTGCAAAAAATGAGTCAGGGTCATCCAGAAGGGAGGCAGTCAGAAAACACAACCTTCCTTAAAACTCTACCTAAAATTATGACTTGCATTTCAGTAAGTTCAAGAATTAACTTCTGCTGTATATTATCTTTGTATCTGCTGTATTTTATCTTGCCCCTCCTTCTCTCCTCATACACCCTTCATAAGAGAGAGAGATTGGTTTTCAGACATTGTGTGATGCCATGGCACATATGAAGGACAGAATTTCAACCTTGGATAGAGGACAGAGGTCCTTGACACTGTTTGAAGAACACTTCCCATAATTCAGACTAGCTTATCCAAGAGTTCCCACCAGTCTCAGAGTCCGTACAGGACACACCAAGACCAAGTTCTCAGCACGAAGACAATGTATTTGCCTTAGAGGGACAAAGACAGGGGAGAGGAGACAAAAGAAAGGGGAGAAAAGAAGCAAGAGAGAGAAGGGACTTTTTTTAGTGTATAGATCTCTCTCACCATCTGCATGTCATCAAGCCTGGTTCTGAGAAAAACATTTCCTTTGGTGGTCATCTTGTATTAGGGAACCATTGTGGTGATAATTCTAGTTTTTTAACTATTTTTATGTATTTTATTTTATGTGTAAATTTATTACTTCCATGTATGTATGTACACCATGTTCATATTAGTGTTCTGAGGTGGTCAGAAGAAAACTTTAGATATCCTGGAACTTGAGTGTTAGAGCTGATTAAGAGACACCTACCTTCCTCTCCAATGCCTTAAGGTGGTATTCTAAACGTACACTCTCTCCTTTCAAATGACTTTGCATTTTTACTATTTGGAGACTTCCACTGGGGGCAAGAGGGATGCTGCCCTTCGGGCATCTTTCCTTCTGTACTAGTACAGAGCTCTGATGCTTTTCTTTAACACACCTACTTCCTCCTGGTCTGCTACTGTAAGTTGCTCATGCTTCTCTCTTCTGCAATCCTCACATTTTTCATAGCCTTCTGATCCACTTATGCCAGTTGCTGACAGTCCTTCCCATAACTAACATGGTCTTTCTTACCTGCTTGTCTCTCAGGTAATTGTGACTGTGCACACAGTATGTTGCATTGTTCTCCACCCTCAACCAGACGTCTGGTTAACCTCAATCTATAACGTTCTAGGGTTTCTCTAACCAATCTCTTCCATACTCTTCCACAAGCCAGCTCTAAAGTTCTGAGAACCACATAGATAGGTTATAACAGGAAAGCCTCTACTCCTTAATATCAATTTTTCTGTGTTTAGTTATTTTTCCTGTTGCTATGATAAAGGACCTGACCAAAGCAATTTAAGGAAAGGGAAGTTTATGTTTGCCTATAACTTGTGAGTACAGTCCATGCACGGAGAGAAGCTGTACAGCTGAAAGAAGCTGTAGCTGTGACAGCAGTAACATGAGGTAGCCAGTCATACTGTGTGCACAGTCAGGAAACAGGTAGGGATGAATGCAGCTTATGTTTTCTGACTTAGTCCACATCTCTACTCCCATGAGGCAGCGCCACCCAGCCTCACAGTGGATCTTCCCACCCCACTTAAATCTCTCTGCAAATGCCCTCACAGATATACCCAAATATTTATTTTCTAGCTGATTCTAAATTCTGTCAAACTGATAATCAAGAATAGCACATCCATATTCTGGCATCGTTTAGAGCTAGCAATTGATCGTCTTGTTCAGGCTTGTGCTTTCAAGTAGTTGGATTTCAAAATACCCTAAGCCTTAACAATCAACAAGGACAAAGCAGTACTCTTCCAGTGTGAAAGGATTCATTTCAGGAGGTCTTGTATAAACACAGGAAGATGTCACGTGGTATTGAGCATGTGGAATGCACATGGCTGAACATGCCTTCTTTCCTTTTTTTTTTTTTTTCATGCATTCTTTCCTCAGTTGGGGCTGGTGATTGGTGCAGTTCAAATGAAGATCCCTAAAAGTTAACTGTTATCTATATACTTTCCTTAAAATAGTTTGGATAATTCTGACTGTGCCTCATTCCCCAACCCATTCCAACCTCCTATACTGAAATGCTATCATCTTAACTTTACAAACAGAATATTCATCACTCCCCAAATGTTTTAGCATTGGTAAAATACTGTTTCTGATATCCATCCCTCACAGGAGGTCAAGCTGTTTATTTCTACTTTAATCGAAAAAGCAAGGCATGGGTATGAGTGATCCCCCTGGGCTCCCCTGAGGAGGAAATGGGTCCAGCAAACACTCTACAAAATTTCCTGCCAGTTATCAAAAGCAAAATAATTATACTAACTAATCAATCAAAGATAAAACACAGAGAAAATAAAACTGAGGTACCTTGAGAACCTTGGGAAATCATGAAAAGTCATAAACAGTACCTCTATGTGTCTCTCTCTCTCTCTCTCTCTCTCTCTCTCTCTCTCTCTCACACACACACACACACACACACACACACACACACACACACACACACAAAGTAATATTTACTGAATGAAAATCTGAAATAAAAGGAGGACATAGCTAGTCCTAAAGGATAAAGGTTTTTGTTTTAGATATAAGGGAGAAAGGAGAGAGAGGGAAGAGTCCAGGCTGAGCCTGACCATCAGACTAACAGAACCTCAAGAGGAGTTAGGGGGAGGGATAGTAAAAAAGGAATCGCTGACCAAGAGAGGTAGCCCAGAACAAGAAACCAAGACACTGGTGTAGCAAAAATGGCTGAGTTACAATGAGATCAGGGAAGTAGAAAGGGAAGTAGAAACCCAGTGCCCAGGAGGAAGAGATTTAGGTAAGATGGGGCTAGAAGTCCTGGGAGGAGCCATAGGAACTGAGGTATGCTGGGAGACCAGAGAGGAACCACAGGTACTGAGGAATGCTGGGAGAGGCCACTTTGATATGTTAAAACGTACCTCGCTTTACCATTTACTCCAAGTTTCTGAGATGAAACATTTACCATCTACTAAGTATTTTTTAAATTTCATGACTTTTTTTCCATTAATTGAAGTTTGAGAAGTTGTCAAGAAAATAATCTAAAAATATAAAGTTTTTTTTCAGGAAAATCTGTTGCTCCGGCTAGAGAGATGGCACAGTGGTGACAGCATTTCCCTGGCAAACAAGAGGACTTGAGTTGTAATCTCTAGCATCCGTGTAAAAAACAAAACAAATAAAACCAAGGCATGGCACAATGTACCTCTAACCCTACATGACCTCACAGAGATGGGTGGATCCCAGGAGATCACTGGCTGTGTAGCTTAACTAAAATGGTGAGCTACAGATTCAATGAGAAACTCTGTCTCCGAAGGCTAAAATAAGAGAGCAACAGAGGAAGCCACCTGTCTTAGATAGGGTTCCTATTGCTGTGATGAGAAACCATGACCACAGCAACTCTTATAAAGAAAAACATTTGATTGGAGATGGCTTACAGTTCAGAGATTCAGTCCACGTTATTGTCCAGTTATTGTCATGGCAGGAAGCACGGTGGTGGGCAGACAGACATGATGCTCGAGAAGGAGCTGAGAGTTCTTGATCCACAAGCAACAACAACAACAAGAACAACAAATGCCACACTGGACCTAAAGCACCTGAGATCTCTAAGCCTGCCCAGTTACCCAATTCCTCCAACAAAGCCACATGTATTCCAGCATGGTTATACCTCCAAATAGTGCCACTCCCCATGAGCCTCCAGGGTCATTTTCACTCAAATTACCACACCACAAGGAGGAACTCTGGCTTTTTCATATGGATATACACACAGCTGCAAACACATGTAAATATACCACCAGCTGCAAACACATGTAAATATACCACACATAGCAAATGATCAATTTTGAAAAATATAAAGCATGTAGTTAAAAATACTTTATAGAATTAAAGATATAAATCAGTTTTGATGGTACACACCAGTAATCCCAGCCGCTTTGGAGGCTGAAGTGGGCTAATAGTGAGTTTGAGGTCAGGTAGGGCACAAAAAATGAGACACTGTCTCACAAGAGTGATACAAAGCAAAATGTAACAAAATTTTAAAAAATACTAGGGAATGGTAATAATATAGTTCAAACAAATGGTAAAATTTTTATTTAATCATAAATTTAATAATGGAAAACTGGCAAAAAAAAAAAAACAAGTAATCTTAATTTATGGAACGATCTCTAAGAAAGATTTCAGGCAAATACACTGAGAAGTCAACAGTGATGATCTTGGCTGATAGAATTGTCAGCTGTTGTTTTCTTTGAAAGAATAAATTTTAAATTGCTCCAAACAAAGAGGATTGGAGCTAAAGTAGAAAGGCAGAAATGGAGATCAAAAGAGTGTTTCTCTTCACTATAAGTCTCCAGCCTATGCAACAGAGGAGCTGCAATCCAAGACACGGGAAGGTATCACTTTAGAAAGCCTGCCTGCAAGTGTCTACCTGCCCACACCACTTTGTCTGCTGCCGCCCTCTTCTCTGCCAGCTTTCAGCACTGAGTTCACACCGCGGATCTCAGAGCTCAGGATGTGGAGGGAAGAGAAGTCCCAGACCATCCTCTAATATATAGCCAGTCTGAGGTCATCTTGGAAGACATAAACATTTTATCTCTTAATGAAAAATGCCAAGTCTAAGACATACTGTCAAAGCATTTCAGATGAACACACAACCAAGTTCCTGCTTGGCTTCAGGACCCTATATTCAACAGCACACTCTCTATTTGTCACAACTAGAAATTCACTCACCCACCATTTTTACTTACTCACTGAGTTTTATATGTCTATTCTATCTGAAATTTATCTTACTGCTCCTCACACTTAATATACCAAATATGTCCATATAATTCTAAAGACAAAACTCACACATTTTGATTTGTGCCTCTTTCTTTGCTATTAACCCCATCATTCCATTTGAACACATTTACTAAGAGGATCCACTACCTTCGCCTAACTCCTTTCTATCGGCTCTGCTTAGTCTTCCCCAGGTCAGAGATTTATATAATATCAGTAGAATGCAGTAGTTTTCTGCAGTTGGTTATGACTCCAAGTATTGTCATTCCAGTTTGTTCTCCATGCTACTGTCAGACGACAGTGTTATTCATAAGTAGAGGTTCTCAATTCATTAGCTCTTAAAAACCTAACCCACTTCATTCCCTTCATGAAAAGTTCTTCCACTCTGATTTGGGCCTGTGCTTCCAAGATTCTCTTGTTACTTCCTTGCTTAAACTATGCTGAAATGATGACCCATCTATAGCATCCAAAATGATCTACATTCTTCTATCTTTGATTATATAATGGTTTTATATATGCCGGTCATAACATATCAAATACTGAATTCTCTAAGTATCTTCTTAATGCATGAGTGTATTGGGCTGAGTCAGATTATACTCTTGGTTAATTGGTTAAAGCAGTGCAACTTTATTTAAATTCATTAACCATTTTTCATAATAATTACTAATATCAGTAATTTTTCTCCACATTCCACACCCTCTACAAGTAAAATAATAATTCACTTCATTTAAAAACAAGAGTTTTTAAAATAAACAGCATTTCACTATTTCTGTATGCATCATAGATTAATCTATTGGCAATGTCATAATTAAGTGAATAAAGTCAGTACATCAGGATCTATAGTAATGTAGAAATAATCAATAAGACAAGCAAAGAGGTTTTGGTCAGATACATGATTTTCAGTGGGAAATCTTGGTGGGAAGTTGAAAATCTCCATGTCAGAAGTACTCCAGAGGATATGTGGGACTGGTCCAATGAGGATTAAAGTTGGAGTCAATCAGGAAGTGTGGGGCAGAGAGATGGTCTAACTAGATAAGACTTGCCATCCAAGCATATGAACCTGAACACACTTGGAAAAGCTGGGGAAGGTGGTGAGTATCTGCAATCCTAGTGTTACAGAAGGTAATAGGAACAGAAACCAGAAGATCTCTCATCTTCTGTACTCAAAACAGTCAGTTCTAGGTTTGGTGAGAAGCTTTGTCTCCAAAAAAATAAGGCAGAGGGAGACTGAGGAAGACACCTATTGTTGCCCTCCTGCCCACTCACAGACATGTACACAATACACACACACACACACACACACACACACACACACACACTGTAGTTGCTTGAATTCTAATGCTAATTTGTGTCCCCAAATTAGCAAATTGTGCAAGAGAGTCTGGACCTGCCCCCTTAATAAGATTGAGTGGGTTCAGAAACCCAGGGACCTTATACCAAAGGACAGTAGGCACTTCACCTACTCTCAAGTAGGCCTCTGTCATGTGACCACAGCACCCCATGGAGAGGATCATGACAATCAGTCACATAGAGGCAGTGCCCCAAAGTACCTTCACATTCACATGAGGCATCCCTAACATCTCAGACCAAGCCAATAGAAAGCATCTGCTGTCAATCTATCCCAAAAGCTATCTAAGATTCTGTGTGGAAGCAATAAAGGTATGTGAGAATTACTTCATCAAGGATCGTCTGAGAACTTCTGTCATATAAGAGCTGTAACACCTGTTGGGTAAGAGAGTTCTCTCTCAAGGCTTATGCCACTGGAAGCTGCCCAAGCCCACTGTACTGACTTCCTGCCCAGTGGCCCGAACCTGGGTTCCTAGACTCCACACCTCACTGCCTACCCAAGCTCCCCCTCCCCGCTGGGGCAATCACACTTTCCCTCCCTGCTCATGCCAGTCCACCAGCCCCATAGCAGCATCTCACTACTCTAGAGTAGCAGTACCAGTGGACTTCCCTCTCCCCTTCAGAGAGTGCAACTCTTTGGTTGCCCCAGCCTGGCCAGAACCCTCACAGATCTCCTCAGATAGCATTTAGGGTTCCCAGGCTTGAGACTCAAGGAAGCAGGAGGAGGGAGATCCACCATGCCTTAGAAAAGTATAGAGGAGAGGAGAGACACCATGCCCAAGTTGTAGGCAGAAGAGAAAAGCAGAGCCGGCATGTATGGGGACCAAGAGGACTCGGCCCAAAGGACTATCCACTGGGTCTGAAGCAGCCAAGATGGAACATAGAAATTAGTAAGTAGTAACTCAGAATTATCAGCAGGAGGTAGATTCTAGCAGCATGGAGGTTAGGCAGCTGCCCAGCTCTTTTGCTGGTTAAGGCATATTAAAATATAAAGGCTGTATGTATCTTTCATTCCAGAACATAAGTCATTGAGGTGGGAAGCAACTGTATACGGGATTTATTAATTATAATTATTCATATAACAGCATGTACATGTAAGAAGATTAATGTTTTAGAATAGTAATGTAACTTAAATATCATAATATATGCATATGTATATTGAAATGTCACATCGTACCCCGTTAATATTTTGTATTTTTACATATCGGCTCAAAATAAATTTATGTTAAAACATACATGCACACATAGCTTTAGGCTAATTCTATTTGGTATTTCAAAATAACTTTAACTAAGCTGCTTCAAAAAGGATTCTATTAAATGTAAGCGCCCTAACTCAGCTGAATTACCTCCCAGAGCAATGAGAAGAGGTGTTAGCACTCTCATTGAACACTGTTGGAAGATTATCTCGGACTGCTATATGCAAGTGTCTGTACCCAGGAGCACAACAGCTGTACTTTGATGTAATGCCCATCCTTGCAATTTACTCTAAGATTTGCCAGTCTTTGGTAAATTGTATGAAGGGGAATAATGTAATCATTATTTACCCAAACTGTAATGTATTCCTACCTTACTGCGGAAGTGAAATTAAAGCAATGAGTAAATGGACAGGCTCATTTGCGGAAGATTGAAGTGCCTGCAGACACAACTTCTTACGGTCTGGAATGGGACAATGTAGAAAGCAAATTCATCATAAGACAAAGTAAACACTACCAGGACTCCGAAAAGCATCAATAATTAAACCCAGTTTATTCTTGAGTCTCTCTTCGTGCCGTGCATCTCTGGCTCGCCTATTTATAAATTGTTCAAGTAAGTATTGACAATGCAGTGGTGAGCAACAGAGAGCAGACTCATCTTAGGCGACTCTAGGAGGCAATGGCAGTGCAAAGAAGGAAGAAAACAAAGGAGGGCTAGAGCGTGCATGGAATTAACGCAGCCCTTTTGCAGGATCCTGAGGACTTCCCGGTCTAACATAAATTTATTTTCAGCAGATATATAAAAATACAAAATTGTGCACAATGTGATGTTTTTATAAATGTGTTGACAGCCCAAAGACACACCTAAGGAAGAGGAATCTTGCCATGTGAGAAATATGAGCATTGAAACTAATAGTTCAACATTTTTAAAGGGAGAGAGAGGAGAAAAGCAATACTGGATATCCCTTTCAAAAGTCCTCTGACTTTTATGGAGACAGAAGAAGAAATGGAGACAGAGAGCAAAGCTAACTGACATAGAAGGCTATTGGAGTAAATAGTAGAAATTTAAGTCCATGAGAAGATATTTAGTCATTCTTCTCTCTGCAAGAGGCCAGAAATAAATCCTTTACTCCAAGTACTGAGAAAGCTTGCCCTCTGTTTTGGAGGTGGAAGGACATGAATTACTTGAAGATTTTGAGGACAAAATAGATAAGACAGCAAGGTATTGAGTATAGATATAATACACAGAATATAGTCAAAGACTATACAGTTTTACAAATTAGAATTCCATTGAATTCAAGATCTATGGTAATATCTTATTATAAATTAGGTAGGTAATGATTGTTGTACTTATATCACATACCCATGAGTTGTAAACACTTTATAAATTCTTTAAATTTTGTTATAAACAGAAATTTGATGATAAAGGCACTAGAGTTCTTTCTGTTTCATCAGTGAGGAACTGGGTCAAGGAAAGATAGAGCCAAATGTCACTTTTACTGTGCAATCCCTGGGTCCAGGTTTTAAAACTGGAGCTCTCCCATTTACCTACCAGCCTACTGTGCTCACTGTGCTCCTCACCCATCCCCTCACCCATGCTTTCACCCACCCCTCTCACCCATGCTCTCACTCACCCGCTCACTGTACTCCTCATTCACCTGTTCACCATACTCCTCACCCACTCGCTCACTGTGCTCCTTACCCACTCACTCACTGTGCTCCTCAACCACCCACACCCCGCTCATTCACGTTCAGAAATTGTTCCCACTCTCACGATCACAAATTTTACTAAGTTGATTTGTTCAAGAAGGAAGGTTTTTTTTATCACTCTAAATTGTATTCTGTTCTCTTATCACTCCCAAAGTCTGAAGTATCTTTCTAGAAGTCAATCGATCACTCTCCAGCCCAAAAAGTATTTCAGTCTTTGAGGTGGTGTTGCCCCACTGAATCATAAATTACCACTGTAATACAGAAAGGGAAGGGGAGAGACAGAGACATTGATCCCAATCTGTGTACCTAACATTCAGATACAAGTTTGTGGCCAGGATGAACCATGTTTGCCTGCTTTGACTACTGTAATAAGTGATGTAGACTGGGGGCTGGGGGGGGGGCTTCAACAATAGAAAACACTTTTCTCACAGTTTGGAGGCTGGGAACTCAAAATGGAAATTTCAGTCTGAGTGTCTGCAGTGGGTTTCTTTTTTTTCTGTCTCATGGACAGTCTGACATTTCACTAAGTCCTTGTGTGATAGAGAGAGGACAGAAGAAGGAAGAACAAAGAAGTTGTGAGAGTGATCTCCCGTCTTACGAGGTCACCGGGACTTTGGGATTAGAGTGCTACTAGAATCCGAATCCCTAGCTCCAAATACAGTTGATGTTAGAGTTTTGTATTTGAGTGAGCATGGTACACAATCCAGCCTACAGCATTTGACCATTAAGAGAAATATCAAAATTGAATACAAATCTATTCAAGAAGACTTGAACTTCAATTTCTCTGACTTAGCAGGGATTCTATCTTAGTTTGGCAGTGGGGTTTCATTAGATTTCATTTACATCTAAATAAAGGAAATAATAGCTACAGGAAATTTATTTAAAAAAAAAAAAAAAGACTGAGAAAGCAATTCTTAGTTCAATGGGCGTAAGTGAATAAAGCCACCCCTGCAGGAAGCATTGACAACAGCTGGTTTATCTGCTTTGAAAATTCCAAACCCTCAGCCACACAGGAGTCACTATTGTCCATGTGCTACAGTGGAGGTGGCAAGGGCTTCCTCAGTACTGCAGCTAGATGCCCTGCCTCCTATGGACTTCAATGATAGCGAAAACAGACTTGGAAGTGACTTAAGGCAGCTGGGGACCAAACTCACTGAGATGTGGGATGGTGGAGTACTTGTCTAGCAAGTATCAGGCCATGGCTGAGGTGCCTGGAGATCACAAAATAGAAGAAAAATATAGGCAATGTCAGTGAGACTGATCCTCCCATACCATATTCCCATCGAGACAGTCAAAATTGCATGACCAATGACCTCACACAGTTTAGCATAATTCTAACTGTAATAATCAAATTTAGTATAAAATTGTCACCACCTTGGTCAGTTCCTCTCCACTATCTCTGTTAGAATGATAATAGAGAGAGCTTTACTCAAGGATACAACCCTTTCAGTGCTATCATCCAGACTGTGGGAGCAAAACAGGACACTTGGTCACACCGAGTCATGTTTCTACAGTCAAATCGGAGATTGCTGCTAGGGTGAAACTACAGATCATATTATCTCTATTCTCCCTGAGCATGGTACCTAGACCTAGTAAGGGTAACCCTTCATTTTATTCCGAGTGTATCCTTTTTATTTAGACCACTGAGAGACAGCGATATGTCCTAGGATGAAGAAGTTTCGTCTGTAATTAGGTGAATTTTTAAATGACACTAAAATATTATTTTACTCCTGAGTTAGACACCCCTAAATTTTCCACCTGTGACAGAGGTGTTTGTCTAGCTTGCCCATACTAGCTCTCAGAAAACAATAAGCTCCTGTGATTCCTGGTGGCCAACAAGCTACCTGTAGCAACTAGCAGCTCTCTCTTCATCTTCCCCTAGCACACCAAAGTGCCAATCAAACTTAACTGCCAGGTGTCCCCAGTGAGTCCCAAATCCAAGTTAGCTTAACAAAGATGGGCTTCTCTTGTGGGACCTTTGCTGTGCTTTATTTAAAAATCAAATGATGGTGATTTGATTCTTAGATTTCAGCAGACATACATAATCTGAGGAAGAAAAGGGCATCATTTTAGAAAGCACAGCTTTTGAAATGGGTTGAGATCCTTGATATTAACAATTATTGATGTCTGTCCATGTTAACTTTAATGAACTTCTATTCACTGTAAGATAAAAATACTACTTATATTTGTGATAATTACATAAATTACCTAAATGAAGTCTATATTAGGACACTTGTCTTGCAGCAAGGTCCTATGGTCTCTACTGCTTTTGCTTGGAAGTCTCCTTACCACTTCTCATTGGTGAATCTAACCAATTGATGTAATAACAGGTACCTCGAACACACTTATAAGTGTTTTAGAAAAAATAAAGGCGATTACTATGTCATTGTAATGTTTTGTTCAAAGTGTAGTTTATATTGTATCTCCCAAAACTGTTTGTTGTCAGGAAAATAAGCAAGCAGGCTCAAGATTTCTAAAGTCTAACAGGATTTTTCAAAAATAGTCACCGTTTCCTCTCAGCTCCCTTCATGATACGCCACTTTAGATTTCTAAAACAGAGTTATTGCAGGAGGGCGCTGCACTCAGTGCTCTCAGTCATAAGCTACCCTTGGGCACACTTCCTTAGCTCCTACTGCCTCTGAGCTCACTAGGTCTCAAGTGACCACTTCCACATTTATTTCCCTGTAAGATACCTTTCTACCCCTCTTTCCCCCTCATAGCACCTGGGTTCAACTAGTCTCTTTCCCTACACCTCAAAAACCTACCATGCTTATGTGGGGGAAGATAAATCACTCATCAAACAATCTCACATATTTTCCAGCATAAAATAGAAGCAACAGCATTAATTTATAACACATGAGAGTAAATAATGTAGAAATGAAGCCATACTGGTGGCTTCTGTAGCCGTTGTTTATTCAGAGTGTGTGGTGTATGGCTGAAGGAACAGGTGACTCTTTGATCCTCTTGTTTTATGTTACAACAATGCCTTAAGGAATACTAACTCTCAAAATGGGCTATTATCTGTCATCTACAATATCTGCGTTTCAGTGGAGAGCACATTCAGAATATCTCTTCCTGTGGTTATGAATCATATCATAATGAAATGCTATCATTCTTCCAGCAGCCAGTGAAACATATTCCAAGGTCCAGGGACAGTAAATATATTTTAGAAAATTATTTTATATGATTATGATTGCGCATTAATTGATGAAACTTACATGAAGTAAAAAATGGATACTTTATAGGAACTAGTGGCAGTGGTATTTGAATTACATATTTTTCAAAAAGGAATATAAATTTTCAAATCATCTTTTTGTTAAATTTAAGTATTAGGCACAAGAAATATTCAGTTTTATCCTCTGATCCTGACTTCACCACAAATAGCTGTGACTAGTAGAAATCTGGGAGATGGTCCAATGCAGATCTTCACTGAAAAACAGATGGTGAAAACTTCAGCCACTCCTCAAGGATCATCAAACCAGGCGTGGGAGAACCAGTGCTAGAGTCCTGAAGTCCTCGTTTCTAGATCAGTGCTTGCCCGGTCCCTGAACCTACGCAAGCATTGTTTTGGACTCCACACTTTTTCCCCCTTGTTCCTAAGTTTCTTTATGCAGGACAGAAGCACTCACAGTTCCCTCTAAGACACAAAATATACCATACCTTAAAGTGAAAGTCTAAAAGAAATGAATTATAATAAGACAGATATCATAAGCTCAAAACAAACTTTGAGATCCCAGGCAATTTTGTCCTACTCAGTGGACATAAGAAAATATACACAAATTCTAAACTGTCTTGAGTTTCAGAGAATGCTCTATCAGTGAGTCATACTTTCAAAATAATGATGGCTAAGGAAGTGACTGATGATGCGTGGGTGAGAGGCTTTTTTTTTTAGAAGTCACATGAGAAAAAAACAGTTTAGCTTGTACACTTCTGAAGCATTCTTCCCCCACTCTGACCAGGGCTTCCGCAAATGCTCAGACGGCCACTGACTAACTCAGACCCACTTTGCTTTCTGCCCTCCTGCTTCCGACACTCTTGAGCTCAGGAAATAGTGCTCTTCTCTTTGAATAATCCACATTCCCTCACACCTCTGTTACCTTTTCCTTGATTTATCATTGACTGAGAACAACATTCCATATTCATTGCAATAATCCTTGTTATCTTTCAAACAACTGATCTAATACCATCCATCTCCTTCTTGAAGGCCTTACAGATCTCCAGATTGATACTAGTACCTACATGCCTAGAACTTTCATCACGTATCTCATAGAAATGAATCCAATGTGCTGTGGAGTAATCCTCTCCTACCTACTAAATTAAGATCTAGGAAAGGTAGAAAAAGTACTTTACGTATATAATGTAGTGTTAAGTTTCAGAAAATACAGAGTGTTGCAGACAGACAGACACAACACACACACACACACACACACACACACACACACACACACACACACACACACACACACCACAGATACCACCCTGGTCTTCCGGAAACTATATATAGTTTAAACCTTAGATTGCATCCCATTTTCAGAAAGACCACTGTAACACGAGTGTTTAGATACCAGCAATCTCTTTGGCAAGCTAACTAAGTATGAGGAAATGAGTTACTAAAGGAAGAGTGAAAAAGGGTACTTAATGATAAGATTTCTTCTGTGGAAACACTCAGTCCTGTTTCAGACTCTCTGGAAAACCATGTAAAAAGTACCTGTAAATGTCATATTGCCATGAGGAGCCAGAGGCGGTATAAATTTGTCCACCATCCATGTTGAAGACTGACAAGAAGTCATTCTTCCTTGATATGGGCAGACCCAGCTATCCTCTATGAAGCCATAGAAGATGCTAATGCAGGTCTCCAGGTGGTGAGACAGGCGGTCAAGATAAGCACAGCAACCACCCAGCACTGTACATGTCCTTCTGGGTGGCCAGAGGACAAAAGTGAATACAGGCCTGCAGGCCTTACCCAACCACTGCATTACACTGTTTCCACAAGCCTGGCTGTTGTTCTCAACATAAGTGAATGTTGAAAAAGTACTGCATTTACTATTCCCTCAGGCAACTAAAGGCAGTGTGTGTGTGTGTGTGTGTGTGTGTGTGTGTGTGTGTGTGTGTGTGTGTGGAATTCCAAGCATTCAAAAAGGTTTGATTATCATAAATAGATTAGATTGCTCCTGATATAGATTAATCTCTAAGAGTATGTCTTAACTAGACAAGACTATTACCTTAAGATTTTTTTGTATTTTCAACTCTGAAGAGTAAATGCACAGTAATTATAAGAAAATTTGAAATACACAAGATGAACTTAAAAAATCAAATAAGTAATTGGTCCCACCAAATCCTGGCATGGAAAAAATAGCATTGAGTAATCCTATTTGTAAAACTTAAGAATTTGCCGTACAATTATTTACTGCCCACTGTTTCTCCTATGTTAATTTATTGAGCTTTCTGGTTGTTCGTGAACAGAATTCCTTCATATCAAGTAGTCATTAGCTGGAAACGATTATGTCTGTTTACTGTTTATTATTGACTCTCCTACAATATACTACAAAGGCAGGGTGCCTGCCGTTAGGGTTTAAAACATGTGTAAACTTCATCTTGGATACAACTTATGACAATATTGTAAGTTATCTGTAATTCTAGTATTTCTAGCATAGTTTAAGTATTTCAAGGTCAATGTCTGTGTACTTTCATATGCAACTCAAAATTTATAGATGATATATTGACTACAGCATTGCATATCAGCTTACAGAGCATTTTGGGGATGTCCTGTTACTGTAATCAATTTGGCCAGTTTCAATGCTCTGAGTAAATTATAGTTGAAATCTGTTCTCCATGCATTAAAAATTGAAAATATACTTTATTCAGGCTGTGCAACGCATGTTGAGACTGAGAATTTGCTAGAGATTGGAGAATGGAGAACATATGTGTCCTGAATATAAACACAGATACTGTCTTTGGTTCCAGTGCATACAGTAGAACACACATTCTGTAGAAATAACCCTCTGAGAAAATATTTGGCTCAGAACCCAGCCACAAACCTATATACATAAAGCATTCCTCCTGTAGTCTTTGTGTGTCTTTTTAATGTTTATAATGAATATACATTATAAATAAATAAGGCTGCAGTCACACATAACTGTAGTGTTTTCTAGTCACTACAAAAGAGAATGTCACAAAAACTAAGAAAAACTGTACCAAATACACAAGCTATCACAGTCTATAACAAGGCTACATCCTTGGTAGTTACTGTTCTCTGAATAGCTGAGTCCTTCCAAATCCAGAAATACCCTTGTGACTAAAGAAAACATGTAAAGAAAGAATGTTAAAGAAAGTGAATTTGAATTCTCTGTGACACTACTTCAGGAGGAAATGTTAGGACAAAAGGAGATTGTGAGGGCCTTTCTTCAAGCAGTGGGGAATTCTAAGCTTCCAGGCTCAGTCCTGCTGAGTCAAGGAAATTTACAGGGGGAATTTGCAGGAAATTTCCTCCATGAGGAAGCCAGTGCTGCAGCCAGTGCTGAAGGTTTCCAGCTGCCAATCTCACCTAGAAATTGTTATCACAGGAGCTTTGGCTCTCACTGAAGACTTCTACCTTTTAAATACACCTTCTCCTGACCTTCACAGTTAAAACTTTGCTTCTCTGATAAAGTAAAAATTTTGTGACATCTTCAGATGTCAAGTGTGCCAATAAAAGTTTATATTCAGATCTGTGGTTATGTTGGAAACTGATACATTAATTTTTGCCACATCAAGATGTTTTGTCACTCTCCATAGTGATGGGTCATCAGATGACACCATTTTAAAGTTTCAGAAACCACTTCCTTCCTGAAAGAGTCAATTACCACGGATTATCAAAATCTTTGTTCTGGGAGACTTTTATGTATTAAAATTACCCTACCATTTTTAATGTAAATTTAGTCCTTGTCTTAGTCAGGGTTTCTATTCCTGCACAAACATCATGACCAAGAAGCAAGAAGCAAAGGAGGAAAGGGTTTATTTAGCTTATACTGCCACATCACCAAAGGAAGTCAGGACAGGAACTCGCACAGGGCAGGAATTTGGAGGCAGGAGCTGATGCAGAGGGCATGGAGGGATGCTGCTTATGGATTGCTTGTCCTGGCTTGCTCAACTTGCTTTCTTATAGAACCCAGGACTACCAGCCCAGGGATGGCACCACCCACAATGGGTTTGCCCACCCTTGATTACTAATTGAGAAAATGCCTTACAGCTGGATCTCATGAGGCATTTCCTCAAGGGAGGCTCCTTTCTCTGTGATAACTCCAGCTTATGTCAAGTTGACACACAAAACCAGCCAGTACAGTCCAATATAAATTTTTTCCTTCAAAAGTATCAGCTAGTTTTAACATGAAAAGAAGAAAATAAATAGGTGAAGAGAAACCAGTTATAATATTATCATTATACTTTTCCCAAAACATTTTATTATTATCAGATGCTTAGGAAACTATGTTTCTGTCTTCTGCAACACCTGATGCTCCATTGTATGCCGCATTTAGGGAATAATTTTCTAAACCTGAAATTACCAAACTTTTCATAATTATAATTTGACCTACATCTAAACTGCATATGGCTTAGAGTATCGGAGGCACAATAATAATTATACCAACTTACTGATGAATGTTGCCAGTTGCTTCAGTTCAAATTGGTATATTACAACAGGTTCAATGCCTTAACTTGTACCAAGGAGTTCAAGCGTTCTAAAATCTTGTTGCCATTACAGCAACAAAGAATATGCCAGATAAAAGGAGTCTAAACCTGATCCCTAGAGTTCATAGGAAACAATGGACAGGATACTTTCAAACATGGAATAAAACATGCTTGAATAAGATGGGTTCTGAGCAGTTTAAAAAAAAAAAAGGTTTGTTTCTGAGGCTAAGTAGTAGATTGAAATGAATAGATTACTAATGTCTTGAGATGTGAAAGTAATACTTCAGCCTCAAAAGCAAACCTATAAACCTGTATTCTAGATCCTAGAGTCTAAGAAACTTGTAATTTAAATAATTTTGAGGAATATAGTATGTTTAATGTGTTAAAATGATGTTCTTCCATTATATATATATGTGTGTGTGTGTGTGTGTGTTGTAATTATTTTATTTGCTTTGTATCTCTGCATACACTTAAATTTTAGTGTATTTTACAGAATGACAGAAAGTGATATGCATAGGAAAATATTTATTGCTTATATGGAGGAGAAAATTTGATTAGATTAGATGCACTTAATAGTCACTGACCATCTACCACAGGCTAAGCACAGTGACGGTCTTCCCGACAGATGCTTATTTGGAGAGTGTGCTGCTAAGTTTTTACCAACTTGACACAAACTAGTCACCTAGGAAAAGGGAACCTCAATTGAGGAACTGAGTTGATAATGTTAGTCTGTGGAGCATTTTCTTAATTAGTGGTTGATATAGGAAGCCCAGCCCACCGTGGGCAGTACTTCTCTTAAGCAGTTCGTCTTGGGTTGTATAAGAAAGCAAGCTGAGCAAGCCAATAAGCAACATTCTTTCCTGTTTTCTCCTACAACTCTTGCCTCTAGGTTTCTGCTTTGAATTTCTGCCCTGACTTCCCTCAATGATGGATGTAATGAGAAGGTGTAATCATTGTAACCCTTTCCTTCCTCCAAGTCATAGTGTTTTATTATAGTAATGTATAAAAGTAACTTCAGCAGACAGTATCTTCACATTATCAATGGATTGAATATTACATTTAGATCTCTACATATATATGCATATATTTTTAAACATAATACATAAGAAATATACAAACTATATGAGGTGGGAATAGAAGATATAACTTATACCAAATTTAAATACTCTAAAATTATTTCTCTTACTGTTGAAGAAAATTACGCTATTATAATTTTTCTGGTGAAAAAAGCATATCTTAAAAATATCATCACAAAATTAGGTTTGATCAAGGTTTCTCTGAGTGATGATTATGAACTGTACACAGTACTGAAGTTCAACAACTATAAATCTGAAACATTGTTAGAAGTCATCTGTTTGTGTGCACAAAAACGAAATCACATTATCAACCTTAGAATGAATCATGTACAAGCAAATGTGGGTACCAAAGGTTTGTCTATGCAATTGGTTCATTTTACAAATACACAAATAATATTCTCTTTAATAACCCATTGAGGCTTTGTGACTCTGACACTATTATAGTAGCAGGAAGTGTTTAATTATAGAGCTGAAACAAGAAACTGGCTTTGATATCAACAATGCCTATCAACAGCATTTGATAATGTATATAGAAATGGCATAGGTCTGTGGATTATTCTTATTTTAAATTTTTTTGCTCAACTTTTTCAAAAACCCTGACATTACCAGGTACGTAAGGTGTTTGTCAGTCTTCATAGAATGCCTTTACAAGAGGACATTTTCACATTTTGCTGGTATGGGAACTGAGCCTACAGGGTGGGAAGTAACCTACGTTTCCCTTATACAAAAGAACAGTATACAAAGAGTGCAATTTTGAGTTCTTTATCATTTGTCTCCAAGTGTACTGCTCTGCATTCAGTTCACCACTTCCACTCAATCAAGCCTGGAACTCAAAGTATAAAATGCATGGCACACATTTACCATTCCATTACTGCAGCAAAGAAAATAACTTCATTTTTCCAATATATTAGGACAAGATAGATGTGCTACAGATACTCCCTTGCCTTTCTATTTTAAATTTCCTTCTAGATTTAAGTAATTAAATAGTAGAGAAAACCTGTAAATTGTGCTTGCAAAGAGTTACTTAAAGGAAAATTTGAAAATTGGCCATAGATTTTGTTATGGTAGACATTTAATGCTGTGCTTTCATAATCCATATGCCTTATTTTGTAAGCAGTGCTTAATGGAGGCATTTGAAAGTGGGTGAGATGGATTTAAATCATTTCCTCCACCCAAAGAACCTGAACTTGGCACACGTGGACCATACCAACCCAACCTGAATTTTCAGTATCAGGATCTACTGGGACTTCAGCCAACAAGAAAAAAAATAACAACTGCCTAATGTAGCAGAAATAACATCGCACACACAGTCAGGCAGGCAGAAATGTGCTTTATGAAGGCAACATTGATCTTGGGCAAAGACAGGCAGAATTTGTGCAACTGCTCAGCACAAAATGAACCTTTGGTGAACAGCAGGGAAGAAACAAGAGCAAGAGTTTGCTTTTACTGTTGATGGACTGGTGACACCTACAGAGTATTTTTTCATGCCATACCTGAACACTAGTGTACCTCTGTGATGGGACTCTATTGGGATTAGCCTTGAACAGAGACCTTTTCCTTATTTAAAAATACATTAGTGTGGAAGTAAAGGTAACACCAGCACTGGAAAATCTAGACCACAATTAAGGCAAGAAGAAAACAAATAGTCTTATATCCATTTTCTAAAAGTTAAAAAAAAAACTTTCTATTCTTCTGCTAGCATATGGAACCATTGCAATACATTTAAATGGAACTTCCAGTGAGTATTCAAGGAGCTTCAGCCATCTAGAAAACTTGAAGATATAGTCATATAAGTATAAATTCTCTTGTCATGGGAATATAGCAATTAACAAACTAAACTTCCTGCTTTCATTTGAAACAAGCCAGGGTATATGATCTATGATCTTTCTATTGCTTAGAAGACAAGATCCTTTTAATTTTATTAGTTCTCCTGGACTTGCAAGGAGCCCCTTAAGTGTCTCAGATAACCCTAATATTTTGCTATGATAGAGCCTTTCCTGGTCTGCACAACTAAAATGTATTCACTCATCCAGTGGGGATTATTTCCTAGGGTAGTTTTGTGGCAGAACCGTTCATTGATGACATGCTTACCAGATGGCATTCCACAGTAACAGCTGTCAAGGAGAAATCTGGCTGGCAGCAATATGAAGGAAAATTAGGATTCGAAACAAGAATGAGGACAGAAGTTGGACCCACTATAGGAAGATCAGTTTGGCCTTGCTGTTGTGTTCATGGGCTTCTTTTGTACTATAGAGAACCAAGTAAAAATTAGTCACTTGTATGAAAGGACAGAGAAATTGAGACAGGAAGCACCATTAAAAAGTGTGGCCTCCCCTCTCTGCTCATGGAGAGACTCCAGGAAAGACTTCCTGATTGTGTTGAAATCTATTTCTAGCCAACAAAGCTATCTTAATCTCACCCTCCGCATCACCTATAATTACATTGCATATTCCGTTGCTAAAAGGAGAGTTAGAAAGTGTCTGCCTGAAAGTGTTCAATTGGAAGATGAAGATCAGAGCTGAAAACATGAAGTACAGAAATTCACCTGACAGACAGGTGTTGCAGCATCTCCTTTGAACAACTAGATCGTCTTCTCCTTGTTCTCAGCCAGTGTCCATCATCCTGATGATTCTGAATGTCTTCACTTTGGAACTCAGCACTTCAGAATGATTTCTCCTCTAAATTGATTTGATTTGTTTTGTTTTGGTATAACAAACTTAAATAAAGAAAAATCTGTAACTTCTAATATCCCTCTGAAATCAGGGGATATATAATATATAACAATGTTTCTATTATTTACAAAAATAATTAAAAATAATAAAATATGATATAGTTTGAACATTCCTATCCAACGTCCTGAAATTTGAAATCCCTTGAGATTCAAAATCTTTTCAGTATTGGAATGAAGCTCTAAGTGGAAAATCCTATGCCTGACCTCACCTGATGGATCCCAGTCAAAACACCTACACCACACATTTCATTTGGTACCCTCAGGATGGAAAAGACCTCAGCCTGTTCAAATGTGACAGATCTGTTTGAGATATGTCCATTTACCTGAGCAAGCAAAAGGACATTTTCAAATCTATATGGTTGTATACGTTTTATAAAATGAGTATTCACTTTATATTATAGCCAGTCTTTATAATGAAATGAAAACAGATGTCTAATCTGCTTTCTTAAAATCGATGCGAAAATCTAGAGACCCTTCTCCCCTTTTTTTTACAACCTGAGACTGTTCTTTTAATATAATTTCAGGGGTTGAAAAATTCAAAAGTAAGTTTAGTCTTTAGGTGGTTCCCTGACAACTAATGTCATATCCACGGACCTTATGAGATCCCAGTAATATCAGCATGATATGACCAGTGCTGCCTACCACATATGTCTAGAAAACACTGTTCAGTGCTACCACCTAAGATTAATAACTGAGTCTCTTGATTCTTTACTCCTTGTTTTGTTTTAAACTCTGGTGGTTTGAGTGAGAGGCCTCTCCCCACCACACACACAGTCTAAGGCATCTGAGGACTTGATGCCCAGTTTGTGACACTGCGTGGATAGGATTAGGAGGTGTGGCCTTGCTGAAGAAAGAATGTCACTTGAGTGGGCTTTGAGGTTGCAAAAGCTACTTGGCATTCCTATTCCTGTTGCAGCCTCTGCTTTCTGGATTCAAGATGGGAGCCTCAGCTCTCAGTTTTCAACCTCAGCTGATATGTCTGCTGACCACTCCCATTTTTGTCCTTGAACTTTAAGCTGCAAATAAACACTTTGGTCCTAGTTAGAGTTTCTGTTGTTTTGAAAAAATATCATAACCAAAAGCAATTTGGGAAGAACAAGGTTTATTCCATCTTCCAACTCTCAGGTCACATCAGTGAGGAGAGTCAGGGAAGGAACCAGACTGTACTGCTTACTGGCTTGCTTCTTATATCTGATCATCTTCTTATATAATGTGGGACCAACTATCCAGGAGTGGTAATGTCCACAATGTGCTGGACATTCCCACACCAATCATTAAGAAAATGCCCTACAGACTTACCCATAGGCAAACAGAAAATAAAGTTTCTCCGTTAGGTTCCTCTTCCTAGCTAACTAGAAAGCAACCTAGGAAAAATTCCTTCTGATATTACAGGTACAAAAGAATATTTCAGGTACAAAACAGGATAATTTGATTTGGATAACTTAGTGATAGTTTAAAACTTTCTTACTTATACCCTTAGCCAGATGTAGTGACCATAGCTGTCTGTTTTGCTTGTGATCACCTCTGTATTTAGTTAGAAACGGATTTGTATCTTAATTGATTGGTGTCTCTTACAACAGAGAGTTCTGACTCATACAGGATCACTCACGTTGGTGACACATTCATCGAATGCCCTGAAAGATACTGAACTATGTGAAGCTATGGAATGCTGTGGTTGGAATAGGTTCTCCAAATTCAAGTATGGAAAAGCTAATTTCTAACCAAGCTGTTTCAGAACTAATGCCTTTGGAGTGGTGTTTTGGTCACAAGAACTGAGTTTCAGTGAAAAGATTTTAACACTATTACCAAGGGTTTGTTGGAGAGAGTTCAACTCTTTGTATCCAATCCCCTTCTCCTATTCTAGAACACAGCAAGGAGGTCTGCCCCTTAATTTCTGCCATAACTTCCAATCTGTGAAAAATAAGCTTTTATACTTTATAAATGGCCCAAATGTTCTCAGACAGACTCTAGTAAGAACTCTTCACCAGTTACTAAACTCCATAGCATGACTGTTTAGTTGGACAAACAACAGAGTCAGCCATAAAATGTATAACCTCCTAACTCCAGGGCAAATCCTAACAAGCTTGACTTGCTTGTGCCTGCCTACTCCTCTTGTAGATTAGTGAGTTATAAATAAAGTAAGACTCTGTCTCCTCACCCCACCTCTACTCCAAGTATCATATTGAATAAAACATACTATAGCCTGCTTATGTAACAAAGAACATTTACCTTGGAGTCAGAGACTCAAGTTTGAATAGCTAATTATCTCTAAACTCAAGCATAATAACTAGGAGAGAACTCACAAACATAGTATGTTTCCTGTCTCAGAAATTAAAGATAATTATTCTTTCCTTTTGGACTGCAATGAGAATTAAGTTGAATTAATATTTTAGGTTAGTTGAGACAGACAAAATACTGCCTTAATTATTTTGTTCATTAAAGTTTTATAATTGTCTAACGTTTTTCTTCTCTAATCTTTCAAAATAATACTGTAAATGGATTTTCCATGCTTCAGCTCTAAAAAGTACTTTAGAAATCTAATAATAAAAATATCGTTAACTGTCTTCTTTTTAAAATAGCAGGAACTAAACTGACTGATGAAACTGGTTCTTCAGAGATATTCTGCTAAGTATTAACATCTGTGGCTGTAGTTACTATTTGTCAGCTTGAATGGATCTGGGATTAACTAAAAAACACAAATCTGGAAAGGTTAATTGAGGGAGCAGGGACTCCCTCAGAGTGGGTCCCAGGACTAAAGAAGGCTGTGAGGAATTTAGTCCTGACTTCTCCTGTTGGCTTTTACTTTTTCCCCATGAGTATATCTACCCTAAATACTCAGGCTGCAGCTGTCCTCTCTTGACATCAGAACCAGCTCTTTAGACTTTCCAGAATCGTCTAGGCCTTTATCTCCAGTTGAGACCACTGAGGAATCTGACATCAGTATCTGAACAGCTCATAGACTAGAGCTTTCTAGTATGCCAACAGTCATTTTGGAGAACCAAGGCCATACCCTGTAAGCCAGGTTATCTAATAAACCCTCCTGGTAATATGTATCCCCTCTCTAGGCTGTATTCCTCTTGAGAACACTGGCTAGTATAACATCCATCTGTACCTAAATTTTATAATTTTATGATTACTTTTTCAAAGAAAAATTGCAATAACTATCCACTGAGCTTTCATACAATATAAACTGTGAGCAACAAATCAACATCGAAGCTATGAACAGGAAAATGATGTTTGGCCTTGCTGGTGAGATGGCTCAGCCAGCAAAGATTCTATGCTGACAAGCCTGACAACTTTAGTTTGAGCCCCAGAATACATACAGTAGATAGAACCAACTCCCCAGTATTGTCTTCTGACTTTCACACATATACTATGGTGGGCACACGCTCACGCGTGCACGCAGGCACGCACGCACGCACGCACACAAATACACATACACATAAATCTTTTAAAAATCACTAATTTAGGTTTTCCTTTTTTAAACATTAATGGCATCTTAAAGATACAGGAAAAGCAAGAGGAAAAAGAGTAGTTAGACTTTTATTTGAAACAGTTCTAGGCTTAAGTGAAGAAACAAGACAGCAAATTTTACCTTAGCACCACAAAAAAAATTTAAAATTTAAAAATATGTTCAGTGATTCCCACTGAGCTCTCCTTACTTGAACTATTAAAGATTTTAAGCATAAGGTATTATAGACATTTGTGTACAGAACTATAGGATTTAAGGAAGGGAAAGATTCACGTTGTCTAGAATATAGGGTTGGAGTAAATGAATTTTCAAGGCTGAGTAGAATTAGATACAATCACAAAGTGACTGCCTAATATGTACAGGTCTGAGTTCAGGCTCCGACACTGAAGGAAAAGAAGGTGAAGAAAAAATGTCACCTAAATAAGTAAGAGCTAAGGATCTAAACTATCCTAGCTAACATGTGGCAGGGATTTATTGTTGCTTTAATAAATAAGCAGAAATGAAGGACGCAAGACTTGTGAGGTAAGAGATATTCCGAAGGAAAGTCTGGAGCCCACACATCATATGGCAGAGCCAAGAACAGAGCAGAGAGTGATAGCTGATGAGAGCATGATGAGATAGCTGATGAGATAGCTTTAAGAGCATGACTCAAGTAACCTACCGAAGTTTCCAAGGCCTCCCAATGTAGGATTACCAACTGGAGACCAAATCTTCAAATTACTAAGAGATAATGCACAGGGTGGGGAGAGACAAAGAGAGACACAGAGAAACAGTAAGACAAAGAAAAACACACAGAGAGACAGAGACACAGAGAGACAGACCAGGCCAATACCTTTATTAGGTCCCAACAGGTTTCCTGTGGGAGGTAAGGAGGACCTTGTTCTTGGGAACCAGGAATGTTAAACACACAGGGTTGCTACTTCAAAGGATGTATAAACTATTTTCTTCCTAGAGGCTGGGAGGTGACTTGTTCAATTCAGTGGTTATATTTCAGTATTTCTGTGGCCAAGACCATATCAGATCCTCCCCCAGGCCCTTATTGTAAGACCCTTATTCAATCTGTAGAATTTATCTTTGTGGAAGATGCCACAGATTTTACAAAGGATTTCGACGAAATCATGGCTCAAGTTTTATTGTGCATGCAGAATTGCATTAGTTATCACCAGCAAAGTTTTCACCAAATTGTGCTATACTTAAATATGGCTAAAATAAAATTTTCATCACCAGATGCCTGAAGTTTGAATCAGCAATAGTTTCTGAGTCATGTTGAACCCAAATACTTTCTTGACTCTCACAGATTATTACTCGGAGACTGACAAAACTAGTGGGCAATGTACAGGGTTCCAACCTTAGAGAAAGTAGGAAACATTTTCTCTAAATAGATTTTTACCTGGAGGGTAAAAATTTGGTCCTATCACCCAAGGGGTTTTAACCATAAGTGAGAGAGTACAATAACATGGGTTCCTCTCAGTCCTTTGAGGCAAAAGCATTTTATATAATTATTGAGCTGTATTTGAAGATCCAGAGGAGCAAAATATTCAGAGCAACAGCTCTGTAACTTTGTACAATGACTATAAAATTCCATCCTAAATGGTTTGAATCCTAAACAAGGAACCATTGATGTTGAAAATTGAAAACACATAGGAACCAGTGTAAAAGGAGCCCATAGTAAAGTCCATGTCAATTATTTTGCATTCTTGACTACGGTGATACATTGCTTGGAACATCTCAGGAGAATCATTAAAACAAATTTTTTTTAAAAATGTCTGCCAGACACATTTTGGCAGGTCTTGGCAAGGCAGACCAAGTGATTTCCACAGGCATTCTGGCTCCCTGGTAGTCCCTGAGTGAGCTGTGTTCAAGGCTTGGCCATCTGACTGTAACTCAGAGCCCTCTGGCCCCATGCCCCTTCCTGACACCAAAGACCACCCAACACTGAAGCCCATTGCCTGAGTTAGGAGGAGCAGGAAGGGCTCCTCAGCTGCCTGAGAACAGGGCTTTGCTGCTCCAGTACTTAGCTTTTTGGTTTCCCTCACAGCAGGAGTGAGCCAGTATAGATTGATCAAAGCCCCCTTCTTTGAGAAAAAGTAAAACGGGCCCAATTTCTAGGATAGGAAAAATTACAACTAGGATTTATAGAACTTCGATTGGTCTTTAGAACTCCTATTTTTCTACTCATATGAGAGAATAATTAATTTTGACTGTTATAGGATCTTAGGGACATAAATGCTATTATGAAAGCAGGGGGGCCTTTTATCCAGATTTCCCTGCTCTACTATGATTCTGCAAGGACGATTATTATGCTTGACTTTAAAGAGTGGTTTTTCCATTTATTTATTTCCTGCTGTTGGCCAGCTGAAGATGAACTTGGCAAACAGGCTGAAGACACTGGGGATAGACAGAGTGATCAAGAACCCTTACCCCAGGAGAACGTAAAAAGCCAAGAGACAGAAATGGGTTCTGAAAAATTGGACTCTGCTATTTATTTAAATTTGGGGGGCAGTTTATTTGGTGGACTGGGGAGGAATCAGAACCTTCTAGTCATAATGGGCAGCTTTGGAGCTCCTGTGTGAGCATTTTCCAGAAAAATACCATTGTGTCATATATGGAACTTGTCTATGTCAAATATCTCTATGCATTTCCCATAGATTCCCATAACAAATATACTGGCCCTGCTTACCGAAGCAAATCATGTAAGGAATTTTGTGATTTATAGAATATTAATCGTGTTCCTGAAATCCTTCACAATCCACGAGGTCAAGCTATTGTGGAACAACACCATAAATTACTTCAACAGAAAAATTTAAAAGTAAAAAAAAAAGGGTCTAGGCAAAGTTCAGAACAAAGACTGAAGAAACACCCATTCAGAGCCTGCCCCACATGTGGCCCACCCATATACAGCCACCAAACTAGATAATATGGATGAAGCAAAGAAATGCAGGCAGACAGGAACTGGATGTAGATCTCTCCTGAGAGACACAGCCAGAATATGGCAAATACATAGGAAAATGCCAGCAGCAAACCACTGAACGGGACCCCCATTGAAGGAATCAGAGAAAGGACTGAAAGAGCTTGAAGGGGCTTGAGATCCCATATGAACAACAATGCCAAGCAACCAGAGCTTCCAGGGACTAAGCCACTACCTAAAGACTATACATGGACTGACCCTGGGCTCCAGCTGCATAGGTAGCAATGAATATCCTAGTAAGATCACCAGTGGAAGGGGAAGCCCTTGGTCCTGCCAAGGCTGAACCCCCAGTGAAAGAGATTGTTGGGGGGAGGGCGGTAGAGGGGGAAGGGTGGGGAGGGGAACACCCATATAGAAGGGAGGAGGAGGGGTTAGGGGGATGTTGGCCTGGAAACCGGGAAAGGGAATAACAATTGAAATGTAAATAAGAAATACCCAAATAAATAAAGATGGAGAAAAAAATTAATTTAGTTATTTGGCAATTTCATACATGTATATAAAGTACTCTAAGTACAAAACAAAAAGGTGTACACACCCACTGAGATCCTCACTGTGGTGGTAGACTCCCTGTCCCAGTTTCCAGTGGAGAATTTTAACTCTCGGGATTAATGCAGACAGACAGGGGGTGCGCTGGGTCCCATGTGACTGAGAAGTATTTAATAGGTACATCTATAGTGACAGGCAGGGTCTGAGGGCCATCAGGACAGCTAAACAGTCTGTGTCCAGCCGTCCCACAGAGAACAGAAGATATAAAAAGCTGATATCTGTGTGGACCACTCAGAGGAGCTGAGAAAAGGTGTCAATCTAGACATTGTATTAGGGAGATGAGCCTGCTTCTGACATGAGAAGGCAAACTTATTCTCAAAATGAAGCTAAGGCAACACAAAAATATAATATGTCACTAAAATATGATAATTATACTATAGCATTCTGGACAAAATTTGAAACATTTAAAAATAAAGTCTGAATTTCACCTGATTGGTATATTGGTATATTGGTAGTGTTTCATTAGTCATACATGATAAACGAACTGTAAAGATACTCAATATACTGATGGCAGGGGGATGGGTGTAGGAAATAATGTAATCTGAACTATCTTCATAATTTTCTATAGATTTAAAGCCCTTATAAAAAGAAAGTTAATTTTTAAAACAACATACAAATGCTTAGGAAATATCATGCAAGATCAAAGAAAGAAGCGACTTGTTTAGTGACTGATTAGACCCAGGAGGTGAAAATGTAGAGAATGAGTCACAGATCACAGCCAAGTTTTAGGCCTGAATGATCAGGAGACTGCACTGCAGGGGGAAGGAAGAAAAAGGAGAGGAAGCTCTTTGGGGAGTCAGCAAATGATGGGGTTTGGTACACGGAATTTGGGACTGAAATAGAGGACTCGAGTGTAAATATAATTAGCAGCTGGAGATAAAGAATGTGAGGATGGATGAAAGTTCATTATTGGAAATGTGGAAGTGAATTTAATTAGCCAATAAATATACATGAAATTACTACTTATAAAGCCCTATATGGAGAAAGACAAAGTGAACGAAGGAATTTCTTTCTATAAAGACAACATAAAACACAGAATAAACTTAAATAAGACATAGAGAGGAGTTCATTACAGAAAAGCAGAAATCTGAATGCTTACAGGTATGAATAAAACCACTGAGAAATAGGTGGTGTGCTCTTCAAAATTTCATGAAATGGATTAATTATCAATATTGCTGTATCTGGAGATGGAGCTTCTGAGGAAGTAATTAGGGTCAAATGAGGTCCCAAGTGTAGAGTGGCCATCTAATAGTATTCCTGCCCTCATTAAAATCAAATAAATGAAGAGTGGATGTGAGGGGTTTCTTCTTTTCCTCCAGCTCCAATCTGTGTGTTCTTATGTTATATTGAGCCAGAAAGTGAGACTGAAGCCTTTCCAGGTAAAAAATTAGTTAACGCCTTAAGAATGAAACTTCTAGACTGAAAAAATAATTTTCTTGTTGCTCAGGTCACCCAGCCTATATTTTGTTATAGCAGCTTTAGTTGAATATAATAGTTGGTCATAAAGAAATGTGACGTCAGAATGACAATATCCAATAAATAAAAATTAATAAATAAATAATAGCACAAAGTATATTAAAAATATTGTTTTTTTTAAATATTCATTAAGACAGTATACCAGATGTATCAAACCCTGAGATTAAGATAGTAAACAAAGAACAACTTCTCCCTACCCAAAACTTGCATCCTATAATATGTCATAAAAAGAAATAGATGAATAAATAGTCCAGATAGAAACCATAAAATCATTACAAAAGGAGACAGAATAAAAGTGAACATGTTCATTGTGTCTTGAGCAGTCAAAGAACTCTAGAGACAGGATTCAGACTGAAGGCTGGATGATGAAAACGAGATAGCTAAGCAAAATGCTGAGCAAAAGAGGTTTTTACATCAGAGAACAGAAAACCCCAGTCTACAGCATCGGAAAACACTTGAGGACACTTGAGCAACAGAGGAGACAGATGTTCACTGTGACATAAAGTAAACAGAGGACGTGATGGCTGAGAGGACATTAGATAGATAGATAGATAGATAGATAGATAGATAGATAGATAGATAGATAGATAGATAGATAGATAGATAGATAGATTATATATATTATATATATATGTTATATATATGGCAATGGCATGTTATATTGGGAGTTCGTCTTGAGCACTGTATATTCAGATGTTGATTTCTGTGCCTAGAAATCTGGTCACAGTATCATGCTAGTAATATCATGATTGCTGAATCATCTCCTGTATCGTGCTGTGTAAAGAATGCTCCCGAATTATCTCTGACATTTTAATAAAAAGCTGATCAGCCTATGGCTGGGCAGAGGAACAAAAGGTGTGGACCTCTAATCCCAGCCTAGGGTCTCAGGCAGAAGGGTGTAAAAGAAGAACCAGACAAAAAGAACTTATAGAGACCACATGGATTGATCAAGAAGATTCACCATGAGGCTGTGATGAGAGAGCAGATATAAGGATACACATAGACTAGAGCAAGGCAGCCAGAGTCAAATTGAAGGCAAACGATCTGTGGCTGAAGTTGATAGCTTTGAGGGTTAGAATAGCTCAGAACCTGTGCATCCTGTCTTACAGATTGTCAATATACTTATTAGGTCTTTGTGTCAATTATTTGAGAACTAGAATGGGAACAAATAAGGTTTTGCCCTTAGATTCCAGACTGCAAAGTCATTAATCTTTGGAAAAGTTGTTGCCAAATTTATGTTTCCAACTGGTGACTACCAATTTCTTTTGGAAAATAGGATTTTTGGAAGAGAATATAAGGATAAGGGAACAACAAGCTATTTCTACTTTCATATAAGTTAAATACTGCCTCTGTGCAATCTGGTGAAAGGCAAGAGTCAGGGTAAAGGTAACATACCTGATTCCTGTAAAAGAAAGAAATAACCCTCCTTGAGCTTCATGTCCAGCCAGCAGGTGCCCAGTCATGTTGCTGTGGTCAATGAGTTGCACTAGCAGTAGTAGCTTCCAGGAACATGTTTCTCCTGAGTCCTGCATTTGGGCTCCATGAGAACAGTGAACTGCAGAAACTGAGTGGTAGAGGAAACACATGGAATAAGGTATACCATGTGTAGAGAAACAGCTAGAGTAGAACACGCTGTGGAGTCAGGAGCCTGAAGCTGAGATTCTCCATGGACACTGTGGTGGTAATTGCTGGAGATGGCCTTGGTGAGCAACATGCTAGGTAGTCAGATCTGTCTCCTGACGTGGGCATACCAAAGAGGCCTCTCAAGAGGAAAAGGCAACGATCTTTCTACATTCCCCCAGAGGCATAGCCACAGGAAACCCCTCAAGTTTAAAAATGGAAAGATTAGATCCCTTAAACAACATAGACAACATTCCAATTCACATATAGAGTCTCAGATCAAGAAATTCAGACAAAAAGGAAAGTCCCACAAAGGAATCCCTCAGAGCTAGAATGGCAAGTTGACATAAACTCTTTGGATACTGAGATTATCAATGTTCCCAGCACCTACAGAGGCTTCTACAAAAGACATCAAGGTAAGGGGAATGCCATATCATCTTGTAATGTTATAACATATATTTCTGTTTGTATGTATTTTAAATTTTTCTTTAGTTTTTTGCTTGATTTAAGCATGTGTACTTTATTTGTTCATTGTTTGGTTTTATCTTGTGTCTTATGAGCAAAGACTTCAATGACAGCTATAGGACTATGGTATGATTGCTGTACCCATCACTACAGTTGGCTTCAGCACTAAGTACAACTAAGGAAAGTAATTCTAGGAGAAAAACTCACTAGCAAGACACACATAAAATAAACAAAACAGGGATAAAAGAAAAAAATAAAATCTGAAGAATCCCTTTATCACAATAAATGGATAAACAACAAGCACATGTAAAAATGAGTATATCATGTGATGTTTTCCTGGTTTACATAGTTTTGGGGGAAAGATCTGATTTACTTCTAATGATATACAAGCAACTATGATACACCCATAAGTTCACAAATTCCTTAATGCTAGAAAGGCAAGATGATGATGCAACCATAATATAAAGAAATACTTCAGGACATGCTTTTTAATAGGCTCAAAGATGCAAAAAAAAAAGATTTAAATCAATGAATGAAGCAAAGGAAATCAATTCAAGACAAAGAAATTAATGAAATATATGAAAAGGTCAGACATTTGAGAATTTTTAAAACATGGATGAAAGTAGAACAACATAAAAAATGATAAAATCAGATCAATCAATCAAGAATATAGTGGAAAGCATCATCACCAGGTTAGACCAAATAGAAAACAAACTTTTGGACAGGATATATTCAAGCGACCAAACCTCAGAATCCACAAGACAGGAGAGGCTAACATAAACTCTAAATGTACATATCACTTATTCAATGAAAATATAGGGGAGTATTTTCCTACATGTAATGAAGGAAAATGAACATCCAGCGTTACCTAGCACCCCAAATATTCACTAGAAAGATAAAGTTCTTATAATATGTCAAGATGTCAAAAATACAAATCATAGAAACAATACTCATATTTATAAAGAAAATAGGCTAGCTAACATTCAAAGGCAGAAACATTAGAAGATAATCAGATCTTTTCCCTAAAACTGTGTATGCCAGAGGAGGGTGGGGGGGGGATAACATGATATACTTAAAGTCCCAAAAGGAAAAAAAGACAACAGAAAAGAAAAGAGAGAAAAGAATTTTTCTATACCCATAAAAGTTGTCTCCTAAAAATTGATGGAGAAATCATAACAAGCATAAACTAAAAGAATTCAGGGTAACCAAGCCCATGCAGTCAAAAAACAAATAATTACTATACACAAAGGAAGTGAAATTAAAGTCTCATTTACAAGAAGGATATATTTTACGAGCAGAATAAATGAACAAAGGACACATAGGAAGCAATCTACTGCACCAAACACAATAGATCTAGTAGAAAAGCTCTACTAGGAACTGAGGAAAAGACCAGGAATGAGCAATAATCCAAACCACCAGAACAACTTCCCTCAAAGTCTAGGAAACAGCAAACCCTTCTCAGTAGTACCTTCCAGACTGAAAAACAAGATCTGTGGTCTCCAAAAGTCACATTTGACAAATGGTATTCAAAGGATGAAAATCTACATGCTGACTAGAGAAGCTGTAAATAAACTGGTATAGCTATTATCACATGTGATGAAAGAGACTCAAAACCACAGATGTGCAGAAGAGATAAAGAAGGCACTTATACGTCACTACAGAAAATAACGTATCGAAGAGATGTAACAATTGCAAACATCTATGCATCAAATATCATGGCTTCAATTTCATAATAAATTCATTGAAGGCATCAAAATTTAGATAGGACCTCACTGAATAGTGGTGAATAATTGCAATATTCGATTCACATTGTTAGGTTTTCCAAACAAAAAGTCAACAACAAAACATTAATAATATCTACAGAATAGTCTTTCTAATGTACCCAGAATATACATTCTTCTCAGCAGCCCACAGAATCTTGTCTAAAATTGAGCACATTGCAACAATTCCTTGTATCTTATCAGATCATAGTGCTATAAAACAAAATTTCAGGTGTGTTTCCTATAGGCAGCAGAATGCAGGGTCCTCATTGCGTATCCAGTTTGTTAATCTGTGTCTTTTTATTGAGGAATTGAGTCCATTGATGTTGAGAGATATTAAGGAATAGTGATTGTTGCTTCCTGTTATATTCATGTTTGGATGTGAGGTTATGTTTGTGTGCTTGTCTTCTCTTTGTTTTGTTGCAAGACGTTTAGTTTCTTGCTTTTTCTGGGGTGTAGCTTCCTTATGTTGGGCTTTACCATTTATTATCCTTTGTAGGGCTGGGTTTGTGGAAAGATATTGTGTAAATTTGGTTTTGTCATGGAATATCTTGGTTTCTCCATCTATGTTAATTGAGTTTTGCTGGATACAGTAACCTGGGCTGGCATTTGTGATCTCTTAGGGTCTGTATGACATCTGTCCAGGATCTTCATGCACTCATTGATAAATGGATATTAGCCCAAATGCGCGAATTACCCTAGATGCATAGAACACGTGAAACTCAAGAAGGATGACCAAAATGCAAATGCTTCACTCCTTTAAAAGGGAAACAAGACTACCCTTGGTAGGGAATAGGGAGGCAAAGTTTAGAACAGAGGCAGAAGGAACACTCATTCAGAGCCTGCCCCACATGTGGCCCATACAAATACAGCCACCAAACTAGATAAGATGGATGAAGCAAAGAAGTGCAGGCTGACAGGAACTAGATGTCAATCTCTCCTCAGAAACACAGCCAGAATACAGCAAATACATAGGCGAATGCCAGCAACAAACCACTGAACTGAGAATGGGACCCCCGTTGAAGGATTCAGAGAAAGGACTGAAAGAGCTTGAAGGGGCTTGAGACCCCATATGAACAACCATGCCAACCAACCAGAGCTTCCAGGGACTAAGCCACTACCCAAAGACTATACATGGACTGGTCCTGGGCTCCAACTGCATAGGTAGCAATGAATAGCCTAGTAAGGGCACCAGTGCAAGGGGAAGTCCGTGGTCCTGCCAAGACTGAACCCCCAGTGAACAGGATTGTTGATGGGAGGGTGGTAAGGGGAGGAGGATGGGGAGGGAAACACCATAGAGAAGGGGAGGGAGAGGGATTAAGGGGATGTTTGCTTGGAAACCGGGAAAGGTAATAACAATTGAAATGTAAATAAGAAATAACCAATTTAATAAGGATGGAGAAAAGGAAAAAAACAAAATTTCAGCAGTAAGAGAAGATATGCAAAGCACATAAATTCTCTAGGAGTGTACAATGTATCATTAGGATTAAATACTTTATTTTTATTTTATGCCTAATAAGCATTTTACCTATGTACGTCTGTACACTTTGTGCCTAGTACCTATAAAGGCCAGAAAAAGGGTGTCATACCCTTTTGGTAAGTAATACTGTGAGGAGCTGTCCAAGGAGCTGTCCTCACAGATGTGAGGAGCTGTCCAAGGAGCTGTCCTCACAGATGTGAGGAGCTGTCCGAGGAGCTGTCCTTACATACTCCATTACAAGATGGCACCAGCATCTGGCAGAACGCACCTAGTAAAAAAAAGGGCAACACGCAGGCGCCTGGTAACTTCCCTACTCAAGGGACACGACGTTATGGTACGTCATCTGGCATAATTGGCAGCGACCAGTCAGAGAGTGACACGTCCTAGGCGAGGATAGTTTCCTATATAAGGGACGGTTATTCCTCACTCGGCGTCTCCGCATTGTAAGCTTATGCTCTCCTCTCAAGACGCAGTAAAGCTTTTTTCTGTAGAAGGATCCTGTGTGCCGCCGTTCCTGCTGGCGTAGACGAAGGGACATCTGGTGCCAAAAACCGGGAAAGACCTCGCCATCGTCAGCACCTTCGAGATCCCTTGGCGACAAGGAGGATTCAGAACTACAGGTAGATACGCTCGGAGAGGCAGCCCTCTCTTGGACTTTGGTCTGGGGTTGTCACCGCCTTGGGAAGGATTTGTTGAGGCTATAGTATTTGTCCTGGAGCCACCCTACTCTTTTATGTTCTGTTTTCACCGTTTTCGCTGTTAAAAGGACGATCACAGCAGCTGAAGGCGCGTCTCAGTCTCTCGATATAAGTGAGCTTCACAAGAGCTCCCTTTACCTTCGATTTTGACTGTTGAGGAGCAAGGACGCGATAAGGCCGACGAGATAAGCTGCACCGTCCGGGAGGCGCGTAAGACTCCCAGACATAAGACAGCAGCGTGTCCATCTCTACCCTTTTCACCTCACGCCTTGTCAGACGGACGTGAGATAAGCCGCCATGTTCTGGCCCATCATGGGATCCTCACAGTCTGTGGTCACGGCCTTGGAAACAGTGTTAAAGCAGAGGACATCAAAATTGGAGGAGGAACACTTAAAACTTTGTGAAGGAGGTGGAGAGGGTGGCGCCTTGGTTTGCCTGTTCAGGCTCGTTTGATTGCCTCATGGAACAAACTTGAAAAGACCTTGATAGAAAATTGGCGGAAGAGGTTCTGCGCCTAGGGACCAAAGCTATATGGAAGCTGGTTAAGAATTGTTTAAAGGATGAAACATGTAAGGCAGCAGTAATAGAAGGACAGGCCACTCTCGAGGTAGTCCGGGAAACTCTGTCAGAAACCGAACGTAGTGAGAGGTTGGGCGCACACAAGAAAAAGGACGTCCTAAGAAAGAAAAGGTGCCCTCCCGGTAAGTCCGCAGACAGGGGAGCGTTGACATTTTCAGATTCCAGCACTTCCTCCTCTACACATAAACCAGGAGGGGGAGCCAGCCTATACCCTGTGAAAGAGCTAGAAGCGCTGAACCTCGACAGTTCTGAAAGCTCTGAAAATAAAACCTTAGACTCAGAGGAGGAGGCTGAGCTAGATGAGGAGGAAAGATATTACCCCGATGAATGTAGGGGAAGTAATAGAAGCCTTCTAGCACGGCCGCCACCAACGGCGCCCCCTCCAGATGAGACACGCTCACACGCCTTCTCACTAGTCCCCGAGAAGGTGAGAAGAAAGCTGAGTATGACATTTCCTATCTTTGAGACTCCGGAGGGAGGACAGGTCCATGCCCCTGTTGAATATAATCAGATTAAGGAATTAGCAGAATCAGTTAGAAAGTATGGAGTCACGGCCAACTTTACTCTAACACAACTCGACAGGTTGGCCATGACAGCATTGACACCAGCTGATTGGCAGATGATTGCTAAGGCAGCCCTTGCCAGCATGGGCCAATACATGGAATGGAAAGCGCTCTGGTATGAGGCAGCCCAAACACAGGCCAGAGCGAATGCTACGGCCTCAATACCTGAGCAACAAGAATGGACTTTTGAACTCTTAACAGGACAGGGCCGCTTTGCAGCTGATCAGTCTGCTTACCACTGGGGCGCCTATGCTCAGGTCTCCAGCACGGCTATTAGAGCCTGGAAGGCACTGTCCAGGAGAGGAGGGATTGATAATCAACTTACAAAAATCGTTCAGGGACCCCAGGAAAATTTCTCAGATTTTGTAGCTAGAATGACAGAGGCTGCAGGACTAATCTTTTGGCGATCCTGAACAAGCAGCACCACTAATAGAACAGCTTTTTTGAGCAAGCCACCCAGGAGTGCCAGCCATAGCCCCGAAGAAATAAAGGGCTACAGGATTGGCTTAGAGTTTGCAGGAACTTGAGGGCCCTTACTAACTCAGGCCTGGCGGCTGCCATTCTCCAGTTCCAGTGACGCCCCGTTAAAGGGACGGATAAAAGATCATGCTTTCAATGTGGGAAACTATAGACACATGTTCTGGCATTCTACATGCCATCCCACTTACAGGAGAAAAAACAACACATGTCATTCAGCACTGCCTTGAAGCATGGAGTGCTTGGGGAAAGCCAAAATGTGTAAAAACTGACAATGGCCCCGCCTACACATCTCAAAAATTCCGTCAGTTTTGTGCTCAGATGCAGGTTACCCACCTGATGGGCCTGCCCTACAACCCTCAAGGACAGGGAATCATAGAGCGTGCTCATCGGACGCTCAAATCATATTTAATAAAACAAAGAAGGGGAATTATGATAGAACTCCCCCAACACCCCCTAGTGGCCACTGCTCTGGCCCTTTTTACCTTAAATTTTTTAAATCTTGATGAAGCTGGACAAACAGCGGCTGAGCGACATTGCTCAGAGCCCAAGAGGACAAAAGAATTAGTCAAATGGAAGGATGTATTAACAAATGAATGGAAAGGCCCGGATCCTGTTTTAATAAGATCCAGGGGAGCGGTCTGTGTTTTTCCACAGGACAATGAAAATCCCATATGGATCCCAGGACGACTTACTCGGAGCATCACAGCAAGTGATCAAGAAGGGACTGGGACCCCTGCACCTCCTCACTCTTCTTCCATGGATGCCAGCAACGGTGCAGGGCGAGCTACGATGGGGAATAATGTCAACCTTTCCACTCCCGATGCCGGTGATGTACCACTAACAGGGATTTAGGGTTGGCCTATTTACCTAAGGATCCACAGGTTGAACGACTAAAAGAAAATAGGACTATTCCCCTTAAGGGCAGCCTTTGTTTTGGCATATTCAACAAAACATCTTTTGATCTCCCTTGCATTATGTTATATAATCAATCTTCTGCTTGGTTAGGGGAGGCCACATGGGGAACTGGTGAGGAGGACATTGTGGCTAATGCCACAGTTCTCTATGGTGGTGGCCTTACATTGCGTTAGTGGTAGCTGCACTTACGCCCATGGTGATGCTACTTGGAGGAAAGGGAGAAAAGGGACGGTTGTCATTTTCCTGGACGGGGAACATCAAACCTGCTGCCTCTGTCTGGACAGCTACTCATATAAAATATCGCAGTAGTTACCCGCATGGCTCGCTTTAGCCCGATCCCTGTTGATGCCCCGGGGACCATGACCTTATTTAGAGGAAAAAGAGATTTTGATACTTCTGCAATTATTGCTGGCATTATTACTACGACAGCAGTCGCTGCCTCGGTTACTGCCTCGGCATTGGTCTTGTCAAATTCAGTACAGACAACCCAAACTATCAATGATTTATCGCCACCGCCTCTGTGGCTCGGGACAGACAGGCCTCGCCAATACTCAGATATAGGGAGGCCTTATGCTTGTCAACTAATGTATAGATGGCAATTAGACATTCTATGGCAACTGGCCCAGCTTGGCTATGAGCAAAAACTCCCAGGCCTTTGTATCACCTCCATATAATATGACAAATTTACCCGAGCTGCTAATCTGTCTAAGAGTCTTTCACAGCATCTGTTACAGAATTGGACCTCGGAGTTTGAACAGACACTTCGGGAGCTGAGAGCGACCATCATTCAAGTAAATTCTACCCGACTGGACCTGTCTTTGACGGACGGATTGTCCTCCTGGATCACCTCAGCAGTCTCTTATTTCAAGGAATGGGTGGGAGTGGGACTTTTTGGAGTGATCTTCTGCTGTGGATTAGTGTTACTCCTCTGGTTGCTTTGCAAATTGAGATCTCAAACAAGAAAGGACAAAGTAGTGATTGCCCAGGCGCTTGTAGCCCTTGAACAAGGAGCGTCAGCTGATATCTGGTTGACCATGCTCAAGCAACAGGTCGCCGGCTGGACAGCTCTTGCACTCCTAGAACCTCGGTTCATTGCACAGGATTAGAGTGTCCGGCTTGAGCAGCACATGAGGGGTGACGAGCTTAGCATCGCACAGGGAAGTTCTACCAAATACGCCCTCTGGAAGGCATGTCATATTACATGAGGGTTTCTGCCCCAGTTTTCCTCCCTCGAATAATGGCAGTGCGACGGGTCGGGAGTGCCCTGGGTCCCAACAACAGCCTAAGGGTATCTCTCTTGTACAGGTTCGCCAACTTTGTACGAGGATATGACCTCTGTCTTCTCCTATATCTGGGTGTCCTGTTTGCTTAAAAAAAAAAAAAAAAAAAAAAAAAAAAAAAAAAAAACAGAAAAGGGGGAGATGAGGAGCTGTCCAGGAGCTGTCCTCACAGATGTGAGGAGCTGTCCGAGGAGCTGTCCTCTACATACTCCATTACAAGATGGCACCAGCATCTGGCAGAACGCACCTAGTAAAAAGGGTAATACGCAGGCGTCTGGTAACTTCCCTACTCGAAGGGACACGTACGTTATGGTACGTCATCTGGCATAATTGGCAGCGACCAGTCAGAGAGTGACACGTCCTAGGCGAGGATAGTTTCCTATATAAGGGACGGTTATTCCTCACTCGGCGTCTCCGCATTGTAAGCTTATGCTCTCCCTCTCAAGACGCAGTAAAGCTTTTTTCTGTAGAAGGATCCTGTGTGTGCCGCGTCGTTCCTGCTGGCGAAAAAAACAAAATTTCAGCAGTAAGAGAAGATATGCAAAGCACATAAATTCTCTAGGAGTGTACAATGTATCATTAGGATTAAATACTTTATTTTTATTTTATGCCTAATAAGCATTTTACCTATGTACGTCTGTACACTTTGTGCCTAGTACCTATAAAGGCCAGAAAAAGGGTGTCATACCCTTTTGGTAAGTAATACGACTTACCAAAACTTCGGGGAAGTAGCTAAGGGAGTTTTAGGAGGAAATTCCATGGCACAAATGATTACATTCTAAAAAGTCAGAACTCTCTGGACTACTGGGATTGATCAGTGAGTAAACCACTTGCTTCTCAAGCATCACCATCTGGGTATGAATCCATATAACTCATGTAAAATTAGACCTTGTAGCACAAGTCTGTAATTCCACTGCTCACTCCTAAAGCAAAATTGGAGGACAAAATAGGAGGCTAAAGAAAGATGGACCATCCATAGCCTTAATACGACAAACAAAGCAACTAACCAACCAACCAACCAAAAACAAGCGGCCCCATGTCACACAAAGTGGAAGGTGAAACTAACAGCCAAGGTTGTTGTCTGACTTCCACATGCATGTTGACTCACACCCATGATCACACAAATGAATACACATACAAACACCCACAAAAACACACCAACTCAAATTTATCAGATGTCAGGAAATAATAAAAATTAAGGAACAAATACATAGACAATCAAATATTTGCTTCTTTGAAAAGGCAAGCAAATAACAAACTGAGCCAAACTAAACAAAAGAGAGATGACCCAAACTAATAAAATTAATAATGATTAAGAAATATCTTAATATATATAGTGAGAATTTTGTTTTCTTTAAAAACACAGAAACATTATGTGAAAACATTTTTGTTTTAATCCCAATGTGGAATATGGAGCTGCTTCAGATTGTTAACAGCAACTGTGATTTATCTCATACTCGGGCAGGGGCGTAATTTTGCCAGCTGAAGATAGTTTATGTCTGGAATTCTGAGGGCTCTTGAGAGAGTATAAAAATGCCAGAGCCCTGAAAGGCTGTGATGGATGGCTGCTGCTATCCCTGTTGGTGTTTTTGGTTGGTGTTTTCTGTTTGAGGGTTACTGGTTAGAGATATCCTGATGACAAAGGAACAAAGTTGCCCCAAGGAACTTGATGACCTTAATCAGCAGGAAGTACTCCAAAGAGACTGATGTCTCCTTTCCCTACTATCCTTCTTTCTCTCCTACCTAGTGTTGTGAGGGATGGGTTTGGAAGAGATAATGGTTGAGTAGGAAAGTAGATTTAAAAACATAATAAAGTAGCCAAAGGTCCAGTTACAAATATACTCTGATCACATCCACAGGATTATAAGAAATATTTAAAAAGACATTCCAAAAGCTGGAGATTTGAGAGGAAATGGGTGTCTAAGAACACACATGATTTACCAAATCAACTAAAGAAGTTATCAGCAATAGTCACCTACCAGGCAATAAGATTGAAGCAGTAATTAAAAGTCTCCCCACTTTGTGCAAAGTAACAAATATGGATCTATTTTCATGTTTCTACATTTCAATTGCCAGTTAGACAAGCACCGAAAATGCTTTCTTTTTTCTATTATATATTTTTGGCTTCTTTGTCAAATATCAAGTGTCCATAAGTGTGTGGTTTTATTTCTGCATCTTCAATTCTATTCCATTGATCAACCTGTCTGTCTTTATATCAATACCATGCAGTTTTTTATCACTATTGCTTTGTAGGACAGCTTGAGGTCAGAAATAGTGATCCCTCCAGATGTCCTTTTATTGTTAAGAATTGTTTTCACTATCCTGACTTTTTTTCCCATAAAAAATTGAGAATTTCTCTTTCCATGTTTTTGAAGAATTGTATTGGAATTTTGATGGGGATTGCATTGTTTTTGGTCAATTTTTACTATCTTAACCCTAACAATCCCTGAGCATGGGAATCCACTGTCTGAGGTCTTCTTCAACTTCTTTTTTGAGAGACTTGAAGTCTTGTCATACAGATCTTTCACTTGTTTGGATAGAATTACCCCAAGATATTTTATATTATCTGTGACTATTGGGAAAGGAAGGGTGTTGCTTCCCTGTTTTCTTTCTCAGTCCATTTATTATTTATATAAAGGAAGGCTACTGATTTTTTGGGTTAAATTTATATCCACTTTGCTGAAGTTATTTACCAGCTGTAGGTGTACTCTAATAGAATTTTTGGGGTCAATTCTTATGTATGCTATTATATCATCTGTGAATAGTGATAACTTGATTCCTTCTTTGCCAATTTGTATCCTCTTGATCACCTTTTGTTGTCTTATGGCTCTAGCTAGAACTTCAAGTACTATATTGAATAGATATGGGAAGAGTGGCACTGCAGGAGCTGAGGGCATGGATTTCCTAAACAGAACTCACGCAGTTCAGGCTCTCAGATCAAGCACTCACAAATGGGACCTCGTAAAACTGAAAAGCTTCTGTAAGGCAAACTGTCAATAGGACAAATCAGTAACTTACAGATTAGGGAAAAAAATCTTCACTAACCCTGCATCTGACAGAGAGCTAATATTCAAAATATATAAAGAACTCCAAAAAAGCCAAACAACCCAATCAAAAAATGGAGTATAGAGCTAAACAAAGAATTCACAACAGAGAAATCTTAAATGGCCAAGAAACACTTAAAGAAATGTTCAAAGTCTTTAGTGATCAAGGAAACGCAAATCAAAACAAGCCTGAGATTCCACCTTACACCAATCAAAATGGCTAAGATCAAAAACTCAGGTGACAGGTATTGGTGAGGATGTGGAGAAAGAGGAACACTCCTCCCCTGCTTGTGGGATTGCAAACTGGTACAACCACTTTAGAAATCAATCTGGAGGAGCCTCAGAAATTGGAAATAGTTTCACCTGAAGACCCACTTATACCACTTTTGGGCACATACCCAAAAGATGCCCCAACATAGTGGCCTTATCTGTGATAGCCAGAAGCTGGAAACGATCCAGATTTTCCACAACAGAAGAATGTGGCTACAGAAAATGTGGTTCACTTACACAACAGAATACTGTTCAGCTATCAAAGGTGATGGCATCATGAGTTTTGCAGGCAAATGGATGGCACTAGAAAATATCCTGAATTAGGTAACTCAGACCCAAAATGACATGCATGGTATGTACTCAGTAATAAGTGGATATTAGCTTTAAAAGTACAGAATATCCAGGATACAATCCATGAAACTCAGGAAGGTTAACAAGCTGAAGGGCCCAAGTGAGGATACTTCAATCCCATTTGGGAGGGAGAAGAAAGCAATCACAATCATGGGAAGCAAAGGGAGGGAGGAACCTGGGTGGGAGAGGGGAGATGAAAGAGAAAATGGGAACATGATCAGGTAAGGGGGGGAGAGGGTAGGCGAAAGCACTGAGGGCCAGCAAAAAGAATGGAATGGGCAACCTTAGGGGGTGGGAGTGGGGGGGAACCCCTAGAATGCACCAGAGACCTGGGAGGTGAGACTCTCAGGACTCAAAGGGAGGGGCCTCAGATGAAATGCTCTACACTGGGGAGAGAGAAGGTGAGGAGGAGGGCGTCCCCATAAGATGACCAGCAGTCTCAACTAACCCAGACCCCTAAGATCTCTCAGACACTGAGCCACCAACCAGGCAGCAAACACTGTCTCGTTCGAGGCCCCTGACATATATACAGTAGAGACTGTCTGGTCTGGCCTCAGTGGTAGAAGACAGCACCTAACCCTTAAGAGACTTGAGGCCCCAGGAAGTTGGGAGGCCCAGCAGCGAGGGTGAGGACATCTCTTAGAGACAGGGAGAGGAGGAATGGGAGGTGGAATATGGGAGAGTGAACCAGGAGGGGAATAACGACCGGACTAGGAAAAAAAAAAAAAAAAAACACAAGTATTTCAGGGTTTGGGATTTCTGTCCATGGCAGCAAACTGCTGGCAGGTGGAGAAATGTTCATAACCTGCGCTCTACAGCAAGTACATTTTGGGGGGAGACAATGAAGAGGGAATCATTCTAATGAAGCCGATGACATAGAAGAAGGTCCTGTATGAGACACTTCTCTATCTTTCCTTTTCAAACTTTTCCTCCTTCTGTCGATGGTTGCAACTTCCAATTTCAAAGACATGTAGTGTTTTCTGATTTCCTGTGCTTTTTCTTGAAGAAAAGAGATCCTCTCTATACTGTTCATATTATCTAATTCATTGAGTTGGAAGCTCCACTTGTATGTTCTAGGGGATGAATCTGCAGGCTTTTCTCTGTGTTTCTCTTTCCCTCTATCTTTGAGGAGGGAGACTCTTGCAGGAGAACGTGGCAGCTTCTGTGGCTTGGGCAGGTTAAGGTGCTTCACTGGTGTGCAGTTACTGGAACTGTCCGTGGCGGGAAGGTCCTCGCTGTCACTGCTCTGTCCTGCCCCATTCTTTTCACTTTTGGCTGCAGCACTTGTCCGCTTTGGAGTTTGCTTTTGCTTTTTTGTCATTAATACACTATTTGCATCGCTTGGCCTTTTCTGACCCTTCGCTCTGCGCTTTCTCTCGCGTGTAATTATACCACAGGTACCAGAGGCAACGCTGGCTTCAGACCTGTTCGCTGATTCTCTCTCACACAGGCCTTCTTGCGATTCTTCGGCAATGCTATCAACTTCAGTTGTAATATCACCCTCACTCTTTATACTTCTGGACTCGTCTTGGCTGGAAGTAAGTGGCAAAGCTACGGAAAAGCTATGCGGTGCTACAGACGGTAGGTCAGGCAGAATAGAACCCAGAGAGTTAGACTCAGAGCCTTCTACTATCACATCCTCAATACTGGGCTTATCTCTTTCATCCAAATCATCCAAGACTACCAAGGTTTCAGGCCCGATCAGAGGCATCACGTGCTCCTCTTCTTTGAGTGGCATGTGTACAAGTTCTTCGGCTGAACTGTCCGATTTTTCACTAGTCACTTCTGGGATGCCCTGGTCTGGCTCTGCTGTCAGCAATGGCATCCCCTCACTTTCTGTTTCGAAGTGCTGCTCCACATGCATGCCTTTCATGCCCTCAGCTCCAACGCCATCGCCATCGCCAGACCTTTCTTGGGACACTCCAGTTGTCCCTTCCATGACCTGAAATACAACCACAGAAAGCACTCAGCTGTATAGGTTCAAGGATTGTATCTATACCCTCCTCTCTTCTTTTTTATTGTTGCAAAAAATAAGATTATTACTAATTGAAGGTTAGGCAGCCTGCCATATTGGTCATAATTTTTCCTCCGTATTTTTTCCTCTGTGTGTGTGTGTGTGTGTGTGTGTGTGTGTGTGTGTGTGTGTGTGTGTTTGTGTAATAGAGAAAAAAAGGGCACTCATTATCTGGCTGAATTACTGCTGCACTTTCACTGAGCTGCATTTGAACACTTGGTGAGTAGGGGCTTTATTCTGTGTTGTTTTTTATTATTATAGTTATAATATTAATGTTGATATTTTTATTTCATTTTTTTATGGAAGCACTTGCTATATAGAACTGCCAAAGTATATGTTCAGCAGTGTGCCCAGGTTTAAAAGAGTAAATGGAACAAAATAAATTTTGGAAGGAAGTGTAGTTGACTAAAAGCTGCAGTTGTAATAAGTCTTCCACTTTTTATAGGACTTTTGAGCACACAATTATGCAAATATTTTAATGTTTATTAATGTTTACAGTGTAACTGTGAATAAGTTTTCAGTGGATTATCTTATCCCTTGACAAAAATATTTTGTCTTTTTTCTGTGTAATTTCAGAGTTTTCATTTTGTTACAAAAATACAAAAATGAAATATATAACAATAAAGTTATTTAACAAGATTTCTAAAACTGATAATTTTGTGTAAAATAAGAGATTATCTTGCAACTCCTTAAATATATTTATTCAGACATTGGATAGTTATGTTTTTATGTATTTTTTAAAATATTAATAAAAGAAAAAAGAAAAGTAATTTAAGAAAAAAAGGTCTCCCTACAAAGGAAATCAAGGCTGGATTCACTAACAGATGCTACCCAATGTTTAAGGAGCAGTAACATCATTCCTTCTCATGTTCAACAAAAGCATGGGAAGGAACAGTATAAGAGTCATTCTATAAAAGCCAATCTTACTATGATACCAACACCACGGTAAATAAATAATAAATAAAAGGAAAATATATTTTAATCCACTCTCCAATAACATTCAATGGTTTTCAACAAATTATTTGGAAACCATGCTACAAAACATATTAAGACTATCATGAGGATCTGTGTTCCTTTCCGTTCTCAGTCTCATCCCTATGGCACTTAAGGCTGGAGTGGATGGATTTGGCCATATTGGGTACCCGATTATCAGGGTTTCCTTCAATTCTATCAAAATGGTTATTGTTGCTATCAATGACCCATTCCTTGATTTCAACTACATGGTCTACATGCTTCAAATGACTCTTCCCAGGGCAAGTTCCATCACACAGTCAAGGCTGACAATGGGTGTCTTAGCTAGGTTTTACTGCTGTAAATAGACACCAAGACCAAGGCAACTCTTATAAAAAACATTTAATTGGGGCTGGCTTACAGGCTGTGAGAGATCCAGTCTAGTATCATCAAGGTGGGAGCATGACAGTGTCCAGGAAGCCATGGTACTGGCTCAGCTAAGAGTTCTACATCTTCATCTGAAGGCTGCTAGCAAAAAAACTGACTTCCAGGAAGCTAGCCTGAGGGTCTTATAGCCCACACCCACTGTGACACACCTACTCCAACAGGGCCACACCTATTTCAACAGGGCCACACCTTCTAATAGTGCCACTCCCTGGGCCATGCATATACAAACCATCACAATGGGAAACTTGTCATGAATAGGATGACCATCACCATCTTCCAGGAGAGAGATCCCACCACCATCATCAGCGATGCTGCTGCTGAGTATGTTGTAGAGTTTCCTAGTGTATTCATCGCCATGAAGAAAGCTGGGCCATACCTGAAGGGTGGAGCCAAACAAGTTATCATCTCTGGCTATTCTGCGGATGTCTCCATGTTTTTGATGGGTTTGAACCGTAAGCAATATAACAACTTGATCAAGAATGTCAGCAATACTTCTCTCATTACCAACTGCCTAGTCCCCCGGCCAAGGTCATCCACGACAACTTCCGCCTATGGAAGAACTCATGACCACGGTCCGGGCCATCACTGCCACTTAGAAGGCAGAAATGTGACTAGGAGAAATTTTAGACCTTCTGCCAAGAAAAGAAACTAGCACCAGAGACAAATGACAGAGTTCAAAAGCACGTGGCCAACCAGAAAAGGAAGATAATGTCTTTAGACAGAAGTAGTGCAACAAAAACAAAATACAATTTCCAATCAATAATGGGTTAATGACCTGAGCAGACTTTTCTCAAAAGGAAAAGATGGAACTGAAACACTGGTGCACACATGTGATCCCAGCAGAAGGCAGGAGGAGATGGAACTGAAACACTGGTGCACACATGTGATCCCAGCAGAAGGCAGGTGGAGATGGAACTGAAACACTGGTGCACACATGTGATCCCAGCAGAAGGCAGGAGGAGATGGAACTGAAACACTGGTGCACACATGTGATCCCAGCAGAAGGCAGGTGGAGATGGAACTGAAACATGGTGCACACATGTGATCCCAGCAGAAGGCAGGAGGAGATGGAACTGAAACACTGGTGCACACATGTGATCCCAGCAGAAGGCAGGTGGAGATGTGAGGACACCCAGGGCTCAGTGAGAACCAGTAAAGCCAAATAGGTTCATTCCACATCCAGTGAGAAACTCTGTCTTGAAAAATTAGCTTAAGAGTGACTCTGCTCTGGCCTCCTTATCCCCAAACTCCTACACACACATAAATGTGTACACATGTTCATGTATAAACATAATTTTTTTCTTTTCTTCTTTAATTGAAAATATTCTTTTCTCATACAGTATATCCAGGTTCTACTTTCCCCTCCCTCTCCTCCTCCCACTTCAGCCTAGGTACCTACTCTCTTCTACCGATACACTCCCTTTCTTTCTCTTTGGAAAAGAAGAGGCCCCTAAGAGGCAACAACCAAACATGACAAAAATATAAGATGAAGCAGAAACTATATTAAAATTGGACTAGGCAACCTAACGGGGAAAACAGTCCCAAGAACAGACAAAAGAGTGTAGACACACATGTTCTCACAGTCAGGAGTCCCATAGAAATGCTAAGCTAATTGCTATATATGCATGCAGACCTGGTGAAGACCCATGTAGTCCCTGTAATTAACTGTCTCAGAGTCTGTGAGCTCCTAAGTGCCTTGCTTAGCTGATTCAGGGAGCTTTGTAATCCTGGTGTCCTCAATCCCCTCTCTTTCTTTTTTAAATTGGATATAACTTTATTTACATTTCAAATGTTACTCCCTTTCCCGGTTTCCTCTCCATAAGCCCCCTATCCTATCCCCTCTCCCCCTTCTTCTATGAGGGTACTCTCCCTTCCCAACCACACCCTTTTTACCCTGACATCCCCTACATTGTGTGTGTGTGGGGGGGGGTTGTCCAGCCTTGGCAGGTCCAAGGGCTTCTCCTCCTATTGGTGCCCAAGAAGGCCATCCTCTGTTACATATGCAGCTGGAGCCCTGGGTCAGTCCACATATAGTCTTTGGGTAGTGGTTTAGTCCCTGAGAGCTCTGGTTGGTTGGCATTGTTGTTCTTATGGGGTTGCAAGCCCCTTCAGCTCTTTCTCTAATTCCTCCAACAGGGACCCGATTCTCAGTTCAATGGTTTGCTGCTACATCAGCTCTGAATGATTTATTCCTTCAGTCTCTGCTCCAAACTTTGTCTCCATATCTCCTCCTATGAATATTTTTATTCTCCCTTTTAAGAAGGGCTGGAGCATCTGCACTTTGGTCATTCTTCTTGAGCCTCTGACTCTTGAAATCTTTCCACCTCCTCTTCCACAGGATCCCCAAGGGATTTGATGAAAGCAGCCAATTAAGACATTCTCTCTACGTAATGTCTGGCTGTGGGTCACTGCATCCTTTTCCATCTGCTGTCGGAGGAAGTGGAATGATAACTGGATAAGGCACTGATCTTTGAGTATAGCAAAATATCATTAGGAGTCATTCGATTGACACTTTACATTTTATTTTTTCTTTTTTTACAAACCCTTGTGTCGAGGGCTGACTTTCAATAGAGACACTTTACATTTTAACCATTGGTGTTCGGTTTTACCTATCTCTGGGACATCGAGTCTCCGTTTCTTGGCTATGCAAACAGTGTCCACCTTAGGTTTCCTTTTGTAGAGAGGACTTTAAGTCAAATCAGACATTGGTTGTGTACTCCCAGAAGTTCTGTGCAACCATTGCCCTAGCATATTTTGCAGGCAGGTCAAAGGATTTGTGACTGGTTTGGTGTCCACATTCTTCAGGTGGCCTGCCTGCATAGTACCTTCCCATACTAACTAGACTAGAACTTAGGGGTAAAGGCTTCAGATGGGCACCAGCTTAACTTCTCCATGTTCCATGATTTGTGTGAGTGTTGTCTTAGGCAATAGGGTCTCCAATGTTGGTGTGAAGAGAACAACCACTTGTCTTAGCATCGGCCCAGGTAGTTTGGGAATTTTCATAGGACCCTCTTTGGACAACAACTCAAAATGCAGCCCAGTCCTCAAAGGAAGTCTTATTGGCAACAAGAAATGGCAAGTTGAGACTGTCTCCTCCATTATAAGAAGTAGGATCTTATTCATATATCCCAGGAAAGTTTCAACTGCACTAGGTTTTCAGATCTTCCCTCGATGCCCCTCAAAGCTGTTCTTTACTTTTTCTTCTATCAAGTTCAGTGTATTTGGTTTTATGTTGAGGTCTTTGATCCACTTGAACTTGAGTTTTGTGCACAGTGATAAGTATGGATCTATTTGCATTCTTTCGCCTGTAAGCAACCAGCTTGACTAGCACCATCTCACCCCACAGTCTCTCCCTCCATCCTATCACTGGACACCTGATTCCTCCTATACCTAGCCCCACCTGCCCAAATCCACTCATAAAAATCTATTCTATTCCTACTTCCAGAAAGATCCATGCAACCAACTACACTCCCTGTCTTTACCTAAAATAACTGGATGTATGAATTGTAGCTCAGTTATCATTTAATTAAAGGCTAAATCCACTTAAAAGTGAATACAACACATGCCATATTTATATTTCTAGATTTGGGTTACCTAACCTAGGATGACATTTTTCTAGTTCCTTCCATTTGAAAATTACATGATGTCACTTTTTAAAAATAGCTGAGTAATACTCCATTTTTTGTTTAAATGTATTCCATTTTCTTTATTGTCTTTCTGCTGACAGACATCTGGGTTATTTCCAGTTTCTGGCTATTAGGAATAGAGGAACAATGAACATGGGTAAGCAAGTGTCTGTGTGGTAGGATGGAGCATCCATTGGGTATATGCCCAAGAGTGGTATAGCTGTATTTTCATGTAAATCAGTTCACAACTTTATAGAAACTGCCATATTGATTTACACAGTAGCTGTTCGAGTTCTCACTCCCACCAGCAATGGACAAGTGTTGCTCTGTTTCCACATTTTTGCCAGCATAATTTGTCTTATTGATCTAATCCATTCTGACAAGTATAAAATGGAATCTTAAAGTAGTTTTGACTTGCATTTCCCTGATAACTAAGAATGTCTCTTTAGCTGTTTCTCAGCCATTTGAGTTTGTTTCCTTCAGAATTCTCTGTTTAGGTCTGTACTCAGTTTTAACTAGATTATTTGGCATTTTGATATATAATTTATTGAGTTCTTTATATACTGTAGATACTACTCACCTATCAGATGTGGCATTAATAAAAATATTCTGCAATACTATAGGCTGCTGTTTTGTTCAATTGATAGAACATTTTAGCCTCATGGGAGCTTTTCAGTCTTATGAGGTCCCGTTTATTGTTGCTTTTATTGCTTGCACAATTAGTGTTCTGTTCAGAAAGCCATTTCCTACGTCAACACATTTGAGGCTGTTCTCTACTTCTTCTTCTATTGAGTTCAGTGTATTTGGCTTTATGTTGAGGTCTTTGATCCACTTGGACTTGAGTTTTGTGCAAGGTGATAAGTATGGATCTATTTGGATTCTTCTGCATATAAACATCCAGCTTGACAAGCATCATTTGTTGAAGATGCTTTTCTCCAGTGTGTACTTCTGGTTTATCAAAACTCAGATGTCTGTAGTTGTATACATTTAAGTCGGGCTCTTCAATTTGATTCCATTGATCGATATGTTTGTTTTTGTGCCAATGCCGTTCAGTTTTTATCACTGAAGCTCTGTAGTACACCTTGACATCGGGGATGGTAAAACCTCCCTTAGCTCTTCTTTTGTTCAGAATTGTATTAGCTTTACTATTTTTGTTGCTGTTATTTTGTTTTCTGTATGGTTTTTCCTTCCTGTATGAACTGCCCTGTCTGTAAAGACTTGTGTTGGGATTTTAATGGTGGTTGCATAGAATCTGTAGATTAGTTTTGTTAGGATGGTCATTTTTACTGTTTATCCTCCTCTACGACCATAAAGTACCTTTGCATCTTCTGATATCTTCTTTAATTTCTTTGTTCGAAGACTTGAAGTTTTGTCATAGAAGTCTTCCACTCACTTTGATAGAACTTTACCAAGATACTTTATATTATCTGAGGCTATGGTAAAGGGTGTTGTTTCTGTTTTCTTCCTCTGTCCATTTGTCATTTGTATTTATGAAGGTTATTGATTTTTGTGAGTTAATCTTGTAGTCAGCTACTTCAGTAAAGGTGTTTATCAGCTGTAGGAGTTCCCTAGCAGAACTTTTAGGGTCACTTATATATACTATCATATCATCTGGAAATAATAATGCTTTGATTTCTTCCTTTTCAATTTGTATCCCATTGATCTTCACTTGTCTTACTGCTCCAACTTCACGTACTGTATCAAGTAGATATGGAAATAATAGACATTCTTGTCTTGTCCCTGTGATTCTACTGAAATTGCTTTGAGTTTCTCTCCATTTAATTTGATGTTTGCTATGGGCTTGCTCTACATTGTCTTAATTTTGTTTAGTTATAAACCTTAATTTCTCCAGGACTTTTATCATGAAGGGGTGTTGGATTTTGTCGAAGGCTTTTTCTGCCTCTTGATGTCAGTGAAATGATCATACGGATTTTTTTTCTTTCAGTTTGTTTATATGGTGATTACATTTATTGGTTATTGCATATCAAACCTCCTCTGCATCTCTGGAATGAGTCTACTTGATCATGGTGGATGATCTTTTTGATAGACTTTGGCATTAATTTTCCAAGTATTTTATTGAGTACTTTTTGCATCTATGTTCATAAGAGAAATTGATATATAATTTTCTTTGCTGAATCTTTATGTGACATTTTTATCATACTTGTGATCTCATAAAATGAATTGTGTGATGTTCTTTCTGCTTCTATTTGTGGGAAATTTTGAGGAGTGTTGACCTTAACTCTTTAAAAGTCTGGTAGAATTCTGCACAAAACCCATCTTGCCCTAGATCTGGTTTGTTTATTTGTTTGTTTGTTTGTTTGTTATTGATTTGGATGTTATTAATGACTACTTCTATTTAACTAGGAGTTATATCTTTGTTTAAATTGTTTATCTGACTTTGATTTAACTTTGGTAAGTGGTACCTATCAAGAAACGTATCCATTTCTTGTAGATTTTCCAATTTGGCTGAGTACAGGTTTTTAAAGCATATCCTTATGATTCTCTAGATTTCCACAATGTCTGTTGTTAAGGCCTTCTTTTTGTTTCTGATTTTATTAATTTAGATAGTCTCTCTCCATCTTTTAATTAGTATGAATAAGAGTTTATCTATCTTGTTGATTTCTCAAACAACCAGCTCTGTTTCATTGATTGTGTTGTTCTCTTTGTTTCTACTTTAGAGGTTTCTGCCTCAAGTTTGATTGTTTCTTGCCATCTACTCCTCTTGAGTGTGCTTATTTATTTTTTGTTCTACAGTTTTCACCTGTGCTGTTAAATTACTAGAATGAAATCTAAGTTTTTTTTATCTAGACACTAAGTTTCATGAATTTCCCTTTTAGCATCGTATACATTGTATCCCCTAAGTTTGTGTATACTGTGTATTTGTTTTCATCGAATTCTAGAAAGTCTTTAATTTCCTATTTATTTCTATTTTGATGAGTTTTTTCAGAGTATTTTTCAGTTTTCATGAGTTTAAAAGTTTTTTGTTGTTTCTGTTGCTGTGGCCATGTAGCTTTAATACATGATGGTCTAATAAGATGCAGGGAGTTACTTCAATTTTCTTGTATCTGTTGAGAGTTGCTCTGTGTTCAGGTATGTGGTCAGTTTTAAAGAAACCTTCATGAGTTGTAGAGAAGGTACCTTCTTTGTACTTAGGTAAAATATTCTGTAAATATGTTAGGCCCACTTGCTTTATAACATTTGCTATCTCCATTATTTCTGTTTTGTTTCTAGATGAAATATCTATTGGTACGAGTGTAGTTTTAAAGTTCCCCAAAATCAGTTTGTGATTTAAGCTCTGGTTATATGTCTTTTACAAACTTGGGTGACCTTGTGTTTTGGGCATAAATGTTAAGAAATGGAATGCCATCTTGGTGGATTTTTTTTTTAATCAGCATGTGAAATACTCTTCCCTAAGGACACTTTTCTTTTCATTAGTTTTACTTTGAAGTCTATTTTGTTAGCTATTAAATAGCTACTAAAAATTGTTTCTTAGGTCCATTTGCTTGAAACATGGGGTGACTTAAATATGCTTGGCCTATGGGAAGTGGCAGTACTAGGAGGAGGGTGGCCTTGTTGGGAAAGCATGGATTGTTGGAGAAAGTATGGCACAGTGTAGGCAAGCTTTGAGGTCTCTTAGTACACAAGCTCCACCCTGTATAGAAGAAGCCCTCCTCCTAGCTGCCTGCAGAAAGGAGAGTCTCCTCTGCTGCTTTTGGCTCAAGAAATAGGATTTTTGGATTCAGTTTGCAAGAATTTTATTGAGTTTTTTACATTGATATTCATAAAGGAAATTGGTCTGAAATTATCTTTCGTTGAGTCTTTTTGTTTTTTGGTATAAGCATAATTGTGGCTTCGTAGGAAAAAAATGTTCCTTCCGTTTCTATTTTGTGGAATAATTTGGACAGTATTGGTATAGGCCTTCTATAAAGGTCTGATAGAATTCTTCAATAAACCCACCTGGTCCTGTGGTTTTTTTTGGTTGGGAGACTTTTAATGACTGCTTCCATTTCTTTAGGAGTTATGAAACTATTTAGACGGCTTATCTGATCCTGATTTAAATTTGGTTCCTGGTATCTGTCTACAAAAATGTCCATTTCATTCAGATTTTCCAGTTTCATTGAGCATAGGCTTTTGTAGTAGGATCTGATGAATTTCCTCAGTTTCCATTCTTATGTCTCCCTTTTGACTTTTGATTTTGTTAATTTAGATACTGTTTCTCTGCCCTCTGCTTAGTCTGGCCAAGGGTTTAGTCTAACTTGTTGATTTTCTCAAAGAACCAGCTCCTGGTTTTGTTGATTCTTTGTATAGTTCTTTTTGTTTCTACAGGGTTGATTTCAGCCCTGACTGTGATTATTTCCCGACATCTATTCCTCTTGGGTATATTTGCATTTTTTTTGTTCTAGAGCTTTTAGGTGTGCTGTCAAGCTGCTAATATATGCTCTCTCCAGTTTCTTTTTGGAGGCACTCGGAGGTATGAGTTTTCCTTTTAGCACTGCTTTCATTGGGTCCCATAAGTTTGGGTATTTGTGCCTTCATTTTCATTAAATTCTAAAAGTCTTTAATTTCTTTATTTCTTCCTTGACCAAGTTATCATTGATTAGCGTGTCATTCAGCCTCCATGTGTATGTGTGCTTTCTATCACTTTTGTTGTTAATGAAGACCAGTCTTAGTCCATGGTGATCTGATAGGGTGCATGGGATTATTTCAACCTTGTTGTATCTGTTGAGGCCTGTTTTGTGACTGATTATATGGTCAGTTTTGAAAAAGGTACCATGACGTGCTAAGAAGGTATATTCTTTTGTTTTAGGATGGAATGTTCTATAAATATCTGTTAAATCCATTTGGTTCATTACTTCTGTTAGTTTACTGTGTCTCTGTTTAGTTTCTGTTTCCATGAACTGTCCATTGATGAGACTGGGGTGTTGAAGTCTCCTACTACTATTGTGTGAGGTGCAATGTGTGCTTTGAGCTTTAGTAAGCTTTCTTTTATGAATGTAGGTACCCTTGCATTTCGAGCATAGATATTTAGAATTGAGAGTTCATCTTGTGGATTTTTCCTTTGATGAATATGAAGTGTCCTTCCTTATCTTTTTTGATAACTTTTGGTTGAAAGCCAATTTTATTTGATGTTTGAAAGGCTATTCCAGCCTGTTTCTCGGAACTATTTGCTTGGAAAATTGTTTTCCAGCCTTTTACTCTGAGGTAGTATCTGCCTTTGTCACTGAGATGTGTTTCCTGTATGCAGGAAAATGCTGGGTCCTCTTTCCATATGCAGTCTGTTAATCTATGTCTTTTTATTGGAGAATAGATTCTATTGGTTTTGAGAGATATTAGGGGCCAATGATTGTGTTCCTAGTTATTTTTGTTGTTAGAGGTAAAATTATGTTTTTGTGACTATCTTTATTTGGGTTAATTGAATTTAGATTACTTCCTTGCTTTTTCTAGGGTATAGATTCCCTCCATGTGTTGGAGTTTTCCATCTATTAGCCTTTGTAAGGTTGGATTTGTGTAAAGATACTGTGTAAATTTGGTTTTATCATGAAATATCTTTGTTTCTCCATCTATGGTAATTCATAGTTTTGCTAGATATAGTAGTCTGTGTTGTCACTTGTGTTCTCTTAGGGTCTGTATTAACAATTGCCCAGGATCTTCTGGCTTTCATAGTCTCTGTTGAGAAGTCTGGTATAATTCTGATAGGTCTGCCTTTATATGTTACTTGACCTTTTTCCCTTACTGCTTTTAATATTCTTTCTTTCTTTTGTGCATTTGGTATTTTGACTATTACGTGACAGGAGGAATTTCTTTTCTGGTCCAATCTATTTGGAGTTCTGTAGGCTTCTTGTATGTTTATGGGCATCTCTTTCTTTAGGTTAGGAAAACTTTCTTCTGTAATTTTGTTGAAAATATTTATCAGCCGTTTAAATTGGGAATCTTTGCTCTGTTCTATTCCAATTGTCCTTAGCTTTGATCTGCTCATTATGTTCTGGATTTCCTGGATGTTTTGGGTTAGGAGCGTTTTGTGTTTTGCATTTTCTTTGACAGTTGTGTCAATATTTTCTATGGTATCTTCAGCCTCTGAGATTCTTTATTCTATCTCTTGTATTCTGTTGGTAATGCTTGCATCTACGAGTCCTGATCTCTTTCCTAGGTTTTCTATGTCCAGGATTGTCTCCCTTTGTGATTTCCTTATTGTTTCTATTTCCATTTTTAGATCCTGGATGGTTTTGTTCAATTCCTTTACTTGTTTGGTTGCATTTTCCTGTATTTCTTTAAGGGATTTTTTGTGTTTCTTCTTTAAGGGAATCTACCTGTTTACCTGTGTTGTCCTGTATTTCTTTAAGGGAGTTATTTATGTCTTTCTTAAAGTCCTCTAACATCATCATGAGTTTTGATTTTAAATCAAAATCTTGCTTTTCTGGTATGTTGTGGTAGCTAGGGCTTGCTGTGGTGGGGGAACTGGGTTCTGATGGTGCCAAGTGGCCTTGATTTCTGTTGCTTAGGTTCTTGCCTTTGCCTTCTGCCATCTGCTTATCTCTGGTCTTAGCTGCTCTTGCTGTCTCTCACAGTGGCTTGACTCTCTTGTAAGTCTGTGTGTCAGCACTCATGGAGACAGGCTTTCTCACAGTGGGATCTGGATTCAAAGAACTGTGTGCACATGTCAGCTCCAGGGACAGCTAGAAATTGGAAGGATCCTGTCCCAGACTGTTCCTTGGTTCCTGTGTCTTGAGGGTCTAGCAGTTCCTCAAAAAATTGGACATAGAAATACTTCAGGACTTAGCTATACCACTCCTGGGCCCAAATGATGCTCCAACATGCAACAAGGATACATGCCTTATTTATTAAAGCCAGAAGCTGGAAAGAACTCATATATACTTAAAGAGAGGAATGGATACAGAAAATGTGGGACATTTACACAATGGAGTACTACTCAGCTATTAAAAACAATGACTTCATAAAATTTTTAGGCAAATGGATGAAGCTAGAAAATACCACCTTGAGTGAGGTAACCCAGTCACAAAAGAACATACATGCTATCCACTCACTGATCAGTGGATATTCTCCCAAAAGCTCGGATTACTTAAAATACAACCCACAGACGACATAAAGCTCAAGAAGGATGACCAAAATGTGGATGCTTTGTTCTTCTTAGAAGGGGGAACAAAAATATTTATAGAAGGAAATATGGAGACAAAGTCTGGAGCAGAAACTGAAGGAAAGGCCATCCAGAGACTGCCCTACCTGGGGATCTAGCCCATATACATATAGTAATGTGTATGTATATGTACATACATATACCAAACCCAGACAATATTGCTGATGCCAAGAAGTGCATGCTGACAAGAGCCTGATATAGCTGTTTCCTGAGAGGCTCTGCCTGAGCATGACAAATACAGAGGCGAATGATAGCAGGCAACTATTGAACTGAGAACAGGGTCCCCATTGGGAGAGTTAGAGAAAGGATTGAAGGAACCAAAGTGGTTTGCAACCCCATAAGAACAATACCAACCAACCAGAGGTCCCAGGGACTAAACCACCATCCAAAGAGTACACATGGACAGACCCATGGCTCCAGCTTTATATGTAGCAGAGAATTAAAAAAAAATAGGAAATTAGGAAAGTGTCCATAAATTTTCTGTTTTTTTCCATTTTAGGTGAACTGAACATGTTAACCTCATATAGGTAAATAGAAATTTTCTTTCTTTTTCTAGTATATATAATATGTTTATTATATATTGTACAAAATATATTTTATCTCTTTTGAAGCACTGGCAAATCTATATAAAATTTTCTGGACTTGCTGCCTGTATTTTAGGTAGATTTTTATCCATGAATTCAGTTTCTCTGATGGCCATCTCTTCAGACACAAGCTTACTCTTCTTAGGTAAAGAGAGAACTTTATATTGTTATTGAATTGATATTATTTGAGTTTGGTTTTAAGTATTTTTAATAAAACTTTAAAATAAGGTAGTCCCTGTGGTATATAATAATCACACCATTGGGAAGCCCAAATGTGAGGCTAGTCTGGGCTGTAGAATAAAAACCAATCTCAAACTTAAAATTTTTAAATTAAATAATACTTTATTGTGGAATGACCCTTTTAGCAATCAGTGTCTTTAGCCTAACAATGACTCAACTTTGTAATTTCACGTGGGCTCAGTCAGATGTTTTTGTTCCAAGTTTGATGCTAAAAAACCCAATAATTTTAAAGGGTTAAATTATTATTCAAGACTTATCATGTGGGGCACACCTAACTGCCCTGAGAAGCCTACTGAACCCAGGACTTCTATTATCCAACCATCTCTCTACCTGAGTTCCCCATCCCAATTCCCTTCTCACTCATTTTCTCAGGGGCACACCCAACTGCTGGGAGATTTGCACCACCTGAGTTCCAAAGTTCAGCCCAAAGACTACCACAAGAGGCCTGCCAGACTAAGACCATCACGGTTAGGCCCCCTGTCAATACTTGCTACAACTGAAATATCCAGGAAAAACAAGATGTCTAAAGGCCAGCATAAGAACATAATTGACAAAAGCCAGAGCAACAGCTATCTTACTACAGCAAGCCCTGGATACCTTAATACAACTGAAGCATAAGAAAATGACCTTAAATCTAATCGTAGAAAGATGACATATATAGGCTACTAGCAGAAAGTGTGGTCCAGATTAAAGGTAGATATTCTCACCTCAAAAGATCTGAATTAATAGTCTGTCTTCCCACTTCAAATGATTTAATTAAAAAGGAAAAAAAAAACCTCACAGTTGTGCTCAGTTTGAGATTTATGTAATTCCAGATATAGTCAAGATGACATAAAAAATAGCCATCAGAGGTGTATTATTTCATAGGAGATCCTATGCAGGACACTAACTGTTAAAGTAGCCTAAACTACTGTGATAATGTCACCCAAAATACATTGGAAATTTCTCTCATGCATCAGCAGGCTGATATAGGTAAAAGGGTCTATGCCTGCATTCAGCATCTAAAAGGAGAAGGATCATAGAGAGTCATATATACCTGGTCTCTAACTTTTCATTGCCTACATTCAGACAGTGGGTATATCTTAACTGTAAAGAATGCTGGGTATCACTTAGAAGTTTGTTCAAAAATTATTTAAAATTGATAAAAAAGAAGTGTTAGGCCAGATCAAAGACTTCCTAATATGTTGGAATATGTACACACACACACACACACACACACACACACACATATTGGACTATATGTGTGTGTTGGAATATATACATATACAAACACATTTTGTAAATATTTTTGTATTTCTAATTACCACCAAAATGCAAGAATGTGTGATGTGTGTGCGTGCGTGTGTCTGTGTGTGTCTCTGTGTGTAATCAGACTCTTCGTTCTGTAGAAGGTATGCATATGATACATTCTCAATATTCAAACATTAAACACATTCCATTCACTCTCACTTACACTTCCAAAAGTATTATTTGTCTGTTTGTGTCTGTGTATACCTGTGTGTATGTGCATATAGAGGCCAGAAGTAGATGTCTGGTAGCTATATCAAAGTCTCCCCACTTTATTTTTTGTTTTTTTAAACAATGGTTCTCATTGACAATAGAACTCAGAAATTGAACTACTTTACAATCAACTCTCCAGGGACTTCAGGGCATCCACCTATTTCTACCTCCTCAGTGCTGGGATTATATGGGTATACCACTGTACTTGGCTTTTTTCATAGATGCTGGGGATCTTGGCTTCCATTCTTATGGTTACACTGCAAGCACTTTTCTAAACTGAGTCATCTCCCCATTCCCCATATAGAATACTCTCAGTTTGTGACAGAGAAAGAGGGAAGCCTCACAGAAAACAACTATGGGAGATTTTTGCTTGCTTGCTTCCTTGCTTGCTTCCTTCCTTCCTTCCTTCCTTCCTTCCTTCCTTCCTTCCCTCCTTCCTTCCCTCCTTCCTTCCTTCCTTCCTTCTCTTTTCTCACAGCTGCTCTCTTTGAAGAGTAAAGCAGAGAAGACTACAGTGCAGCCCCCAGACTTGTGTCCTTTTAATTGCCTTTGCAGGTCATTCCTCCTATCATTCACCAATTTACTTCGATGTTTGAGGGAGGCATTTTTAGCATCATGAATTTAGTATGAATGGTCCACCTCTGTAAAGCATTCATTATTCCATGGTTATACATTTTGATTTCTTTCACTTGATGCAAGAAAGACAAAACTAGGAAATTTTTTTATAAAACTAAGCAAATTCATCACAATATTTAAAAAGATACTGAAAACAAGGATTTGGGGGTGGGGTGGGTATGTAATAATGCGAACACCAAAACATTACCTTGTAAAGCAGAAGCAGCTTGTTGAGGTAAAAAATATTGCGGGCTGCACATATACTAAGATAATGAATGAAAACAAATTCATTTCTTGACTAAGTCAGCTATTACCCTCTTCTGACTTCTAATGTTCATCCATAGTATCTTTGTTTAACAGAAAAAGATGAGTCAGTTCTGGTGGCTTCTTTGCCATTTAGTTGTAACTGCATGAATTCCAAAAGCCTAATTTCTCTAGGCCACACATTTATTGTTGTGTCCTATTAAGGCATAGTGAGACAGAAATAAGATGAAATATTCAACTCACATCTTTATAATCACTATACAGACAATATTGTACACAAATACTAATGATCTTAAGGTCAGAGGGCCAAAACTCCAGCCCAGGGAGTTTTCTTATTTCTGACATCACCTCATGCTCTTGGCCATAGCTGCTGATCCCCAGGGCATTGTGGTAGGGATACCTTTTGTGTTTTTATTCCGTTTCTGGCTTCCTGTTAGCATTTTTTTTTGCCGGTTTCATGCGAAATTCTACTCTTTACCAAATCCATTTTAGTTAACCATGGTTTTTATTTTTATATAGGCAGAACCCTGTTATTTATACAGATTTATGATAAATTTTAAAATCACCCACATCAAAATGATTAAATGCTGTTAGGTTTAATAAATGTCAAAAGTATCGGAGAGATTCAAAAATATATTGGAAGGAAAAAGAAAATCTATTATGACATCTTAATTATGAAAAAGTTAGGTTTCAGGCAAAAGCCTGCTTCTGTGAAAAAGCAGTAATAAAGGAGACAACACAATTTTATAAGAAAATCTACAGAAAGATTCATATGTAGGCCTGGTGGTTTATTGTAACATAATGAGACATTCAAAGAAAAGCAGGCCGAGTTCCCCACGCTCCTGGGGCCCATTCAGCTCACTGCTCAGTTAGGATTTACTCAGACTTTCTGCAGAGCAGCACCATCTGTCTGATTAGTCTGTTTCCTTGGTATCCTGCCTGTTCCTGCTATTTAAGTTTCTCCTCTATTTCAAGAAAGGCACTTGTTAGTGATGGCCACATCTGTTATCATTTGAGAAATCAATATATTTAAAAAAACTAGACTAGCACCCTGGTATTTTACTAAGTACAAGAGTCAACTACCTTTCCCTTAAATGCTAATAAACCGTGAAATAATCTTTAATTTCCCTCTCTGCTAATCCTGAAATTCCATGAATCTAAAATAAGAAAAAAAATGCTCAGTGTAGACATGTGAAAGACATATATAAACACAAACAGAAAAAAATGCCACCTGTTAAAAAATAAAGTTAATTGAATGTTAACAAGAAGTAACCAATGTAAAACAGGTATGGTCTGTTGTAATGACTCCATCTTAACCACCTGAAATAGGATGCTGAAAAAAAATGGTGCAAATGTTTTTTTTTTAATTCTACTTTCTAGAAAGCGTGCTCCATGTGAAAATTCATGCCTTTTTTTTTTCCTTTTTTTTTTCTTTTCACTGTGTCTTGAATGTTGGGACACATTCAAAGACATACCAAAATCCAGTTTTTTAAGCTTTCTAAGCCAGAATTATAAAATGGTTCTTCAAGATTCCCCTCTTCTTATGTATTCATACCTCCTCCCACTTGCACGAATGCTAATATATATATATATATATATACATATATATATATGGATGCAATGGTATTTTATAAATGTAATTAATGTCTGAAATAATTAATCTTATGATTAGATCATCACCATATGTCTGACATCATAGCAGGGATCTGTAAAAACATACTTTGCTCTGATAATTGTAAAAAGATACCACAAAACAATTCCTGATTACCTAATGAAGAGTAACAGCTACACCGTAAATATGGCCCAGTGGAGTAGAGAGCAGTGGACAAGAGCTAAAAGTAGCCCCTAGTGTACAACCAACAAGGCATCAGGGATTTTAGTCCTACAATTACAGCAAGTGGATGCTGCCAATACATAAACAAGCTTGGGCGAGAGCTGGAGCCTCCAATGGTTGAGCCGATGAATGCATTCCAGCCAGCTAAGTCCCAAAGCACAGAATTAAGTACAAACTCCTGTGAGTTTGTAAATGTGTATACTTTTATGCTGCAATATTAGTAACACCTTGTGATACAGCAATAAAATACTATCTTACATCATGCATATAATAAAGAGTAGTGAAATGAATGGATGCATGAATCACAGTTTAGTATGATCCATACTAAAGTTAAGATATTTTTATAACAAGAACAGATCATGAAATCACGTGGAAAAATAGGTTAGTGGCTGAAACTAAATTCATGCTCTAGGGCAGCGTCAGCGCCCGAGGAGACTACTCCTTTTCCAGGCTTTATCCTCTTGGCTGGATGTGTTTCACCAACTACTAACTCAACTGTGCTATACTACTAACTCTACCTATGCCAGACTCTAAGGACATTACATGCAGCTGTATCCACAAAATTCTTGTGGTTTTACACCTAAGCTTTAATAACAACACATACTGTACTCTTCACTGATATTATTTTGACATTAGTATGTTGTTAAATAAAAACAAAATATCGATGCAATGTAACGTGTAGTTTCTACTATCCCTCTTTAAGCTCTGGGGTACCTCGCTACCAGCCACCATCCTGGTACTCTTTGTATCCATGGATAAAACACACACACATACATACATACATACACACACACACATACATACACACACACACACACACACACACACACACACACACACACACACACACACACACACACACACACACACACACACACACTCGGTTTTAACCTGCATGGATCAGCGGCTGGGCTCTAAGCCTCCCTCGGCTAGCATGCCTTTTCCTTTACTCTTTGCTCAACTAAGCTGCCCTTAGCTTAGTTGCCGTGTTACTTTCTCCTTGCTTAGCATCCTACATCCACGCTCAGCTTAATTGCATTCCTAGTATCCCACCTGAGAGAGTAGCCAATGGCCACTCCACCGGAGATCTCACGTGGCTGGTGACTCTCCCTCTGAAACATGGCGAATTCCTTTCTTCCTCCTGGGTCTTCTATCCTACTTGTAGGAACCTGGAAGTCCTGCCTCTTTCGCCCAGCCATTGGCTGCTGGCATCTTTATTGATAGATCAAGAATCAATTGGGGACTAGGACCTACAGCATTCACATGCAGACTCCTGATCAAAGCATCAGAATCACCCCTTACAATACAATACAAAACGAAATGTATGTATTAAGATATTTATGTAGTAGTCTCTCAAAATTCATAAAGATTGATTTCAATATTTCTACAGATTTCAAAATTCATTGACAATATAAAATAATGTAATATTTGCATGTAATCTATGCAATACTTCCACATATTTTAAATTAGAATATGTAATACTTTATCCATTATTATGCTACATAAACACTTATTACACTATAATGTGCATGGAATAAAATATTCATTCTTCATCTTTAATGTAGATGAAATTTTTAAATATTTTCAACTTATAGTTGGTTAAATATATCGATCTGTTGATAAATATTGATCATATTCCTATAAATATGGAAGTCTGACTGTATATCTCCATTTACACTTTATTTCAAGAAAGTAGATTTGGGATATATTAGTCCACAACATCATCTCAAATCTATTTGGAATATAGGTATACATATAGTATACACACATATTTTAGTTGAAGGGACACAGTTAATTTTATTTCAAATAGCTATAATGTTAAGTGTATGGTTGAATCACAATTAATACTGGAATTTTTTTTCTTAGATTCTTTTAAATATGGCATATAGGATTGGAAAAGATTTAAAGATGTAAACAATATGTGCTCTCAGGATAATGCTTCAGAAAAGCTTGATTGTAAGTGCCCAGAAATTGCCTTCCTGTCACATAGGAAGTAAAGTTGGAGATTTCTGAATGCACATAAAAAAAACTAATGTGTACCATTTGATAAATGCTTAGACTTCTGAGTGGTACAGGAAGATGGCTTTGGCATTTCTTTTTGTTACTGGGACAAGATCTTTTTATGTAGCCTAGCTTGATCGAATTTCCGATCATCCTTTCCCAGTTTCCTGAGATTTGGGATTATAGGAATGTGTCACTATGCCTGGCTGAGTTTGATCACAATAGTATTTCTTCCTATGTCATTCCTTTTCCAGAACAGGTTGAGTGACAGGTCTTTCATAAAGCAAAGCGACCAATAGCTATTCATAGCTATGACATCTATGAACTACAATGGCTACCATGGCAAGATACACCTCAGGGTGTAATAGAAGCACTCCTGTCTAGAGGGAACAACAGCTACTGGTTTTATTGGTCTAATTGTATTTATGGCCTCCCAACAGGAGGTAAATCATGCCTGGTACTACTGGTAACAGAGTCAACTTTCTCAAGCTAGTAAGGTAATAGATCTTAGAAAAGAAGTACCTCTTCTTTACTAAGCCAGCATAATTCCTAATTGTATTCTAATACATCATCAAAGAAGCTTCTCTTTGTAATAGATGGAGACTATTAAAGGCAACTACAACTGGTCAAAATGCAGAGAACACATGATAATGAGGTTCCTAATGCCAATGGATACACTACAACACAACTGCTACAATTAAGACTCACGGAAGCATCATAGAAAGGGGATGGGGATTGCAGAAGAATTGTAAGATACAGAGGACCGAGAAGCCTGCTGTGAGATCATGTCTTCTAGAGATTACAGACAAGTTTTACCCATAATGTCCCAACAATATAGATGCCTAGTTAAAACCTGAACAAGGAAAGCACCAGTAGCCTTGCTAATGTGGAGGGAGAAATCTTATGGAATACCACCCTTAAAACATGAAATATAAGGGGTTGGGGATTTAGCTCAGTGGTAGAGCGCTTGCCTAGCAAACGCAAGGCCCTGGGTTCGGTCCCCAGCTCCAGAAAAAACAAACAAACAAACAAACAAACAAACAAAAACAGAAGCCCCCCAACTGGGTTTTTCAATGCCAAATGATTAGCCCTGAAAAAAAATATAAAATGGACTCAACAGGCTATATGTGCATATATATGTATAAATAAAATGTGTATGTGTATGTATAACAATATGAAAGAAAAAGAGACTATAAATTTATGAGGGAGGTAAAGGCTCTCATAACAAGGGTTGGAGGGAGGAAAGAGAAGGAGAATTATGTAATTATATATTTTAATTTCTTAAACATTTAAAAAATTAAAAATTAAACAATATAAATGCTAGTATAAAATCTAAATAAAATAGTCAGCAAATTGGAAAAAGTGTCCACCCAACAACATCATGACACAATTATTAGTCAAAGTTTTCGTAGGGAGGACACAAAAAGATAGTGAACCAAAGCTAGGGAAGGATACATTGGCCAGCAGTTAAGTTTAAACTTGTTTTAGTTGTTTTACTTCTTTGACAATCTCTGAGATGTATAGCATGTATGTTGATTGCCTCTCTTATTCCCTATTAACCTCCACTCTAACCCTACCTGTCCCTCTCCAATATTAATCACTTTTTGTTTTTTGTCTTAGGTTTACTAGGACCATAAGTGAGCATTGGATTAGAACTGTCCACTGGAGACTGGTGGGTCACCAGTGGGTACCTCTCCTCAATAACCTCCCCCGCCATCCTTTATCCCTACCAGCTCAAACCTTTCCAACTCCATTTCTGTCTTCGTATTGCATACGTCCTTTAATCTCCAGTTCCTTAAGGCATCCCTCTGTCAGTGGCTGCTTTCCAGTTTCTAGGCTTCTACATGTACCCCATATTCAACACGAAAAAATTAGAGATTTAAAGCTAGGCTTTACACATGAAAATACTGGGTGGGTTTTTTGTTTGTTTGTTTGTTTTTGTTTTGTGCTTGGTTTACCTAGCTCCATATTTTTTCTTGTTTTATCCACTCACTTGAAAATATTTCCTTTCTTCCCAGGAGAATAAAATTTTTATTATATGTACATACTGCATTTTCATTGTCCATTGGTACAATGGATAGACATCTAGACTGGCTCCACTTCCCATGTACCGTTAGCAGAGTGGCAATGGCCATGGGCAGTCAAATCTCCACAGTAAGACATGGAGTCCTTTGCTATGGGCTCAGGAGTAGACTAGCTGGGTCACGTGGTATTTCTACTTCTAGCTTATTGAGGAATCCCCGTCCTGTTTTCTATAGTGACCCCAGCAACTTGAGTTCCCACAAACACTGAAATGTGCTTTCCTTTTTCACATGTTCTACAGGAGTTTATGTTGTTTGATTTTTCCAGTGGTACCCATTCTGATTAGGGTGAGAAGGAAATTCAAAATAGTTTTAATTTGTATTCCCCTGATGCCTAATGATATCAAGCGCTTTATAAAGTGCTGATTGGGCATTCAGACTTCTATTGAGAAGTCTCTGTACAAGTCCATTTTTTATTGGGTTTATTGTCTTGATGCCCCATCCCACATTCTTTATGTATTCTAATACTTACTCTCTGTTGGATGTTTTTCTCTCATTCTGTAGGCAGTGTTTTCATTTAATTGACAGTTTCTTTTGTTATTTTGCTTGTTTTGATTTTCAGAAGCTTTTTAGTTTCATGAGGTTCATTGAAATGTCCAGTTGACAGACTCCTATTTTGAAAGTCTCAACTTAGGCCACTATATTATAACATGTACCCTACCATCTCTTCTAGTAGCTCCAGAGTTCCAGGTTCCATATTTTTTATCTAATTTAGTTGATTTTTGCAAGGCAAGATATAATATATAGTTTCATTCCTCTATATGTGGCCATCCAGTTTTCCCAATACCTTTGTTTAAGATACAATTTTCTCCTAGTGTGCACTTTTTTGATAGCTATAAAATCAGGTTGCTTTAGTTGTATGAACTGAAATCTGTGTCTTTTCTTCTTTTCCATTGATTTATGTGTTTGTTTTTGTGCAGGTAACAATGTTTTCATTACTATAGCTCTGCAGTACAACTTGAGATCAGATACAGAAAAGTTTATAATATTATTCTTTTTGCTCAAAATCTCTTTGGCTGCCTTAGATCTTTGTGTTTTCAAGTGAAACTGAAATTTGCCTTTTCTATTGTATGAAGAATGGAATGGGTTTTTAATTTGGATTGTGTTGGGCCTGTAAATTGCTTTTGGTATGATTAGTTTCACAATATTAATTCTATCCATCTGGGATCATATGTTTTTCCATCTTCTTCTCTTCTGTAATTTCTTTCTTTAGAGATTTAAAGCTTTCATTGTACAGCTCCTTTATCTATTGTCTTAGATATATTTTTAGGCTACTGTTACTATTGGGCTATGTTTCCACTATCTCTTTTTTCAGTGTGTATCTAGAAAGACTACTGATTCTTATGTTAATTTTTTGTCCCATCACTATGAAATGGCACCGATGGACATCAACACAGATCATGTTGGCATGGACCTCAGATTTCAGCACGACCTCAGGAGGTATCACAGACCACAACCATCAACTTGGTATCCAAGTACCATGGACATCGATATTAACCTCTAGCAGCAGAGCTGATCACAGATAAAGACATGGCCTCTGGTGACAGCATAGATCATGGAGGTCTTTTGAGGAGGACCAATTTAGAAAATGAACCGTTTTCTATCTCGGACATCCTGTCATTGCTCAGAGCCAGGGCAATTGTGGGGATGGACAATGAGTTTTGGGGCAGAACCTGCCCAAGCTCCAGGCTGCTGCATACCACCTTGCCAAGTGCTCTATTCAAGATGGTAGCGCCCACAGGACAGCAGGGCAACTCTGAGAAGCCTCAAAGAGACCCACAGAGGCTCCAAGGTGAGATGCACTGGGCAGAGGATATGGGTGCTTAGCTTGAAGTATCTTCAGAAAAAAAAATTAAAAATAACAATACTCATAACAAAAATTAAAAAGCAGGTCTTATGCGAATGTGCTTTTGAAAAGTGGTCTTGTGAAATTAGGAAAAAAGATGGCCCAGTAGGGTTGTGCAAGTGTGTACACACAGCAGAAGTTAGCGAAACTAGAGACCCAGCAGAGAGGAGTAAGACAAAGGAATACTGACACTGTCTGTGAGAGGCAAGATAGGCTTGGTGGAGACAGGCAGAACTGAAGATGATGGATTAGAGGCTAGTGTGTAGGTGACAGCGGGAGAGTGCAACTGCCGTGGACAGGGAACACATTGATACCAAGAAGGAAAAACGATTTTCAATAAAAAGATATAATTTGAATGATGTGTGTATTACATGGAGGAGCACAATCTTTTGCTGTATTTCATTATACATGATAGGGTCTGAGAATCTGGGAATAATCCATTATGAAAACAAAGTTCAAGCCAGCAAAATTATCTTTCTTCCAAAAACTAATATATCAGAAAGATGGCTGGGTTTGGGATCCAAACCTTGTCAGCAGGCAGGCAGGACAAAACAAACCTTTAAGACAAACAAAAACCAACCGACCAACCAACCAACAGAACCTCAGTTTAGGAGAGGCAAGGGGCAGTCATTGGGAACTTCACACTTGTTATTTCATGTGGTTTTCTTTATAACAACTATCCTAGCTTGTTTCCTTGAGGGTCCTGTTAGAAGGCCCCGGGCTGGGAACTAACCCAAGAAGCATAGGGTGGAATATTGTGGCCTAGATTTACCCAGAACACCGGAGACCAGAAGCCATTTCTAGGGATTCAGCTGTTTCTTAGAATTCAGTTATATACAAGACAGATTCCCTGTAGCTAAGAATGTCCTCAACAACAATGTACATTAATTTCTCATACTGTATTTCATATTATTAACTTCTTTGAAATATAGTATTTACTAATGTGATGTCTTCTGTTTAAGAATTACTTTCATTTACCATAATTCATTCTCATTAACTAAAGCTTAATGTAGAAGAAAAAAGTACATATGCATATGTTGCATGTAGTTTTAAAAATCACACTACCGCCTTAGAACGGGAGACCACACTACCAGTCCCCCGGCTCCCTTTTGTTTCTTCCAGCTTAGCTGTGCCAAGCCGCCAGCACTGACCGAGCTTCTCTACACACCTTGCTCCTGTAGTCAACTGCTCTACCAGCCCACTCCCAAAAAGCTTGCCCCAGGAGAAGTCCTGGTACCAGCCCCACCCAAGACCTTTGAATCTGCTGATGAAAACATCCACTCGGCTTTATTATTTTAAAACTTGCCTGCTAGCACAATTGCTGGGTGCAAATATCTCCTGGCTGGAAATGCGTGTCCTTAACAATTTATTATCTCCATCTCTCCTTCCCTAAGCCTAATGGCTTGTCCCAATTAGCTCCTGCCAGACATCTCTAGGAACCTGTCTGCAATGGAGCCGCAGGCCTTGGCTGCGGCTTACATAATTGCTGTGTGCTCCTGGTTCCAAATCATGGCAGAAAAGTCTGTCTGTCAGTCTGTCTGTCTCTCTCTCTCTTCTTTCTCTGCATCTTTTTCCTAACTGTCCCTTTTGCCCAGCAATGGGCTCCTGGCCTTCTTTATTAACAGGTCAAGAACCAATTAGGGAACCAGACCTTACTATCAGCACCTCCCCCTACATGTATATGTTGAGCAAACACATACACACATATATGTATTCAAGTGTGTGTGTGTGTGTGTGTGTGTGTGTGTGTGTGTGTGTGTGTGTGTGTGTATACATATATTGAAAAGTCATGGTCCTATAACAGTGAAGTTTAAAGTCTTTATGAGAACATGTGAATTGAGAATATTTACAGGCATGTTCTAAAGGGGTATTAATTTCTTTGAAGTTTGCTTAATGGCATCAGAGATCAAACTATTCTTTTAATTTTTCCATGCCATTTATGTTTTTAAAATCCTTTTTAGCCAATATGTTATACATAATCTTGGAATGAGAATGATCCCCATAGGCTTATGTATTTGAATACTTTATCCCCAGGTGGTGGTATTGTTTGGGAAGGATTGGGTGTGGCCTTGTTAAAGGAGGTGTGTCACTAGGGGAAAGCTTTGGGTTTTCAAAAGACTGGCTCCATTCCCAGTGTCCTCTGTCTCAAGCTCCTACTTGCAGCTCCCAGGTATTCCTGCTGCCATACCTTTGCTCATTATGAACCCTTTAAAGCTGTAAGCCCAATTAAATGCTTTCTTTTATAAGTTGGTCATGGTGTTTTATCACTGTAATAGAATCATGACAGAAAAGTCTGTCTGTCTGCCTCTCTCTCTCTCTCTCTCTCTCTCTCTCTCTCTCTCACTCTCTCTCTCTCTCCATCTTTTTCCTGTCACTATTAAAGAAAAATAACTAAGTCAAAAGTTAGTTCCAGGAAGTGGGGCTAATGGTGCAACAGTTCTGACCATGTGGTATGGTCCTTTGAAGAAATTTGTAAGAGTTTGGGACTTTGTACAAGGAAAACATTTGAACTTGTAAGTGTGGCTTAGTGGGACATCCTAGTCAGACCATGGAAGAAAGTAATGTGGCCTGTGGAGGTACAGGAGGCTTTAGAGGGGAACCATATTGCAATTTGGTTGGAGATTAGTGCTGTGATAATCTGGCAAAAAAATGTGCCTTTCGCTCCTATCCTAAGGATTTATTTGAGGCTAAATTGAAAGTAACAGACTTTTTTATTTTTTTTAAAGGTACAGCAAGATCCATCATGAACAGTGAGGAACTGAAGTTGAATTTGAAAGGTGATATTGCTCAAGGGCCCTTTACTGGGCTTCTCTGAACGAAGATGGCTTAAGGTTCGAAGCAGGAACAGTGAAGCTATCGATGGTGGAACAATTAAGTGAGAAACAATAAAACAGTTACAACTGTGTTGAAGAATTCCACCGTATGTCTGTGTATCAGCACATCCTTGGCTGTGCCAACTGGTTCCTTTGATGTCAAAAGATCTCTCTGGCTCAACTAATCTGAAGAAGAAGCCCTCACTTCTAATCCTAATATCCACAGATGCATTTGTTGACCTCGAGTACTATCCCTCAGAGCATGTTTCATAATCAGGAAGATCTTTGAAACAATAACGCTGTAGGGATACAGGTAAACATACAGAATAATTCACATTGCTTTACCCAGATGTGCTCAGGGGCAGAAAGTCTCACTAGGCCCTGGTTATTCACCTTTTGAAATAGTAATGCTTATTCTGTGTTATTGCATGTTGGAAGTATGTAATTTACTTTGTCTTTATGAGAGCTTCCAACGAAGATATTTCCTTAGGTCTCAGAAGAGACTTTGGACTTTTAAGCAGTGTTGAGACTGAAAGGCTATGGGGACTTTTGATGTTAGAATAAAAATATTTGCATTATGGTATACTACAAGCCTATGGCAGCTAGGGTATGGAATGTGGTGGTTTGAAAAAAAACAGGCTCAAATACTTGAATACTTATTGTCTAGCAGGTGGAATTGTTTGAGAAGGATTAGAGGTATGAACTCCTGTGAGGGGATATGTTACTGTGGTCAGGCTTTGAGGTTTCAAAAGACTCCTGGCATTCTCAGTGGTGGTGGTGATCCCTCTTCCTGCCTTCTACTTGCAGTTTAAGATGTGGTCACTGAGCTATTTTTGCCACTATCCTGCACTCAAATTCTCCTAACAAAGCTTTCTTTTGTAGATTGATCATAATGTTTTCTCATAGCAATAGAAACCCAACTAAGACTTTCCCAAAACCTGGATCCCTACAACGTTATTTCTAAAAGATCTTCCTAATTAGGAAACATGTTCTGAGGGATAGCACTGAAGATCAACAAATGCAGTGAGGGATCTTAGGGTTTGAAATAAGGGCTTCTTCAAACTAGTTGAGCCAATGAGATTTTTTGACCTTAAACAATACAGGAACCAGTTGGGACAGCTGGGGATGTGCTGATACGCGGACATACTGTGGAATTCTTCAACACAAATATAAGCACTTTATTGCTTCTCCCCTAATTGTCCCACTATCAATTCTTCCCATATTTACTTAAACACATTCAAGTTCTCTGCTATGCTCAATAGCTTTTTTTTAATCAACTTGATATTCAGAAGATTGCAAAGATAGGTTGGAGTGAATTACATTAATATCTGAGTTGGCAATGGAATGAGAATAAATGAATTTGTATTATTGCAAACTTTCAATATCTCCTTATGAATGCCTTTTCCTAGGTTTTTAGTATTTATCATTAAATATATTTACTAATACTAAATGACCAGAGTTATTTTTGTAAAAATCACAGATATAACAGATTATTTTACTGAATGTAAAAGTTATTCTGCCTTCCAGTACCTCTCTGTTTAGTACTATCTGTGAATTTAATTAAGACTGTTTACTTCCCTTCGTTAACTGATGTTACATAATATCATAACAGGAGTTCCTGCAGAATCCTTGTCATTTCCCTCTCCAAACAAATAATTCAGCTTTTTAAATAAAAATTGTTCTTCAATTTTTGACTGAAGTATATTCCTGTCAGGAAATTTAGGGTGTTATACGATGACACAGAAGCACATGAAATAGAAATAAGCAGGAAAAAAAAATAAGAGAAGTAGAAAAAGAAAAGAGGCCAATGAGAAAACTAAATGATGTAGGAACATTAATTTTGATTACACTAAAAGGACACTAAACATAGAAGATAACAGAGATTAAGATAGTGTGGGGCTAGGGGGATGGTTCAACAGGAGAGGCCATTGGCTGTTCTTCTATAGGACCTGGCTTCCATCCCCAGCACCCACATGGCAGCTCACCACCATCTGCAACTCCAATTCCTGAAGTCCTTTTCCGGCCTCTATGGAAAATTTGCAGTTCATTATTCTGGACTCAGCAGACACCTCACACACATGGCACACAGGCACGCATTCAGGTAAAACACTCATGCAGAGACATTACAAGTGTGTAAGCAGTAGTAGACGAACCAAGGACAGAACTGCCCCCCCCCCCCACACACACACACACTTTTCAAATAGACTTACTAGTTCCTTCCTGCTGATAAGAAATTAATTTCCAAAGAAGTGCAGTGATATAAGATAGTGTTTATGCTTTAAAGAAGGGTGCTCTGTTAAAGCAGCGAACAGAACTAAGCTAGAAGAAAAGATGGTCTATGGGTTGTTTCTGCAGTGAAATTTTTTAGTAACTCATACTTCAAAGTCGTTGGGAAACAATATGTAAGTGTCTAAGAGGTATCAGACTGTATTAAATGTGGACATTTGAGTGCTATCGAATTTTGGGAAAAGGTGAAGGTAAGTCTGCTATTGGGCTAGGAAGCCTGACTTGAATGGCATTGAACACATCGAGAAGATTGATAAATAGAGATGCTGATAGATAATCAAACAATCAGTCCAGAGACCTACATTCTAACTTGGATGCATTGGGATGCTGCACTTGAGGCTCATGCAGTGATCAGTAGGCTTGATTGGGATATCAGTGTACATTTAAAAGAAAACTGCTGTAAGGAGGATACTGTAAGCAGCAGTGTTTCCTTATCATTTTAACAATTATGGATCTGCTTCATCTTGTTCCCACTTGCTGACTGGTTTAGAAGAACACAGACCTTAGCAAACCGATCCCCACATTTTACCCATTCACCTAATGAATGACACCTGTTCTTTCTACAGTTTTCCAATTTACTGTATATTGCTCCCTTAATTAGTATATTATAGTACAACACAGTAGCTTTCGAAGTTAAGTGGGTCAACAATCACTGGAAAGACTCGTTTAAACATAAATGGTGCAGTTTCTGATCCTGAAATTCTTGATAAAAATTTTGTACACCTTATTGGTCAGTTTTACTCTGAGTTCCAGCTCCCTTAGACAATTTACTTTCACTTTCTCAGCTGACACATTGCCCAAGTGGCAAACACTGCTGTTTAATTCAGTTCGGTTGCTGTTACAGACAGGGTCTAAAAGAATACACAGACTGATGGTGGAAATGTCCTGTCTTTACTTTGTCCTGTCCCTTAATGGTACCCCTGCCCCTTTCCCGTGGTATTCTACCTCAGCCTCTTGCTATTCTTAGCAAGTTGGCTTGGTCAAACCTAACAGAGAAAATAATACCAATGATCAGTGGCATTCAATGTGACACTCTCCAGGGAGAACAGAAAAGCCAGTACAGTAGTACATGAATCCTGAAGGTCAAATTTCTAACACTGATAAATTTCAAACAACCAGCACGATCTCTCTATATGAATGCCTACTTATATACTTACTATCTGCTTTCATATCAGCAAACTATGTATTCGTGGGTCGCAGGTACCCCATATAAGAATATCTGGAAAAATTCCACCTGTATAGATTTTTTGCTATTATTCTATAAGTGACGACATAAATGACATTTAGGTTATACTAAGTATTGTAGATAAGCTAGAGATGATTTACTGTGTTTGGGAAAATGTGCACCAATTACACAAGATAATAATTTTGGAATTCACCAGGGCCCTAAAATCTTTCCCTGGGCAACACCAAAAGACAATACTAACAGTTGAGTGTGTGTTTATGAATGGGAAACACATTTGGGAAACAAAACCTTTTCCTAGGGCACATTAACATTGATTTGAGTTTGATAATTTTGCCAAGTTTCCACATGCGGTCGGTGAGTCTTTAGTAATGTGTTGCAGATTTTTGCATACAAATTAGGACAAAAATACATTCATTTATGACTTCGGTGGCACTTTTCCTCTTCATACTTCATTACTTATTTGACAGGCACACGTATTTGAAGAGACATTTGGTGAAGAGAACTGATCTATGTAGTGGTCTACTTCAGACTTTCCATGGCTCCTTTCATCCGTTGTTTTCTTAGGTCCCAGGATCTTGGTTTAAATTATTTTACTTAACTTATACGGTGATTTATATCATGCAACAGAAAGGAATAACTATGAATATTGTTTTGACTTTTGTTGTCGATTGCACGGGCCACTAAGGCCATTTTTCTACAAGTTACAAAGTTGCAAATGGACTTCCTGGAATCAACCTTTCCTTTCCACCGCCTCCTGGACCTTCCAGTCTCTCCGGTCCGGAGATGAGCTATCTTCCTTCTCTCCCTGTTAACAAAGCCGGGAGAGGTAGGCCTGCACCGATCCCGGTGGCATGGAGGGACCACACGCCACAACCCACACGTCCCATTCCACTCAGTGGGAAAGTGTGCCACGCCTCCGCGCGCGCCCGCCGCTTCCTGCCCAGGCTTCTTTTCCTTCTCTTCTCTGTCCGGACGCGCTCCCGGGAGGCGCCTGCGCAGAAGCCCGGGCTCTTCCCCTCCGCTCCTCCCCTCCCTTCCTCCCGGCCCCGCCCTCCTTTCTCTCCCGGGTTTCGCTCCGGAGAGCCGCAGGTAGCAAGCTACTGAGTCGGGTTCTGTGGACCCGCCCCCTTCCTCCGCCCCTCCCACCGCTCGGGTCTCCGGCCGGCGGAGATGAGGCTGCGGCGGCCGCGGCACCGGCAGCCCCTGGGGTGGCTGCGGTGGGGGCGGCCGGAACCCCGGTGTTGAGGCGCGGCGGCGGCGGCCGAGGAGGCGCTGCCTCAGCCGCTGCAGCGGGCTTCCCTTCCTCTTTAGCGTAGCCAGGAAGTTTGGCGCCCCTGTGCATGTGTGCGCGTGAGTGTGGGTGTGCGCGGCGAGACTCGCCTAGCGTTTCTGCAGGCGCCGGGCTTTTTTGCCCGCGTCGCTTCCCGTAAGCAAGCCAGCGCTGCGGAGCTTGGGCTGTGGCCCGGGGAGGGGGCGCGGCGGCGGGCGCTCTCCTTTTGTTGTTGTTTCCTCTGCCTGGAGAGCTGAAGGGGGACGCGCCTGGGTGGGGCGGCTCGCAGCCCGGCCTGGTGGCCCTCGGGCTCCCGGGCGGCGGGTAGCTAGGGAGAGCGGGCTTCAACGATGGCGGCCGAGGCGGGCAGTGAGGAAGGCGGCCCGGCGACCGCGGGGGCCGGAGGCGCCGCGGCCACGGGCTCCAGCGCCCTACCCAGCAGCGTGCCGGGTAAAGTTACCCGCGGCCCCTCCGATGGCAGTCGCCCCGTGTCCTGGGCTGGCGGACACCGATCTGGCTGCGGCCCTCGGTGGGGGAGCTGCGTCGGGGTCCGGGTTCCTGGGGACCGGGCCGGTGTCTGGTGTCCTGGGGGGCGCCGCGCTGACCGGCGGTGCTGCAGCTGGCGTGGCGGGTGCTGCCGCCGCTGGACCTGCCGGAGACATCGCTTTCACCAAGGGGACTCTCTCTCTGCCTGCTGAGACTCTCGGGCCGGGCGGCGGATTCCCTCCTCTGCCGCCGCCTCCTCTGTTGCCTCCTTTGGGCTCCGGTCTGGGGACAGTGGATGAAGGTGATTCCCTAGATGGACCAGAATACGAGGAGGAAGAGGTGGCCATACCGCTGACCGCACCTCCAACTAACCAGTAAGTCAAAACTGCTGTTGAGGGATTGTAGAAGCTGGCTCCATGGAAGAAGTGGGAAAGAAGGGGCAACACATACAGTGCTCTTGCGGCTGTAATTTGTTTGACAAGTTTTGAAGTTTCTGGTTCCATATATAGCGATTTAATTTGATCAGTCATTTTCCCCTACAGGCACTCTTCCTGGCGTCTTCGTATATTTATTGCTCTTCTGGGAAGACGTAAAAGTTTTTAAGATGGGAAGCATGGGAAACTGTATTCAGTGGGAACCGGATATGGTTCTGCCCCTTCCTAATTGAGATAGTGTCCGGGATTCAGCAGAACTTGGCACTATAAAAGCAGCCGCTGTCTATTGTAACTCTAGTGCTCCCCGCTGAAGTTAGATACTTAGTGAGTGTGATGCGTTGAGTACAGGTATTTAAATGAATATACTAATGTAAGTTGCAAATTCATTGGTCAGAATGTTTTGTTTTTACTGAAGATGCAAACTCCTACTTAATGTCTTGCTGGAAGCGTTGCCACTCATGAAACATTACATCTCTTTAGAGAAGTAGGAGAGAAAGGAACGAAGTTCTGTGACTTACAGGTGTGATTGAGAGCCCCCAGACTAAATACTAACTTGTTCCTTAGAATTATTAGATTTATTTATTTACATATAAATTTTATATGTAATATGCAAGTATATATTTTATATATTTACTATATCTAAGACACTACATTAAAGTAAACAAAATATTTTTGCTCTTAGCATTTTGGTAGTGGCTGATACCATATTCCGTTTGGAAATTAATATTGGTAGTTGATTGTGACATGATCAGGTCAAATGGCTCTCCTCCTATAAGTTAGAGTTGTCTCCTTAAAGTGTTCTTTTCATAAATGGGTACGTATGTATAATGTAGGTTGATCTTGATGAAAGGAAAGTGTTGAGATGGGAAGTAGTAATAATAGGCCAAACATGTTTTATAGATCTTTCACATCAATCATAGTTGACCCCTAGAATTTCACTAGCATTGGTGAATACTAGGGAAAAAGATTTGTTTCATATATTGACACTTTCTGAACGCTTTGAAAGTTTTCTTTTCAAGGGTCAGCTTCTTTGAGAGGCTTAAGAAATGACTTTAAAGTAACTAGGGAGGCATTTTGTAATATTAGTCCACTTTTGACTAGTGTGGGTATTGTATTATATTGTAATTTGAAAATTCATTGGTCACAAGGCTTTGTTTTTGATGCATTTGGAAATTTCGACTTAGATCTATTTTGATTCTAGCCAGCTATGGTGAAAGGATGTTGTGTTTCTTTTAATGTTATTTAACACAAAGAGTAATTTTTTTATTCTAATTTTTCTCTAATTTGTGTCTGTTTATTGCTGTTTGTTCCAGAAATGTTCTAAAAGGTTTAAAAAATTGCAACACTGTATACCTTTTTGAAAAAATCAATTATGTTTTATTAAGATAAAATATAGTTTTTACTGCTGAAAAAATATAGTATTATATCATTTTTGTAATTGAGTTAGGCATATTTAGAATTTTATTAAAACCTTTTGAAGATTTAATCATTTTTATTTAATGTGTATGAGTGTTTGCCTGCATGTATGTATGTGTACTATGCTAGTGTCTAGTGACAAGAGGCCAGAAGAGGGCATCAGGTTCCCTAGAACTGGAGTTACTGGTGGTTGTGAACTGTTTTGTAGGTGATGGGAATCAAATACTGCTTTTCTACAGAAACAGCAAGTGCTCCTTTTGCTGAGCAATCTCTCTAGTCCCAGGATAATGTTCTTAAATTATTTCTAATAGATTCCTTTTATTCTATTCTATTTTTTTTTTTTTAAGGCAGGCTCGAATTCTAGTATATGATGACCTAGAACTCTCTGTGTAGCCCAAGCTATCCATGGATTTGTGGTGATTCTGCTCAGCATCTCAAGTACTGGAAAATAATAGACTTGAGCCACTATATTCACTATCTAGCTTCTAATAGGCCTTTCAAGAGGAATTGAAAATTCACAGCAAAATTGAATGATAAGATACAGATTGTTTTTAAGAAAAAGCATGATTATTTGGGAGGAATTTTGTTTCTATTAATATTTTTCATTATTTTAAAATATATTTAGAAATAAATATAAAGTTTACTAAGTGTTCATATTCAAAAAGTCTTCTATATTTCATATATATATTTGTTATTTTTGAGGTTACAATTTAATTAATTTTTTCTCTTCCTTTCCTCCTTCCAAACCCTTTCATATAGTCCTTTCTGCCCTCCTTCAAATCCATGACCTCTTTTTAAAAATTGTTACTTAATGCATTTTTTCTATTCGTTTATACATATATATTCCCGAATATAACCTGTTGGGTCATATATAACTTTCATACTTCTTGTAGTGTTGTGAATCAAATCCAGGACTTTACATGTAGTAGACAAAATATTTGCCACTGAGTTACTAGGCAAATTTTCTAGTATGCTTTTAAAATTAACTACTAATTATACAAATCCACTTCTTCTTTTCCTTTTTAAAATAAGCTTTATTCTTCATGTCACAGGTCCTCTAGGTCTTCTAGTTAGTGGTTCCATTATCATCTCTTCTATTTGGTGTGTCCTCAAGTATGTGCTGATGCTCATGACTGGGTTTGTGTGGTACATAAAAACTGTCAAGTGTTCTTCTCTGTCATTTCTCTTATTATTTCTTTGAAGCTAGGTCTCTCTCCAAACCTTGAGCTCAAATTTATTTTGGCTAGGCTAGCAGCCAGCACATTTATTTACTATGTTCCAATAAATAAATAACCCCTCCCCCAAATAACAATATAATTTTCTTTTCATGAATGGTCTAGTAATTCTATCCTTATTAGCTAATTATTTTATGATTACTTCTTTTTAATGAATTTATGAGCTCAGATGTTCATCCTGTTGGAGCATCCTGAGTAGCTGAGATTATAGGGATGGCCACCTCACTGGCTAGAACAACAGTTTTACCTACTTTTTTTATTTACTTATTTGAGATAAGCTCTTACAATGTGGTGCTGGCTGGTACAGGGTTACCAGTACTTGAATTGTAGGTGTGTACCATATGCCCAGCTCAAGTGCTGCTTTAGAATAGGGCTTCAGAAATATTTTCCACTCTTGACCCCCTTTTGCCTAATTTTTACCATGATGTTAAATATCTAAAATAAGTATACTAATCAAACAATCATTAATAATAAGTCAAAGGGAAATGCATTTTAAACACTTCTTTGAAGTTAAAGCAAGCAAATTGCAAATTAAGATAAGTTTGTTGTTTATTATCTAACAGATTAAATCCTGGCTGGATATGCGATATTGTAGGATATAGAGCATCTTTGTAGTTGATCCAAAGTTTGGTTTTATAGTTGTCAATGCTGAGACTATTTCTAGCGGGAGATACAGGGTAAGAGAAAAGGCAAATCCAAATTGCTTCCATAAGCATTACATGGTGAATTGCCTTTCATTTATGCATTCATTACCATATATATTATATTATTAAATATAAAATATAATTACATGTATATTTTTGCTTCTGTTGTCTTAATAGTTTTTAAGACCATACTGAGTGTCAGTGTAAGTTATGGTGCATTGTCTGAATGTGTAGATACTTGTATGATAGGTGTAGAACCTTGAAATTACATGCAGTGTGTTATGTTTTGTAGTGAGTTTAAGTTATTATAACAGCTTAATTATCACCTCTTTGTATGTCTTAATATATTTCAACAGGATTTGAGGCATTTTGGTGATTTATTTTTAAGTGAGTTAAGGTTGGGGATTTAGCTCAGTGGTAGAGCGCTTGCCTAGGAAGCGCAAGGCCCTGGGTTCGGTCCCCAGATCCGAAAAAAAGAACCAAAAAAAAAAAAAAAAAAAAAATTCTTAAGTGAGTTAAAAATGAACATCACAGGGGAAAAAGAAGTATAAATATAAAATGTAGTTGGAAGATGAGGGATTGTTCAGAGAGGTAAGATAAAAATTAGTCTACAGAGATGTATAGGCAATCTTTTCAAATTCAGAGTATAGTTGTTGAAGAATTAAAATAATGAAAATAAATGAAAGAAGGATATTGGAATTTCTTACCATAATTTCATTGAATTTTTTTTAAAGAAAGTTTGATGATTATCTTTTGTGGTATTGATAGTTGATAATTGTATTCAGGATACAAAATACATTTAATGTCGGAGGGAATCCCAGTAGCTTACTTACATTCACATTACTAGTTAATGATAGATCAAAGATGGGATCTTGTTCTCTTAATTTTCAGATGTTTAGCGTCAGAAAAATCAAACTGTTGGCTTTGTTTTGTTTTGAGGGGTAGCAAGGCAAAGGCTTAGTACCCTGAATTTACTAATCTTTTGTAGAGATTCATTCCCTCTCTGTCTGTCTGTCTGTCTCTCTCTCTCTTTCTCTCTCCCTCTCCCCCTCCCCCCCCCTTCCTCCTTTCTCTTGCCATGTAGTTCAGCTTGCCCTGGCTTTGAATTCTTACTTCGCTTGCTTCATCTCCTGACTGCTGGGATTACAGGCCCTACCATCTTGCCTGGCTTACGGACTGTTTGACTTAGTTTTTATAAGTACAGTGAGAATTGCTGTTACACTAATGTGTGATATTTGGGAAACTTGAGTGATGGAATTGGAACCAAGTATGGTATCCTAAACACTTGGGACAAGTATTTCAAATTTCATTTTTTCAAATTCTGAAATAAGTATATGAATTTTATAAATACCAATTGAACATCCTGAATTTGAATCCATTTAAAGATTTGGTGTTCAAATTAGGGATACTCAGCATCTACTGTGCTTCTTTAATAAGATCATAAATAGCATGGCTTACAGATTCAGCAGGACTGCTGGGTTTAGGAAGAGATGCTGGGAGTGTGCACATACAGATGATAGTTCATGTTAGGACACTGACAAGTTTACCATTCATAGCCAAAGAGAGAAGCCAATTTTGCTAGCACCTTGGTCTTTTAATTTCTAGCTTGCAGAACAGTGATACAGTACTTATAATTCAAGCTCCTGAGATTGGTGCTTTGTTTGTTGTTTTCTTTTTCTTTCAGTTTTTAATGGCAATCTCTATTAAAATTGATTGGATGATTTTTTGGAGCTGATTAAATAAACATTGCTTTATCACTGTCACTGACATTTCTCTTTTGGCTATATCTGTGTTGACAAGAATGGCGCATTCAGGGTGGTATGGAAGTAGATTATGTTAAAAAATGGAAATAAATTTAAAATAATTTCTGTTATTGCATGAGAAGACCCTTCACATGATTATAGTAGCTTTGGAAAATCCTGTGGATGGGATATTACTACAGCAAATTATCTGTATTATGTGTTTTAACATTTAATCTTTTTATTACAGTATTTTTTCACCTTTAAGACTTTCATTTATGCATACAATACATTATGCATTTTGATGCCTTACACTCCTTCCCTTAACTACTACTAGATCCACCTCCAGTCTTTGTCAATTTTTTTTTTTTGGTTCTTTTTTTCGGAGCTGGGGACCGAACCCAGGGCCTTGTGCTTCCTAGGCAAGCGCTCTACCACTGAGCTAAATCCCCAACTCCGTCTTTGTCAATTTTATGCCTCCTCTCAGCCTATTGCTTTTGATTTGTGATGCCCATGTATGCATAGGTGTCAGGCCATCCACTAGGGCATGGCTGACTTAACAGAAACCACATCCTTAAAGAGATCTGACTCTTTCTTCACCAGAAGGTGTCACCTGTCAGTAGTAACTAGAGGTGTAGGTACCACTCTACCAGAATGTTGATTCTCCTGACCTTGTGCAGGCTGTCACAGCTGATTTGAGTTCACGATAACAGTAGTATAGATAACAGAAGATAACAATTTTGACCCAGGCTTCCCCTGACCTCTGCCTCTTTCCCTCCCCTATTCTAAGATGTTTCTTAGCCTTGGAGGAGTATATGATGTATGTGTCTGGTTTATGGCTGGCACTTCACAGACACATATTCTCTATACTTAGACCATTTGTGATTTTCTGCATTAACTGCTATTCACTGCTCAAAAGAATTTTTTGGATGACACCTGAGAGTGGGATATAGTCTATGTGTAGATATATATTTTTTAGTTAAATGTTTTCCTATTTTTTATGTGGATGTTTGCATTTATGGGTGTATACACACCGCAGTATGTGTAGGAGATCAGAGGACAGCTTGTAGGAGCCGCTTCTTTGTTACCACCGTGTGAGCCCTAGGGATTGAACTTAGCTCAGCAGGCTTGGGGGCAGGTGTCTTTACAGGCTGAGTCATTTTACCATCCTCAGTCTTACTTTTAACATCTTCATTATCCAATTTATCTGCCTTAACCAAGGAAAAGGACTTAGAAAGATTCCTTTTAATGCATGTATTTTTTGTAGGTGTAACTCATTAGACTGAGCTCACTATCAAGAACCTTGTTATAACTATATACTATGTCCTGTACTGTCAAAATAGTGATCTTTCACGCTTTAAGATAACGTTTCTCTTAAGATTATAGGTTAATTTGACACTAAGAAAGCAATCACTGAGGCAGGCATGGCGGTGCATGCCTATAATCCCAGAACTCAGGAGGCAGAAACAGGCAATCTCTTGAGTTTGAGGGCCAGTCTAGTCTATACAGTGAGCTCATAGGACAGAGCTATGTAGTGAGACTTAGCCTCAAACCAAAAAACAATCAAAACAACAACAAAGCAGTCACCTTTTTAACCTAGTTTTTTTTTTTTTTTTTTTTTACTTTTTGGTTCCATGCTTTTTGAAAGTTAATGTTTTGTTTTTGGAGATTACGATAAAATTGTATCATTTCACCTACCCTTTCCTCCCTCCAAGAGTACCTTCTTGTACTCTTTCACGTTCATGATGTCTTCTTTTTTAGTAACTGTTGTTACATAAATTTATATCTATATACATATATATTTCTAAGTATTGGGACCTGCTCAATTCGGGTAATCTTAGTTGTATATATGCTTGCAGTACTGATATTTTCTCCCTTTCAACATTCCTTACTCGCCTGTATTTATAAGGTTGAGGCCTGCTGGGCCTTCCCCCATTGACATTAGCATGTCTGCTCTCGTTCATGTTCACTTGAGGTTTAGGCAGTTATGTTGGTGAGACTTTATAGTGTAGCTTCAGACAATCCTAGAAGACGGAACCTCATGGCAAACCTCTGGTCCTCTGGCTCTTAGAGCTTTGCCCCCTCCTAGCAATGTTCCCTGAACTTTGGGTTCAGGAGATGTTTTATAGATGTATACATTGGGACTAGGCTCTACAACTCTATGTTTTGATTGGTTATGGTTTTCTGTGGTCTGAGTTGCAAAGAGAGGTCTTAATGAGGGGTAAGAACTGCACTCATCTGCCCATGTGAGACTAAATAGCTGTATTTAGGCTGTTTAGGGCAAACAAAAGCAATAGCAGTAGCCTGTAATGTTTCGGGAGTCTGGGACAAGTTTGACTAACAACTTAAAATAGGGTTTCTCATGCCTACTGTTGGGTTTTTGTTAGATGATCTTTAGCCCTTGGAGGGAATACTGCCAGCTCAGATGTGACCATATATGAGCATTATAGGATTTTTCTTCTGTCTTTAGGTAGTTAGTAGTATGGTTCTTTGTAACGTTTCAGCATCCTTACGGTTATTTTGCACTCCTCTCTCCTTGTCCTGTATTTATCTCCCTAACTCTTCCCTAAACCCTTCCTTCCTCTCTATTGCTTCCCTATCTCCCCACCTTGGTAATGGTCCCTTTTACTTCATTTTTACAGTTACCCCCAGATATACATATACAATCATATCTGAACATTTGGCTCATAAGAGCCTCCAGTGAAAGAACATATGACCTTTGCATTTCTGGATCTGGGATACCTCACTCAATATAACCTTTTCTAGTTCTATCCATTCACTTGCAGAGTTCATTATTTTGTTTTTTTTCCCTGCTGCATAGTGTTACATAGCATGTGGACCATGTTTTCATTATTCCTATTGGTTGTAAACTTTTAGGTTGATTAGATTTTCTAGCTTTTGTGAATAGGGCAGTAATGAACATGGTTGAGAAAAGTTATCTTTGCAGTGTGATTTTCTTTGTGTGCTCTTTGAACATAATCCAAGGAGTTAGCTAGGTTATGCGGCAGATTTATTTTTAACTTTTCGAGAATTATCCACAGGGACTTCCAGTGTCTGGACAGGTTTGCAGTCCTACCAACTGTGACTGACAGTTCCTTTTCCCACATCCCTCCAGTTCTTGTTATCATTTGTTTTGCAGATCTTTGGCATTCTGATTGGGATACGATGAACTTTCAAAATTGTCTTGATTTGTGTTTCCCTATTGCTAACAATGATGAACATTTTAAAAGACATTTCTTAACTTGTTTTTTTTTTTTTTTCTTTTGTTCAGATCCTAGGCCCACTTCTGAATGGGTCATTTGTTTTGACTTCTTGTTTTTGAAGTTCCTTATATATTTTTGATATATACCTACCGTCAGATGAATAGTTGACAAGGATTTTCTCACATTCTGTGGGATTCCTTTTCACCTAGTTGATTGATTTTTTTTTTTTTTTTGTCGTTTGTTTTTTGTTTTTAGCTGTGCAGAAGCTTTTAAGTTTCATGATGGCCTACTTGTTAATTTTTGGCCTTAATTCTTGGGCAAATGGAAGCCTATTCATTTCCCATACATTTATTATGAAGGGTATTGCTTATATTTTCTTTTAGCAGTTTCAGGGGCTCAGTAAATATCTTTTTGGTATGATAGCCATTTTGACAGTGTTATTTCTACCAATCCTTGAGCATGAGTTGTCTTTCCGTTTTCTAGTGTCTGTTTCTAGCTCGTTCAGAGATTTAGTTTCATTGTACAGGTCTTTCACTTCCTTGGTTAGGTTTATTCCTAGATATTTTATTTTCCTCAAGGCTATTATGAATGGTAGTATGCCCATGGCCTCCTTCTATGTGTTTTTTTGTAGGTATATAGAAAAGGTGTTGCACGTTGATTCTTTATCTTACCACATTGCAAATTTATTTTGAGTTCCTAGAAATTTTCTGGTAGAGTTTCGGGAATCTCTAATGTATAGTAGAGTGTTATCTATAAATAGTACCTTGACTTCTTCCCGTTTGTGTCCCTTTAATTTCCGTTTGCTGCTCTATTGCTTCAGCTAGTATTTCAAACACAATTTTGAAAAGGAGTGAAGATAGTAGATATCCTGTTTCCTTAATTTCACTGGGATTTTTAAAGCTTTTCTCAATTTAGGATTATACTGCCTGTAGGTTTCCCATGTATAACTTTTTATTATATGTTCTTTCCAGTTCTACATTCTCTTAACTTATATCATGATGTGTTGAATTTTGATTTGATCATGTGATTTTTTTCTTAAAATCTATGTGCCTTACTTTATTTTTTGGCTTATGTATGTTGAACCATCTCTGTACTAAGGGATAAAAGCCAACTTGCTCATGATGTAGACATCGTTATTCTGTTTGTGAGTATTTTATTGAATATTTTTGAGCCCATGTTTCTACAGAATATTGTGTCTTTTCCTGGTATTAGAGTGACAGTGGCTTTCATAGAAAAAGATGGAAGTGTGCCTGCTGCTGCTTCTTGTTTCTTTTTGAATAATTTAAGAAGCAAGAAGTGTTGGCTGTGGATCTTTAAAATTCTGGTAGAATTCTTCTGAATTTCTTCTTTTATGATATTTTATATTATTCTGCATTTCTTAGGTGTCTTTTGTAATATTTCCCTCTTAACCTATAATTTGTTTAATTTGGGGCCAAAGGCCTGTCAATATTAGTTATCTTTTCAAGAAAACATGTCTTAGATCCATTTATTCTTTGTAATTGTTTTTTTCTATTTCATTAATTTTTGTTCTGAGTTGTGTTTATTATTATTTTGTTTTTTATGGAGGCACTTAGGATTATAGTTTTCTCTTACAGGTGTGCTTTCACTGTGTCCCAGAGGTTTGGTGTGCTGTTTTCATTTTCATTTAGTTCTGAGATTTTGTTTTATGTCTTCCTTGTTGTCTTCTTTGATCTATTTATCATTCCTTAAATAACTGTTTAATCTCCACGAGTTTGTGTGTTACTAGCGGATTTTTTTTTTTTTGTATTCTTAGGTGTTTCAATAGAGTATTAAGTAGATATCAGTTAAGTTCATTTAATATGATGTCCTCTGTTTAAATGCCCTCATTTTTTTGCTGTTGTTCAGATGAACTGTTTAATGGAGAAAATGGGCTTTTGAAATCACCCACTAGTAATGAATTGATCTTAAATCTATGTCTTTAAGTCCTGTAGTACTATTGTCTGTGTGAAATTGGATGCCCCAGAGTTTGGTGCATACATGCTCAGGTTAGTAATGTCTTATTTAACTGTTAGTTTGATTAGAATACAGTGTTCCCCCATTTATTTCTTCTGATTAGTTTTAGTATGAGATCATTTTGACAGATATTAGGATAGATATATACATGTTTCCTGGTCCCATTTGGTTGGAGTACTTTTGTCCATTTTTTAAGTTGGTGCCAGTGTTTAAAGCTAGGTCACGTTTCTTATAGACAACAGATGGGTTTTGTTTCTTGGACCATTCAGTCAGCCTCTGTCTTTTTCTTGAAGAATTGAGGGTATTGATATTTATAGTCTTTGAAATGTGTGTGTTAATAGTGGTCATCCTTTTTGGTGGTGGTGTGATCTTAGTAGTACTTTGTGTTTGTACAATTATAGCTTTGTATGTCTTCCCACAGTCTCTTGGCTGTGCTCATTCTTCTCTTCAGCCCTAAATATTACCTTCTATCTTCCTTTTAGTCTTTGTTTGATGTAAAATGTTTTGTTTTGGCTGTTGGTATCTATTGTGGAAAGTTTCTTCTTGAACTATGGTAGATAGTTTTGCAGAGTATATTAGTCTTATCTGGTCTTTTAGGACTTGGAGTGCATTGTTCCTAGTTCTTTTGCCTTTCAAAGTTTCCATTGAGAAACAAGCTGTTATTATGTTTTCGTGTGTGTGTGTGTGTGTGTGTGTGTGTGTGTGTGTGTGTGTGTGTGTGTGTGTGTGTTACTCTTGCAGCCTTCAGCATAGTTTCTTTGTTCTTTATAGTTAGCGTTTGGTGTATGAGAGGCAGTGGAGCTATTCTTGACTGGTCTTGCCTGTTTGGTGCTCTCTGTGCCTCTTTGTCAGTATGTGTATGTTTTCCCCTTAATTTGGGATTATTTCCTTGAACTTTCGGTCTTTTCATGGTAGCTTATATTTCTTATATGCTGCTTTCATTTTCTAAAAAAAAATATTTATTTATTTTTTAAATTTCCTATTTCTTGTGTATTTGGTTTAGATCCTTTATTTATCTTTCTGGCCTGATATTTTGTCTTCTGCCTGATCCATTTATTTGTAAGTATTTGAGTTTTTTTTTTTTAACTAATGTTTTTCCAAAGTCAGTTAAGCCTCATTTCAATGAAGAATATTCAATGAATGTGATGTAATTTATTCTGGTTGGAACTTTATGCAGCTTATCCTGAGTTGGCTACTGAGGGCATTGGCCTCAGAGCACACATAGCACAGAACACACATGAAACACAGAGGACAGAGATCCACTATGGTATGGAGAACATACAGAGGGTGTGTGTGTGATGGATTTGTGCAGAAAGTGAATAAAAAAAGAGAGACAGGTACACTTCACAAATGGGAATTATTAGAAATATAAACTAGCTTAGAAAAGACATATGATATAACATTATAAAGAATACTTCATTTAGAAAGAATGTCTCAGTCCAGAGTTTGTGCATTGCTTTTGGTGTCTACCCTGAGAAATCTTACAAAATAGTATTATTTATGTAATTGCAAGCACTTATTATTTAGGTCATAATAGTACATTATTTCTTTTATAATATATATGTATCACTCCTCCGTAGTGACAGTTTAGGAGAGTAAGTATGACCTTAGGCAAAACACATTTTTAAGTCCTCTAACACCGACCTTCACTTTATGCTGCAGGATATTTGATCATACAGTAAACTCTGAGGTTATTTACTGAAAAAAACCTGTTTCTAATTGAGGTTTGGCTCAGCCCTTAGCGCTCACCTTTAATTCCAAACAGTAAAGGTAAAATTAGTTTGTAGAAGGAAACACCCATCTTTGAAAGTGATGCCTAACTGAGTGGTAGACAAAGTGATGAATCAGAGAAAGATTTGACAGAATAGGTGATGCCCAACTCTCATTTGAGAAGAGAAAGGAAAGGAAAGCTACTTGAGGGAACAATGCAGGGAGAAAAAGGAGCCAGTTTTACAGAGGTAGATTGAAGCTAGATGCAGGCGAAGACAGAACGAGCCAGGAAATGAGAAGGAGGCAGAAGATTAGAGCATACTGCCAGAGTTAGTATGAGGCCAAGCAGAGTAATTCAGTCAGAGGCTTAGAAAGAAGCCAGATTGACTCAGTCGGCTTGGAGAGGAGTTTGAGCAAGAATAGCTGAATTGAAGTAGCCCAGCAGAATTCAGAAAGAACAAGGAAGGGTGAGGTTATTCAGCATTAAGTCTTGGAGGCTAAAACTATTCTAGGTCTAGATAAGATTGTATAGAGGCTGGAAGCTTCCAAGACTAGGTCTATATTAGCAGACCTGAGAGACAATAATTATAGGAGAATAAAAGTTACATTTTCAACTTTATGATATTTGTACCTATTCTTGATTATGCAGATCTAAACTACATTTTGTTTAAAATGTTGTACTTGATTCTTTCAAGTCTCTGTTAGTTCTCCTTTGAGTTTTCTAGTTGGATTTTGTTTTTTTCAGTTCCATCTTCGTTTTAGCTTGAGCCTTCTTTGTAGTTTATCTCTATTGAGTTCTTTTCTAAGTCCTAAACTGTCTGTGTGCTCCCCGTCAATCTCCGTGTGTTTTCTTGAGCATCACTCAAGTGTTCATTTTCCTTAAGTTCGTTCTTTTAATTTCAGTGGGCTGTTTTTTTTTTTTAATTAATTCATTGTGTGTGTCTTCTTGAAATTTTTTGATGAAATTTACGATTTTTCTTTAAAATTCTGTCTCTTGGATACTTCTCATTGGTTGACATTTTTACAGAAATGGTAGATTTTGGAGAAGAGATACTGGCTTGATATTTCATATTGTTCCTAATTTGGGGATGAGATCTGGGCATGTGAACTTCATTTATCAGTTCTAAGGTTGATATGGACAGAGCAGGTTAGGTCAGAAGAGAGGATGCTCGTGGAGATTGAGTCTAGTGAATGAATTGTTTGGGTGGAATGAAGTTAGGTAGACAGGAGTCTGGTCTGGTGTACAGTTGTTCTCTATGTATTCTAAATTTTAGTTATTTGCTTTTTGTCTGTGTGCATCACAAAGATTTTCTCTCAGCCTGTAGGTTGCCTTTGCCTCTTCAGTTTTTATAGACTGTGCTTTTAATATTAAGTCTAAGAATTTGTGCTTAGAATAAGTCACGGAGATGTAATTTGCAAATTTTGGGGATATTGGACGTATTCTTGTAGCATTTAGTATCTGAACAATTCTGACCTCATAATATGGAAAGTTTTCTTTCCTGCATTTTTTGGAAGTTTATGAAATATTTCTATTGATTGATTTTAGATATTTCGTAGAATTCATCAGTGACACTATCTGGACCTGGATTTTTAAAAAAGTCTTGAATTAGGAATTTAATATAAATATAAATTTTATTTTAGTTGCATATGATTTTTGATGCATTTATATTCTAGTTGGTTTAGATTATGAATATAAATTATACAATTCTCTAATTCCTGTGTGTATAGTGAATGCATGTATATAGGTTTGTGCGTGTGCATGCACGTGAGCGTGTGTGTGTGTGTGTGTGTGTGTGTGTGTGTGTGTGTCTGTGTGTCTGTGCTCTTGCATGCATGCATGAGTGCAATGGAAACCAGACAATAATCTTGGATATACTTTCTTAGGCACAGCTTATCTTGTTTTTTGAGACAGTGTCTCTTTTTGGCTGGATCTCTACAAGTAGCTTAGGCTGGCTGGCCAGCCAAAGAGTCTGGAGAGTCTGCCTGCTTCTGGCCTCCCCCAAGCACTTGCTTATAGTATACGTATGTGCCAATGTGCCCAGATTAAAAAAATTATTATTATTTAATGTGGCTAGAACTCAGGTCCTTATGCTTTCATGGGAAGCATGTACTAATTATCATTTAGCTATTAAGCTATTGATAGCATTCATCTATGCTAAATATTTTCCGAACAATTGGCATATAATGATATTCTTTTTTTATTCCTGGTGTTCGTAATTTGTATCTTTTACTTTGTTAATGTTGTTAAGTGTCACTTTTGTTGATAAAATAGAATTTAATTATGTGTTTCCTTTTGTTCTGTGTCATTGTTTTGAGACAGTTCTGATTATGTAGTGTGCAGCGGCTTATAGAAATTCTTAGACACATTATTTCACTTAGACACTTTTGTTTCTTTTTTGAGTATAAAACAGACCAGTATTAGTGAGCTTCTTTATTTACCCATGTCAGTTGTGTTTTACAGTGACAACAAAAGCATTGATTAGTTTAGTATCAGAATTACACAGAAGCTTAGATTGCTGTGGAGACATATTAGCCTTTGGACCAATTAGTACTAAGTTTTGTGGACATGTTATGTATCTTATGTACCTGTGGGACAATCAGTAGAAGAAAAATGTAATAAAGTAGATGCTTACAGTGTTTGAAAGGCCATAGGAAGGTTTACATATTGTGATGAGGGTATGTGGGAGATCCATAAAATCCTTTTTTAAGTTTTCAAGGTAATTTTACTTTGTTTTATATGTTAGATATGTATCTATCTTCCCCTGTATTTCAGTCTAATCAGTTACTACTGAAAACAAATATTGGCATAAACCAGTAACATAAAATTGAAAATTTGTATTACTTTCAAGAATGATCTTGTGCAGTGAAGTCTTAGACTCATTCTTGAAACCATTTTGTGAATATCTTTGAACAGTTTGTTGAAGACCCTTACAAATAGAGTTGCACCCTAGTCCTTTCTTTTGATTTCCTTTGTTTACACCAATGCTTGCGGCTTGCATATTCAACAAAACAAAGTCTCCTTAACCTCTTCTTTAATGGAAGTTTTGGAAGTTTCCAGACTGGAAATCAGTCTGGAGGTTGTTCAGAAAATTGGAGATCCCACTACCTGAGGACCCAGCTATACCTCTCTTGGGCGTATACCCAAAAGATGCTCCAACATATAACAAAGACACATGCTCCACTATGTTCATAGCAGCCTTATTTATAATAGCCAGAAGCTGGAAAGAATTCAGATGCCCTTCAACAGAGGAATGGATTAAAAAAATGTGGTACATCTACACAATGGAGTACTACTCAGCTATCAAAAACATTGACTTCATGAAATTCATAGGCAAATGGAATGAACTAGAAAATATCATCCTGAGTGAGGTAACCCAACCACAGAAAAGCACACTTTGTATGCACTCATTGATAAGTGGATATTAGTCCAAAAGCTTGAATTACCCAAGATTCAATCCACACACCACAGGAAGCTCAAGAACAAGGATGACCAAAATGTGGATGGTCCAACTCCTTAAAAGGGGGAAAAAGTTGTCTGTAGGAGGGGATATGGAAACAAAGTTTAGAGCCGCAACTGAAGGAACAACCATTCAGAGCCTGGCCCACATGTGGCCCATATATATATAGCCACCAAAACTAGATAAGATTGATGAAGCTTAAAAATGCATGCTGAAAGGGACTGGATATAGATCTCTCCTGAGAGACATATCCAGAGCATGTCCAATACAGAAGTCAGTGCTAGCAGCAAACCAGTGAACTGAGAACAGGACAACCCCCCCCACCCCCCCCCTGGGAATTAGAGGAAGGATTGAAAGAGCTGAAGGAGTTTGCAACCCCATAAGAACAACAATGTCAACCAACCAGAGCTTCCAGGGACTAAACCACTACCGAAAGAGTATACATGGACTGACCCAGGGCTCAAACTGCATATGTAGCAGAGAATACTACACTTGTTGGGGCACTAGTGGAAGGAAAAGCCCTTGGTCCTGCCAAGGTTGGACTCCCAGTGCAGGGGAATATGGGGGTGGGGGGCAGTAAGGAGGATGTATGGGGAATACCCGTATGGGGGAGAGGGAGGGGAGTGGATGGGGGCTTATAGACAGGAAATCGGGAAGGGGAATAACATTTGAAATGTAAGTAAAGAAGTAAATCTAATAAAAAAATTTAATGTCATCAGGGTGGTGTTAGCACTCTCCTTTAATCCCAGTATTCTGCAGGCAAAGACAGGCGGATATCTGAGTTTGAGGCTAGCCTGTCAACAGGACAGCTAGAGAAACCCTGTATGGAAAACCAAATACAACAACAACAAAAAAGTCACATTTAACTGCTACATTTCTTTAGTTTCCCTTTAACCTAGAATAGTTTTTTTCGGCTTTTTTTTTTTTTTCTTTTCTAAGTTATCTTGTGGTGTGTATATTACTTTGAGGTTGAATTTAGGTTGTTCATTCCTGATAAGTACTACAAAGTCAGGAGTTCTCAGTGGGTCACTTGCAGGACACCTGCTAACTGTTATGCTGATGGCTTGCATACATTAGGACTTGGTTGCATTGGGTAGCTCTAGATGTTGGCATGACTTCTGGTAGTCACTGATATTTGTACTGACTCCACGGTTTTGCTTTTCCATAGTGTCATAATCATGTAATCATACGGTCCATAGCTTTAGGATGAGATTGCTTCTCTTACTGTGAACTTAATATTTTTCCATGTCCTTATAACTGGGTAGTATAGTTCTTTTTAACAGTGACTAGTTTTCATTATCTGAATGTATCCTAGTTTAATTATTTATTGAACTACTGAAAGAAATCTTGGTTGCTTCCAAGTGACAGAATAAACCAGGTAGAGTCATGTGTATTCTTGTGTAATGTCATACTCATTTAACCTGGAGTCGTGGGGTGCACTATGAAACTCAATTGCTACATTGTATAGTATTTTAATTTGTTTTCTGTTGCTGTCACAAAGTATTTGGGGGCTGGATAGTTTTTAAACAGAAGAGGTATATTTAGGTGGTGGCTTAAGAGAGTGAAAGTTCATGATTGGACTGTCCCATCTGCATGCTGCTGTTAGAAATCCTGGTGGTGACTATAGCACAAAACAACGGACAAGTGGGAGAGAAGTGGCTTTATGTAGAATGACTCAAACAGTGTGGTAGCCACACTTTTAGAACCTCTAAGACTCCTATTAGTGCCTCCAGTGAACAATGAACCCAGTATTTTCCCCTAGGTTTCGTTTCTTAAAGGGTCTGCCACTTTGCCCCCTTTCAGCACTGGGCAATGAACTTAGGACCTTGTGTATACTAATCTGAGGTCTATCTTTATTTACTGCCTCCTAGTATCACTACATGGACATCAAACCTTAAGAACCCTTGAGGGAATCTCATCCAAGTCATAGAATATAGTATACTAATTTTGTTGTTGTAGTGATTTATAGTGCTGGCAATGTGTTTATGCACAATATTTTTACATGATATTCTTGCTGTTAACTAAAAGATAAATATGTAAATTCATTTTCCACAATTTTTTATGTGTATCTCTTTGTTCATTTCTCTCTTTAATGAGTAGGTTGTAGCCTATAAAAAAATTACACAATTATTATCGAAAAGAATACTACACAATATTTATTTTAAAGAAATGTTCTTATATATTTAGTAATAGAATAATTTGCCATAATGCTCACTGTTCAATATGAGAACTTCCTTTTTTTACAGTGTGTTTCTAAACAATGACTAGCAAAAAGACTTCCCTCCATGCATATAAAATATTAGTAAACACTGACAATGTTTACTAATCATATTTCATGTATTTTTAGGTCTCTAAGTTTTATGTTCTTTATATCTTTAGAGTATCTTAACAGAAACAAGACATTAGACACACTGGTAGTTTTTAACACATAAATTGTTAATGTCTGTATAAATAATTATTTTTCAAAAATGTTAGCTAACATTTACCAGTGAACAGCTCTGGACCTGGTGTATTCAGTACTGAAATATTATTTATTATTTTTTTTTAAAATTTAAATAGCTATATACACAAAAGTTATCGTTTTCTATTCTGAGTATAGGAAGATTATATATTTCAAAGGATGAGTATGCTTCATCTAAATTTTCAAGTTTGTAAGTAGCAAATTATAATTTTTTATCCTTGTAGAGTTTATGGGATCTATCATGATATATGTTCTTTAATTTCTCATTAATTTTTAACTCAGCTAAAGGCTTCAGTTTTTTGGATGGGGATGAGAACTGATTAAAAAAATAGGTGTTTTTCTGTTGTTTTGCCCATATGCATCTTCTTTCCTCATGGGTGTACAATGCTCTCAGAGGTGGGGAGAGGGTGTCAGATCCCCTGGAACAGTTACAGATGGCGCTGTGAGCTTCCATACAGATGCTGGGAGTGGAGCCGGAGCAGCAAGTGCTCTTAACTGCTGAGTCATCTCCCCTAGCACTTTTTAAATGTTTTCTTAGAATTTCTATGTCCTCGCCCTTACCTTTCTATACATTTTGAAGGTTTTCTCCCTCTTTTGTAAGACTGCTTAGTATATTAGTTTAGACATAGTTTTTAAAAAGTTTCAGGCTGGGAGATTTCAGAAACCCTGCCATGCCTGATTTTAATACTTGCACTACCTTTTCAAACTATTTTTTTTTAACTTTTAGTATGCAAATTGTGGATGTGACTTATTGGATAAAAGACTATTTTCAAATAGGCCATGTTATGGTCTGTGTCCTGTGAGTGCGTCTCAGTGTTGATCTATGCTCTTACCAGTGTCTTCAGTCACCTGCTGCCATCTCTGCTTTAAGGGACAGAGTAGCTCTAAGGAGTCAGAGTTCATGGGAGAGGTTAAAGGTAGTTGAAATTGTGTTTTTCACCAGGTTTTGGTAAATTATATTTCCTTGAAGGCAGGCTTTGTTAGAAGAACAGATAGCTTTGTCATTATTTTCCTCCCTTTCCCCACTACACGTATATGGAGATTTTTCTCCAATTTTTATTGTAGTATTTTAATGAAGAATTTCCTAAACTGTTCCACTTAAGGTCCTCTTTACCACTCCCCGCCCACAATCTGCAACTTCTTCACGTGATTCCAGGTGTTTGAGCACATAAAATATATGTAGAATAAAATATTTACTTAAAATAATTTGTTTTAAAACAATTCTCTGGTATGTATGTGCAGGTGTACATGTACATACATATAAATACATAGTTTCACCATTTTTTAAAGGCAAAGGAAACATGCACACTATTGAGGATGATGTGTTTATCTTTAGGTAAAGAGTTAAAACCTGGCCGAGTATTGTGATCATCAGTGCTGAAAAATCAGTTCACATAAATATGTAATACAAAGTGGCAGTATATTTGGGCCATTTTAGAAAGAATTTGAAATTTCCTTAATCTTGAGCCAAAAGTCATTTAGTATTTTTCAAAATAAAATTGAGTTCAACAAGTCAAGCAAGACTTTATTCTTTTCTGTTAAAGACAGGGTCTTACTGTGTAGATCTGCCTGTCCTAGGACCAAGTCTGGCCTTGACCTCACAGAGATTTGTCTACCTATGCCTACTGAGTGATGGGACTAAAGATGTATACCACCATACCCAGCTCAAACTTAAAATAATTCTTTTATTCAGTACTAGGATTGATCCTGGGAACAGATACATACTAGGCAAATATTCTAACACTGGGTTATATACCCCCAGCATCAAAGAGTAATTTTAAAAATTTGTCTTAGTTAGGGTTTCCATTGCTCTGAAGAGATAACATGACTAAGGCAGCTCTTACAAAGGACAACTGGGGCTCACTTACAGGTTCAGAGGTTCAGTCCATTATCATCAAAAAAGCAGATCACATACCTCCAATATCACAGGTTATACAGTACCATTCTAGAATATCATAGTGAGGAAATACTAAACAGAAGCAAGACCAAAAGCCAGCTGGGCAAACTCCAAACTCAGCGTCTCCATGTCTGATGTAATAGCTCTCTTCAGATCTCCATCTCCTTTTATCTTTGTTGACTGCAACAAACTTCTTTCTCTTTGACTGGTACTGCTCCATGTTAGCAACTTTGCTCAGCAGGTATCCCATGGCTCTGGGATCTTGAACATCTTGGGGTCTCCAAGGCAGCTTCAACATTACAGCTTCTTGTTTCAGTGTCTGGGATCAACACATGATCTTCTGGCATCCTTCAAAGGGCTTGGATCACATCTGCTCTCTGTAGCACTCCAGGGTCAGGTTGTCTGTACTCCACTTTTATTGCTGTTCTTGGTAGTCATCCCATGGTACTGGTATCTTTGATCACTGGATTTTTTTACTGTAACTTGGCTTGACCAGTAGCCTCTAATAGGCTCTCTTCATGATGCCAAGCCTCAACTTCTTTATATGACCCCATTCAGTCCTGGGCCTTCAACTGCAACTGAGGCTGCATTTTCACCAATGGCCTTGGCCTCTCATAGTGCCAAGAATTAGCTATTCTTCATGACCCCTTCATGCCTCCACTAGTACCATGTGGGTGATTCTGAAACATTACCAAGTTCAGATGCAGCACGAGGTACAACCTTGGCTATCTCCGGAGCACAGTTTCTTTCTGCTGTCAGAAAATACTTCCCAGATTTCACCTCAGTGATGATGGTCTGTTCTTAGTCACTGCTGATTTCTTAGTTCCAGCTAACCAGTATCAGTTGTCTCAGTAGTCTCTTTCTACTCTTGACTCCAAAGCCAGAGCCAGAGCCACATGGCCAAAGATGCTGAGGTCTGCTACTTTCAGGGGCTGGAACATGGATCCCTGGTTCTATTATATTATCACCAGCTTTCTGTTTTCCAACTCCTTTACTGTAAGTGTGGATATCTTGGAACTTGCTTTGTAAACTGACCTTAACTCAAGAGATCTGCATGCCTCTACCTTCTTCGATTAAAGATGTGTACTACTGTGCCTGGACCTAAGCTTGTCATGGCTACTATTTCTCAAGGTCTGGATCAAAAGCCTGTGTCTTCCAGCCTCAAGATCTGGATCACAGTTGTGCTCTCCATGTCTGGATTGTAGTTCCTTGTTCAGTTGTAAAAGCATAAACAGTAAGTTTAATATGATGGGATCTTGCCTGGAGGTCACCACTCCGTTAATCTGATTATCTCCTTGAACACAGATTCAACCCAATTCTACTTCTTTGTGTTCCTTTATTCTTTGAGTCATACATTTTATACTTTTCCTTTGGAATCTTGCTCAGTTTGATCAAAATGCTCTTCATGAGACTAAACCAGAGAACAAAGTCTCTGCTGGGCTTTTTGGAGACTTCCTTTGTCAATACAATTAAAATAAATCTCTTTACCTTAGCCTCAGGCAAACTCTTCAGACAAGAGCATATTCTTCATCAGAATATCACGAAAACACTACAGACTGAAATTCTTCCCCACTGAAACCTCTTGGTTAACCAAGCTTCCGTTTTGGTTAAGGTTTCCATTGCTGTGAAGACATACCAGGACTCTTATAAAGGACAGCTATTAATTTAAGTTGGCTTACAGATTCAGGGGTTTCATTTATTATCATCATGGTGGGAAACACGGTAATATCCAGCCATGTGTGGTGCTGGAGCACCTGGAAGGTTCTACCTCTTGATCTGAAGAAGAAGAAGAATGGGCAGCTAGGAGGAAGGTCTCAAAACACAACTTCACAGTGACATACTTCTTCCAATAAGCTATATCAAATCTAACAAGGCTACACGTCCTAATGTGGCACTCCCTGGGACAAGTGTGTTGAAACCATCACAAAATTAATCATTCTAATATAATAGTACATTCAAAATATTGCTATTTTAATACAGGGTATGATTTCTCTTTTTATGAAATAATGTTATTTATTCTTTGAGCATTTCATACAGCACAAAGATATGCTGATTTAAGTAAGCATGATAAAGATGTTAGCAAACAGGCAGTAGTCTGTTGCTTTTTGTAATCCAGCCTAGTTAGGTTTCTGGGGAAAAAAAGATTTTTATTTGTATAGTAAAAATGCTTCAATTGGTTTTGTTTGTTTAATTTTATGTATATTTTGCCTTCTTGTATATGTGTTCCATGTGTATGCCTGATGTTCATGGAGGTAGGAAGAGGGTTTGGATATCCCATTGTAGGTGCTGGAAATTGAACCCAGGTCCTTTGAAAGAACAGCCCTTAAGTGCTGAGCCATCTCTCCAGACCCCAAATACTGCAGTTCTTAACAGAAAGTCTTGAGTTAGTGGTGTCAAGTGAATCACAAGATAGCATGCTGGTTACAAAGTATACCTTGGTTTTCAAAACCGAGGCTTCAGGTGAGGTTGAGTCATGCAGCATGGGGGTAGGGGTAGGTGTAGGGGAGCTGCCACAAAGAGCTAAGATTCATTATGTGTAGTATCTTTAATTAATTTTTGGTATATGTTTAGAAGCTTTTGCCTGTAGTTATGTAACCACATTCATAAAAGGCTATTACCTGCAGTTTAATAGATTTAGAACTGGTAGAATTCCTGGAGACAAAACCCTGTGACTGGGTCTTAGGGACTTGAACTCTTAGATCTGTCCGCATGGAGTCTCTAGAAACTTATCAGTAACAGTTAACATTTCTCTACCCAAGAACTGGTTCCCAAGAGAAGTTTTGCTTTTGAGTGTCTGTTCAGTTGAGTTGTGATTTTTTTTTTTTTCCTATATTTGTCAGGGTCTCAAGTTCTAAGGCTATAGGAGAGTTGTGGACTTTTCACTTTATTCAGTTCATGATTTGTCAAAAAGTGCCTTCGTATCTTTGGATTTTCATATATTCCACTGGAAGTGTTTTGAAGAAGTTTTAAGGTTTTTTATTTATTTCTTATTTTTTAAATGATAATGTCTTGCCATGTTCCCCTAATGAGCTGGTATTCAGTATGTGTTCTTCTGCCTCAGCCTGCTGGGTAGTAGGGTTATACTCATGCCACCGTGCCCTACACACTTTTTAATACATAGATTGGTTTATGTAAATTAGAGTATCTTTTAAGTGTATGAGAAAAAGCAAGGATTTATATGTACAAACATAATAGTAAATGAACAAAAATGAGTACACAAGATACTAAAGTAAGTGGTTTCGTTCAAAATAACAAAGATGGCATTAAACTGGTAACTTTTAATCATTCTGAATAATAAAATTTTAACTGTTGAATCGATTTTCTTGTTTTTCCTGTTTATTTGGCAATAAGCAATGTCTTTCTTTGTTATTGACATCTTTAAACCTAGATATTTGTTAGCAGAGTACAGTTTTGAACACGTACAGTGAATTGCAGCAAGTCATTTTGCCATCTATTTTATAAGCATGCATTAGCATTTAATCACTGTGTACTGTGATCATTCAGTGGAAGGAGTTGGTAATGTTTGACCTTTTAACAGATAATAACTCCGATCTTCTGCATTTCTGGTATGTGCTATTGGGAATTCAGCATGGATATTAATATAGTAATTCTCTTAAGAGTGTTGAATTTACTGAGGTGCTTTCTTGTTTTGATTCCGCTTTTCCTAAATTTTCATGTTTAGTGATTCTTTGCACAGTACAGTTTCAGACCTCTCAGAATAATACCCAACTTCTCAATAGAAACTGTAAAAGCTGGGAGAGCCTGAACATATCTTGCAACCTCTAAAAAAAACCACACATGCAAACGTAGACAACTATACACAGCAAAACTGTCAGTCACCATAGGTGGACAAAACAAGATATTTCAAGACAAATCCAAATTGACACAATATCTATCCATAAATCCAGCCCTACAGAAAATACTAGAAGGAAAACTCCAACCCAAGGAGGATAACTATATCCAAGAAAACACATATACACAAAAAAGTCTATAAAATTGCAATATCTTAACTGAGTGGGTGATTTTTCTAGACATGCCACTTACCAAAGTTGAATCAAAATCAGGTGAACTATTTAAACAGCCCTATAACCTCTAAAGACATAGAAACAATCATCAAAAGTCTCCCAACCAAACAAAGCCCAGGTCCAGATGGTTTTAGTGCAAATTCTACCAGACTTTCAAAGACAAGCTAATTAATATCAATACTTTTCTAACGGTTCCACAAAATAAAAAGAGAAGGAGCACAGCCAAACTCATTCTGTGAGGTCACAGTTACCCTGATACCTAATCCACACAAAGATTCAAGAAAGAAAGAACTTAAGACCAATTTCTATTATGAACATTGATACAAAAATACTCCATGAAATATTCACAAACCAAATTGAGAAACACATCAAGACATCATCCACCATGATCAAGTAGTTTCATCCCATGGATGTAGAGATGGTTTGTTATGTCAAAATCGATTAACATAATCTACCATATAAATAAGTTGAAAGAAAAAAAGCTACATGATCATCTCATTAAATGTGGAAAAAGCCTTTGACAAAATCCAATACCCTTTCATGTTAAAAGTATTAAAGAGATCAGGGATATAAGACACATACCTAAACAGAATTAAAACAATATACAGCAAGCCAGTAGCCAACATCAAACTAAATGGAGAGAACATTAAAGCAATTCTACTAAAATCGGGCAAGACAATGTTGCCCACTGTCTCTCTTATCTATTCAATATAGTACTGAAAGTTCTAGCGAGAGCAATAAGTCAATTAAAGAAGATCGGGGAATATAAATCGGAAAGGAAGAAGTCAAACTAGTGCCATTTGAAGATGATATGATTTTATACATAAGCAACTTCAAAAATTCTATCAGAGAACTTCTATAGCTGATAAACATAAAGTGGCTGAGTACAAAATTAACTAAAGGCAATCAGTAGCCCACCTCTATACAAATGATAAACTAGCCAAGAAAGAAATTATTATAAAACACCCTTTACAATAGCCACAAGTAGTATAAAATATCATTGTATAACCCTAACCAAGTAAGTGAAAGATCTGTATGACAAGAATTTCATGTCCCTGAAGAAAAATAGAAGAAATCAGAAGATAGCAAGATCTCCCATGATAATAGATAGGTAGGATTAACATAGTGAAAATGGCCATCTTACCAAAAGCAGTCTACCGATTCAATGCAATCTACATCAAAATTCCAACACAATTTTTCATAGATCTTGTAAGAGTAATTCCCTACTTCATATGGAAAAAAACAAAAATAAAAACCCAGGATCACCAAAAAAATCCCGAGGAATCACCATCCCTGACCTCAAGCTGTACTACAGAGCAATAGTGATTAAATATTGCATGATAATTGTACAGAAAGCATATATGTTGCTCAATGAAGTTGAAGTCTGAGAAATAGACCTATATATTCATAGACACTTATTTATTTTATTTTTTTTATTAAGAAGCCCAAACCACAAAATAGAAAAAAGAAATGGTGCTGCTGGTCTAACCTGGATATCTACATGTAGAAGAATGCAAATAGATCCATATTAATCAGCCTGTACAAAACTCATGTCCAAAGGGATTAAGGACCTCAACATAAAACTGGATACACTAAAATCTCACGTAAGAGAAGTTGGGAAATATGCTTGAAGTTACTGGAGACAATTCCCTGAACAGAACTCTAATGGCTCAGGCTCTAAGATCAACAATTGATTAATGGGACCTCGTGAGGGACAGGAGAGATGGCCAGATGGGTTAAGAATGAATGGGTATCTGCAACTGATGTGGGTGGTGAGGTGGGGGCATCTCCAGGATGAGACCTGGGTAAGGAAGGAAACCAAGAATCAATGGGGGTGACCTTACCAGTGTCTCACAGCGTTATGGATATAGAACCTGAAGGGACCACCTCCTGTAGCCAGGTAGGAACCCTCGTGGAGCTATAGGGAGACCAACCCACCCACAAAACTTCTGACTCAAAATTTATCCTGTCTACCAAAAATGTAGGGATAGTGGATAGAGATTGAGGGAGTGTCTAACCAATAACTGGCTCAACTTGTGACTCATCCCATGGGCAAGCACCAGGCCCTGACATTATTAATGATACTCTGTTATGCCTATAGACAGGAGTCTAGTTCTCCTGGAGAGGCTCTACTCAGCAGCTGACTCAGAGGGATGCGGACACCCACAGTGAAACAGTGGATAGAGCTTGGGGACTTTTATGGAAGAATAGGGGATTGGGTTGCAAGCACTGAAGGGGATAGGAACTCCACAGGAAGAACAGAGTAAACTAACTTAGGCCCTTGGGGCTCTCAGAGTTTGAATTACCAACCAAAGAGCATACTCAGGCTGGAGCTAAACCTCCCTGAACATATGTAGCAGATGTGCAGCTTGGTCTTCATGTGGGTCCTAAACAAATGGAGGAGGGGCCATCCCAAAAGCTGTTGCTTGTACATGGTATATGTTCTTCTAGCTAGACGGCCTTGTCTGGCCTCGGTGGGAGAGGATGTACCTATTTCTGAGGAGACAATGTGCTAGGGATGGGGGACACCAAAGAGTATAGTACCCACCCTTTCAGAGGAGGGGTGGATGGGGAAAGGATTTTATCAAGGGGTGACTGGGAGGCAGGCAGTGACGGGATGGAGCCAGATGTGAATGAAGAAACATTAGAAAGTTAGCAAGTGTTCTTATCATTGAGTCTTTAGGGTAATGCCTTCACACTTGCTTTATGATTGGTTACATCTTAAAAATGCCTATTCTGCATTTGTATCTGCCCTCATCTCTTTTTCTTATTTGGCATTTATGGAATTTAATTTGTTGTTGTTGTTGTTGTTTAATTTTGTCATTGTTGTTGTTACTCTCTTTCTTGGATTTGGAAATTTTTTTGGATTTTCTCCAGATTTTACTTTTCTTTCGTTTTCTTTCATGCTTTCTTTTCCGGACTCCCCGTATTTTACTTTCTCTTTTATTCTTGTGATAAAGCACCACGAGTGAGTCAATTCATCAAAGAGTTTATTTGGGCTATAGTTGGAGAGGGTTATACTCTAAGTTAGTGGAACAAAGTCATGATGACACAAAACAGGAAGCTGAAGTCTCACATATTGAACTTTTAAGCTTCGTGTAGTGAGAAGAGAGTGGGTGTGACGAGAGTTGTTAAACTCTCAGAACCAGTGACACGCCTTGTCCAACAAGGCCCCATTTCCTAAACCTCCCCAAACAGTGCTACCAACCAGGAACCAAGTATCTAAAAGTCAAAAACTTGGAGACATCCTATCAAATTATCATATCACATGCATATAGACTGTGTGCCATTCATCCATAATTGATGTTTTTTTTGTATTATTGATTTTGTTATTTATTAACCATATTTGCAAGGTAATCCTAACTTTTTAAAATATGCTTAATTTCCTCTTAATCTCATTAGCTCTTTGTGAATTTGATAACTCATTTTTAAATGTTTGAATTTTTGTATGCTCCCACTTCATCTTTATATTTTTTATTTTCTGTTTTCTTGATTATTTTTATATTTACTGATTTCATTTTCTGAATTTTTCTTGTGGTGCTGAGTTGAACCCATGGCCTTGGACATCTAGGTAATTGTTCTGTGATTGAGCTATATCTCCACCATGAATTATTTAAAAATCTGCCTGTAGCGTACTAACTGGGATGTGCTGGGGAGATAGGGGGTGGTGTGTGAATTGGATTGGTGTTAATAATGACAAGTTATGATGAGGATGCGCCAAAGAGAAAAAAGATCTAGAAAGGTTAAGCCAGGCCCATTGACTCTGATACTCAGGGGACTAAGTCAGGAGGATTGCAAGTTCATAGCCTACTTGGAGTAGAGTGAGTTCCAGACCAACCCAAACAATTCAGCTGTATCAGGAGTGGGATGGGTGAGGCATGAGGCTGTTTTCATTATTATTTTCAACTTGCCTGGTTTGAATTGTTCAGATTGAAAGATCCAGTAGGTGTTTTGTCTATAAAATTGATGGAGGAGTTAGGAATGATTTAACTTGTTAAGTACTATTTATCCTAACAGTGGGCAAGTATGGCATGTGGATGGCCTATAGCAAATGAGTTCCACCTTTTCATGTTTATTATGGAAATCCTAAGCAAAACACTGTTCTTTTTAGTTCCCTTTTATTGAGATGGGGGAACTTATATTATTTTAGCTGACCTTGAACTTCCTATTAGCCAAGGAGGATCTTGATTCTGCCTGTTCTTCCTAAATACTGAGGTTACATGAATGAAACACGGTGTCTGGTTTTAAAACTTTCTTTGTGAGATAAAGGTTTTCCTTTTGAGATTTTTTTTTAATGAGGTAAAGGTAGGTTAATGTCCATGTGTAGTACAGTCTAAAGGAAGAATGTAATGCACCTAGTTGTTGATATTTAAGTCACTTTACAGAAGTACACTTTATAGGATCTAGAAGTAGGCTTGTGTTTTGATAAGCAGAAGCAGGATGATGCATTTTTATTGAAAATATGTGTGTTCAAACAGTATTTGTGATACTAAAAACATTGGTTTGCCTAAGAGGAAGACTAGAACCCTTTACAGTGGCCTTTAAATTGTACTTTCTTTGTTTTATGAGATTTATCATTTTAGCAAATTCAGCAATTTTAGAAGAGACAGATGTATGTAAGATGATTTGAATAGTATTTTAAAAGTTATAGAAAACTTTTGATGTAACCATGTCATTCAGGTAACAAGAGATCCCCTGACACACACACACACGAAATGTATTTTCTCTGTTAAGAACGGTTGAGCTTAAATATGTGGTCATGAAGTAAGTTGTCCTAAAATGCAAGGTGATGATCAGCTCCTTGTTGAAACAGGAAATTCGAATAGCAGTCCTTTAAATAGTTACTCTGTTTTCCTGTCAGGGTAGTAAGAGTAAAAGAAAATAAAATGTTACTTTTTATAAGGTTCCAAGTACTTTGTTATGTTAGGTAGATTTCTTAATCTATAGAGTTGTAAATTATATCTAATTACTCATCTTGTTCTTATGTTCCAGGAAAGGATTTAATGTAAGAAATGTTTCTGTTTTGAGCAAATATAAGTAAACCTGGGGCAGTTTTTATCAGTGAGATAATGAGGTTTGCGTTTATACAACAAATTTAAATACTTCATGAATTAGTGATTTTAGGGAATTTAGAGGAGGTGAAAAAATGGAGTTAAAATTGAATTGTTCAGACTAAAGAAATGGTTAAACTGCATGTGGGTGTTTAAAACTTGGAGCGTTGTGTTCTCATAGACTTGAAGTCTGTAAGACTGTAATACTGGAGTGTTCAGTCTGCATGGAAATTTTATGGTGGTCTTTTAATTTTAATTATCCTTGTTTTTTCCCTAGGTGGTATCATGGAAAACTTGATAGAACTATAGCAGAAGAACGCCTCAGGCAGGCAGGGAAATCTGGAAGCTACCTTATAAGAGAGAGTGATCGGAGGCCGGGGTCCTTTGTACTTTCATTTCTTAGCCAGACAAATGTTGTCAATCATTTTAGGTAAGTCTTTGTTCCTAGTATAAGGTATTTAATATGGTACTTTAGTATTTAATCTGATACATGTTTATAAAAATAATCACTTTTACAAAAGTGAATGACCTTCATATAATAAACTTGATTTCAGTTAAATTATTTAATCTGATTTAGAGTAAATATTCCTGAAATGTTTAAATTTTTTGTTTAAAGGTAGTAATATTGGTTTTTAGAACAGCAATTTTCAAATATAGTTAAGGAATATATTACTACAGATACATTTTGAAAAAGATAAAAAGTAAAATGAAAGATGTGTAGATTGAGACTGTAGAGGTTCAGTGTATAGAAGTTGAGGTTGTCCTTAGGTTTTTTATAGCCTCACTATCTTGAAATTCTATATATGTTCACTTCTGTGAGATATACAGGTTTGCACATTTTCAAGTAAGGTATCATATCTTTATATAAATATATTTATAGATGTTACTATATTCTATTTCATTTTTATGGGAGATAATAAAACATAAATCATCTATAGCCAGTATTAACTGATAAAGTGTTCTTGTGTCTTTGACTTTTAAATTTTAGAATAAGTTTTAAGGGTACTGTCATTCTGGTGATAAATTCACATATATAATTTCACAGCAAATATTTGATCATAATTTTATGTAACATTTTTATTATAGTTCATAAATTTCAAGAGATTTGTAAGCTACTTATAGTCAAAGATGTCTTTATAAAATTGTTGAGTGTTAAAAATAGAAAGTGAAGAGAGATATCTCAGGGTAAATTTTCAAATATTTGGTTCAATTACATAACTGAGACTTATAAACATGTCATATCAAATTCATAACTATTTAAAAATAATACTTAATTTCCAGTGATATAAATAAATATTTATTTGAAATACATGAATGTATATTAATGGAAAAAAGTATGAAATTAACCACATTCAAAAAAGAGAATACAAAAGACTGGCTTTTAAGCTCCTTTCCAAACTATGTTTTGGTTGTTGTTTCTGTTTCCTTTACTATAGGATTATTGCTATGTGTGGTGATTACTACATTGGTGGAAGGCGTTTTTCTTCACTCTCAGACCTAATAGGATATTACAGTCATGTTTCTTGTTTACTTAAAGGAGAAAAATTACTCTACCCAGTTGCACCACCAGAGGTAAGTAAAACTTAAATGATATATCACAACTTTTATTTTACAAAATCAGGTGGATTTTAATCTTATCAAATTTCTTACATCTATTATAATTTAATAGACATTTGTTTTAATTCTAGTCATAATGCTAGAACAAAAAATTATAGTTTCCTTGAAAACTAATTTTTGTATTTAAGCAACTAGATTTTTAAATATAATTTTATGTGTTTATAGCTTCTAATACATGCTAGAGAAGTTAAAATGTCATATCATAAAAGGTAGATTAATTTCTGTGTTGTGGATAGCTTATTTAAGGACTGTTAAATTACCTGATAAAATATGTTACACTACATGTATAGTAATTTTTGTAAAAATACCAAGCAAGAACAGTAAACATTTCTAGGTTCTGTATAGATGCTCAGTAAAGAGTACAGTGACCCTATGGAATTTGTAATATTAGTATTGACTTTAAGCCTTGTGTGAGTTTATCGTTTTTTACTTGGATACAGTGACAGTCTTGTTTTGTGTGCATGGGTGTATGTATATGTGTATGACTGTGTATACAGGCTCGCATGTGTGTCCAGGAAGAGGTGCATGTGTGCACTTATTACTGGTGTCTAGAAATTGACAACAGATGTCACTCTTGATTGCTTTCTACTTGATTACTTGAAGCAAAGTCTCTGGATAAAACCAGAGCTTTTTAATTTGGTTAGTTTGGTTTGATAGTTGGCCTTAGGTCTCTCCTGCTTCTTCCTCCTAAACGCTGGCATTACAGATAGCTGCCATACCTTTCACAACTTATATGTGGGTTCTGTGGATCCAGTTTGGGATTTCAAGCTTGTGGGACAGGAGGTTTAGCTATGGAGACAGGAAACCTCTACCTAGCTCCTAATTATTATTGTGTTTAATGGTTTCAGCCAGTAGAAGATAGAAGGCGTGTACGAGCCATTCTGCCCTACACAAAAGTACCAGAGACTGATGAAATAAGGTATTTTACACTTTTTCTTATGTATAATTTGAAAGAGCTACACAATGAAGATTCATTGCTCTTAAACTAGGAAGGTTTTTGAATTTGAGGGACTATTATAGGTATATAAAGTTGCTTTTAGTACATGATCTGTTGTGTTCCCATGGGATAGCTTATCTATTCCAAGGTTTAAATCAGTGTGGCCACAGTGAAAATTTTGTGATAGAAAACAAAATGTTTTAAAAAAAACATTTCTGAGAAAGTAGAGGTTTCTCTCATAGTTTGCGTGTTATCATTATCTATATAATCTATCAATCATCCATCTATTCATCCATTTACCTACCTACCTAATCTACTTATCTTATGTCTGTCTGTCTGTCTGTCTATCTATCGATTTTTATTCCCCATTAAATTTATGTCTCAGCTATAAATCATGCCAAAATAATTATCTTAATTTTTCATAATGAGTGAATAATTTTAAACTTCAACAATGTATATATTCTATATTTTGCTTTTTATTATATCTGTCAGACATAAAATAACATTGAAATTTGGCTTTAAAATTCAGTTTTCTTGGAACTTATAATACAAATGTGATTGTTTACTATTTAAAGAAATTTTAATTTGAGTCTAATATAGCAAAGTAGATAGTAGATAGAGGAATTCTAATGTAAGTCTAATCCAGCAAAGTAGACACCCTTACCAAACCTTTAGTTAAATTATACATATAATGAGTTTAGCAAAACAAGATGTTAGAAATAGCATAGAACTTTGTTTTTTTTTTTTTTTTTTTAAGTGCTTTTTGCATCTTTCCAACATCATCATATCTAATGGTTTAGGACTACTTAAATGCCCATTTTTAAGATATTAATGTCACTTGTTATTTAGTTTCTTAAAGGGAGATATGTTCATTGTTCACAATGAGTTAGAAGATGGATGGATGTGGGTTACAAACCTAAGAACAGATGAGCAAGGCCTTATTGTTGAGGACCTAGTGGAAGAGGTGGTAAGTTTCATTTGTTCTTATAAATTTCAGATCCTAAGTTCTTTATAAAAGTTTAGAAGTTATCCTATTTCTGGGTCAGTAGACAGAAACAAAACCAAATTTCTCTTGTGAAATATTTAAATTCATAAATACAGGGAAAATTTAAAATGTGTTTGGTATTAATAGATGATTATAGAGAAATAAAAATGTATGTTAGTATGTTATATATCCAAAATTATAATGTTTGATACATTTTGGTGGTATTGAATATTGTCTGTAAAGCATGAACACTGCTTGACTGCTAATTTGCATCTAAAAATATATCTGGTGATTTATATTATGTAGTAAGATAAATAATAATGTATAATATGATAGCAAAGAAAACAAGAGGAATATTCAAATTGTAGAACTTTGGGTTTATGTATGAGTAATATAATTAAAATAGTCTAAGATTATTAGAATTATATGCATACTTAAAAATTATACCAAACGCACAACTACTTAAGAGACAGATATACCTAATGAAGAACAGAAGCACAAAAAATTATTAAAATAAGTACAAGAGAAACATTCTTATATACATGTAACTATGACATTATGGAGAAAGATTTGAAGATCTGATTCTTAGGAATTTTCATGAAATTGTATTAGGATATAATTTTATAAAATACTGTCTTAATGTCTTTCTTTTAGGGCCGAGAAGAAGATCCACACGAAGGCAAAATGTGAGTTTTTATTAATTACAAAAAGGACAAAATAACGTAAGCATGTAAATTAGAAAAATAGCCAACATACTTAATGACTTTTCAATTGACATTTGCTTAAAATTTGGTTCAGATAACTGATATATAAATATTTCTTAAGGATCTAATACTAAATTTTTTTTTAGTAAGAATTTTAAACAAACATTGACCTATACCAATATACAAATTTCCTATCACCAAACTAAAAGACTTTCTGGTAAACATTATGCTTGAATTATAATGAATAGTACAGGTGCTCATATTTCTCTTCGCTTTCTTACTGATTATAGTATTTCTTATTTTTGTGGTCACATCACTAATGAACGTTTTACATTCAGTTTTTATCATGGCTATGTGAGATAACTCCAAATTTTAGTATAACTAAGCAAGATCCTTTTAAATAATCTTTTTTTATGTGTATGAGATTCCTTTTAAAATCTTAAGCATTTAAACCTGTTCTATTCGTATTATTTCAATAGAATATTCACCTGCTATTTTTTCAGTGAATTTTCCTACTAACCAAGCTGTCAGCATTAGTAGATATAATTTAAAGCTTGCCTCAAATGTTTTATTTTCTTGTTATCTAGTCATTAGAAAGTAAATACATTAATCTGAATATTGTATATGTAGTTCTCTTAGTTTCCTGTCTTAATAGAATATGTGTTATATCTTATGAGTACATTTTTATATTACTCTATACAGATACACATGACTCCATTACTCTAACTATACCTAGGTGATTCTGCTTAAAGTCTGTATCAGCAATTAATGGTTGAAGAGCATCAGATTCATAACAAAAACAGATTGTATTATGTGTGTACATGTATGTATGTATATATAATATATATATTATATATGTTTTTTCCAAACACAATATACTGTTCTGTATTGTATAACTCCTTGACAGAGATCACAGTGCAAAGAATAATTTCTTTCCCTTTTGTCAGAAGACAGTAGCCTGAGTGGTGATTGACATTCATTGCTTAATATTACAGATTTTTAGAAGTAGAAAACTTGAAAGATTTTTGTTTGTCTTAAGGTGACCAGTCTGTCTAGTTAATATGTTAGAATGTGAATTCATGGGGCAGGTGAGATGGCTCTGTGGGTAGAAGCATTTACTGCCAGATCTTATGACCTAAATTGAATCCACAGGACCCAACAAATTATCCTTTGACCTCCACGTGCATATCATGATGTCCACACACGTAAACACACACACACACACACATATATTCTCTCTCTCTCTCTCTCTCTCTCTCTCTCTCTCTCTCTCTCTCTCTCTCTCTCATAAACAAAATGAATCTGAATTCAGTATTATGAAATCCTTCAGATTATCAAGAAAAAGTCTATATTCTCTGGTATCTGTTTTAATAGTACAGATTTAAGATGCCAGTAAATATTTAAACTATTTTTGAACTTTATATGTATGTGGTATTTAGCATAAGTTAAGTCTGTGTGGATTTATTTTATGTACCTGCCTAGTCGTCTCTTAAGTGTTTAGAGTAAAGCCTATGGCAGTGAAGCCCCATAATTCTCTGAAGCATCCTTAGCCACAGCGAAGTTCTTGGAGATTAAATAGCTAGTTTGACAGTTTCTTTGAGCTCCATTTCTATGTGGGCATTATTACGTTCTAGTAATTTTTTTTCTTAAAATATTTAATGTGTCCCTTCTTTTCAGTCTTAAATAATTTTACTATAGTCATTCTTGTAGTGCCTGGTACAGTAGTTACCTTCTGCTGGGCCCTCCAAATTGTTTATCTCCTCACACTCTCTGCTCCAACATTTAGAATGGTTTGTCTAAAATATCTATCGGAAAGTACCACTTTCTGTACCTAAAATCTGTACTGTCCCTATGAGCTTTACTTCAGCAGAGCTTAAAAAGATGATCTGTGATGTACATATTTCTTAAAACTTGTATTGTCTTATCATTTCACTCTCCTCTTTATACGCGTTTCAAATACGCAACTATTTTTAATGATTTTATTAAGCTGTTTCCCAGACCGGGATTACCCTCAATTGTTTATGTACTTATGTAATTTAGTAAATTTAAGTTCAGTGAATGTTCATGTTATTCCTTACGTAGCTGAAGACTACTCCATTTCTCCATTATTCCCCAAAGGCTCTAAGACATACCCATCGCTGTACTTACTAAAATTTTACATGGTTTTTAGTTGTTCACTTTGTGTTTGTTTGTTTATTTGTTTTGTTTTCCCTCTAATCAGAGTCTGGACCTCCTAAGAGCAAGGACTTGAGTACAAATCATATAATTGAATTATATAAGTTTTATATAAGAAAAGCTCTGGGAAATAATATTACCCGTTTGCCTCAAGGCTTTTTTCTTAATGCTCAAAATAACTTAAAACTTAAAAACTTAAACTTTTTGTTTCTTTTTAAACTGTACTCTTTGTGTTTTTACTTTACTGGCTAGAAAACTGTAGGGTTAGTCTTGGATGCCATCTAGCTGCATCTTCTACAATATGGAAATCCACTCTAAACTGTGTAGTAAATGGTAATTTAACCTTTCCTTGAATGCAGTATGTAGCTCCACACATTTTAAAGCATTCTGAGCTGTATTGTTTATTTGCTCTTCATTATGCACATGTATTCTGAGAACATCAGGAAATCTGAGTTACTAAGTTAATGATTACTTTTTCATTTACTTGAAAATAAAGTTGTATTTTAACTTTCCCTGGTAATAGAATGGTTAATTTGAAGCAGAATGAATGACCTCTAAGCCTGTAGCATTGCGTCTTAGAGCACTTAAGCTTTTAGTCTAGTAGTATATTTACTTTGCAACTGGCAGTTACCACATTATTACACACCACTGTAGACCTTAAGATGTAGTGCAGCGGTAGAGAAGTGATCTTAGATTACCAGCAAGAAAAAAATGAGATTTAATGTAACTAAGAGGTAAACTTTTATACCCTTGACTTCTAAATAATTGTAGTTTTTGTAGTATTTGAGATAAGATTGCACTGTATGGTCCTGACTGCCCTGGATTTCATTATGTAGACCAAGGTGGTCTCGGTGCACAGTGATTTGCCTGCCTCTATCAGGTTCTGAGATTAAATACATATACTACCATTCCTGATCTTTAAGTTTTTTTAAAATATGTTCTCTTATGAAAAGAAAAATATTAGATATTTGGAATTTCATTTTGATATATTTTTAATTATTGAGTTTTTAATAATTTCTTAATAATGCTTAATTCCAGAATACAGATTATGAAATATTTTACCCATCCAGATTGATAGGCTGTTAGCTCAGAATTAAAAATAGTTCTTTCCATTGTTATTTACTTGTTCTTGTGTTAACATTTTAATTTTACTGGGTGAGATCTTATGTTAAAAGAAAATTATATTTGAAGGAAACATGAGAAATCATTTGAAGGGTTTTGGCTTGTATAATTTTCTCTATCCTCCCAGACCATTCAAGGAAAGATGGAGCTATGATATAAGCATGTAGCAGTTACTACTAGAACTAAAACCATCGCTCTTTAACATATTGTAATTAATATGGAACTTACAGTATATACTTGGCAGTTCCTAGTGTTCCTGTACTTTATTGAAATAAAGCACAATAAGTTTGTAAATATAATAGAAAGGTAGCAAATGAAAATGTGACCATTTCCATTGATTTGTCTCATCAGCTTGGTTACCTTTGAGTATGTGAAAGCAGCAGCATGTGGACTTTTGATTAAATGTCTAATTTGTTCTCCTTTTAAGATGGTTCCATGGGAAGATTTCCAAACAAGAAGCTTATAATTTATTAATGACAGGTACCTGTATATTCTTTAATGTCTTTATAAAGTATAAAATTGAAACAATCATTTCTCATGTACTATAGGTTTTTTTTTTACCATTTGATAATACATGCATATTGTTCTTTCTTTCCAAAGCTGGGCAGTGAGAGTTGGTATTTTCTGGTTTTACTATTAGTTGAAATGTGTATGTACTATAAGCTCTTGTGAAGTATAGTTTTCTTCTTTCCTATCTTCAGTCCTTGTTTCCTTCCCCATATTTTACACCTTACAGTCTTGTGATACACTTTTATGTGTGTTAGGTCTTTCCTACATATAGTACACCTGAACAACACTAACATACTTTTTAATGTTTAGACACGGTTTCTCCGTGTAACAGTCCTGGCTGTCCTAGATTTTGCTTTGTAGACTAGGCTGGTCTGGAACTCACAGATCTGCTTGCCTCTGCTTCTGAGTATTGAGTTAAAGGATGTGTCCATATACATTCTTATATGCATTGTGGGTGGAATTACATAATTGAACCTTATTTCAAATTTAATTTACAATTACTTAGATTGTTACATAGAAATGCAAATTAAATATACTTATATTATGGATTTATAATTTAAAGCAGGGTTCTCAATCTGAGTTGTGACCCCTTTGGCAAACCTTTATCTCCAAAAATACTCACATTACAATTCACATCAGTAGCAAAATTATAGTTATGAAGTTGCAGCGAAAATAATTTCCTGCAACATGGGAAGTATATTAAAGGGTCGCAGCATTAGGAAGGTTGAAAACCACTGATTAACAGCTGTGTTACTTTACTCTTTATTATTAACTGTTCATCGCTAGGTTAATTTATTAGTAAACTAAGTCTGACAAAGATTTGGAACAAAAATCAATGTATTTTTAGATGTTGTAGTTCTTGAAAATTTGGTAGTTTTTGTATTTTTATAGGGTATTTGGAAATAGGCAATTACAGTAAATCAATTACTAATTGTTAAGTGTGTGATCTCAGTTTTTTAAACATATAAGGTATTACATTTAAATCAATGATTTGCTCTCATAGGATTTGAGATACTTTTTGAAGTGCTTTATGGCTTTAATAACCAGCATTAAGTAGATCCAGAATATAATTTAAACAATTTTAGTCAATTGTTGGGGTAGGTTTATATTTAGATACTGAATCACCAAGTATTTGAAGTACCCAGTATTGTTTTAGGTATGTAAACATGAAAATAGCCTAAACATAATTTCTCACATTAGAGTATATTTTTGTTCATTCATACATGAAAGAGTGAAAATGTCACCCCTGGAATTATACAAATGTATTCATTTACAAATTTGTAGAAGAATCAGAGTATAAATATAAATAAAAAGGGTTTTTTAATCCTATATTAAATCAAAGTTTGCAGTTTTTAATTTACTTATATATTAAGTTGGACCATGAAAACCCAATATAAAAAGATTTACTTTTTACTTGTTTGTATCGAATATCAAGTTACTTAATAGCAAGCGCCTAAGCTAGATGATTGTAATTATTACTGGTTTATGTAATAATTATGCTTTCTTACATGTGTTAGTTATGCTTTCTTAAAAGAGTCAGTTCATGATCTTTCCGTTACCAGTACTTAACCACAAAGGGAGGATTAGAGTTTTAGGGGTCCTTGTCACTTGTAGATAGTCCTTTGTGGATGCTTTCTCAGGATCAGACCTAGTGAGTGCAATATTGGATGTGTGTATTGACTTAGCGGTGCTTACTGTGCTCAGGTGCTTACATTATTTACCTTTGTGTGTTCTTAGAGAAGAATGTTACCATATTGCTTTTTAATTATTCATTGGAAATCTGGAGAAATTGCAAAACTAGTTCAACTTTTCAAGATCTTCTTTAGGAGATTAAAAGTTTTGGTTCCTATTACTGTCAGGTGGTTTTTTGTGAGAGGGAAGGGTATAGATATAGTCTAGAAGTTACTGTAAAGAATTTCTGTTCCATATGCTTATGAAATAAAACAGTTAAGTTATACTAGGAACAACACGGGTGGCTGGAAACATAAAATGAAAATAGTAAAAGTTTTATGATAAAATTTTATGTGTGGTTATGACTTTTATTGTACTTCCTAATTAATGTACTTTCTTTTTGATTTGACAATTAGAGTATAAAACTAACAGCTTAATTTTTACAGTTGGCCAAGTCTGCAGCTTTCTTGTGAGGCCCTCAGATAATACTCCTGGAGATTATTCCCTGTATTTTCGGACCAATGAAAATATCCAGCGATTTAAAATTTGTCCAACACCTAACAATCAGTTCATGATGGGAGGCCGCTATTATAACAGGTAACTCATGAAACACTTTGGTGATATGGTTGGAGTCAAAACATCTAAATTTCCTCAATTTCTAATGTAATTGCAGTAGTGTTTTATGAGAACGCTTTAAACACTGTCAAACTTGAATGTTAATAACTTTTCACCTCCCAAATGTTTTGTCGTTTAATAAAATATTTATGTACAAGCTATTTGTATGCATTTCCCTTGGAGTCATCTGATTTTTTTCAGATGTCATTATGTTACTGGATATTCTCTCAAGTCATACATTTTGTGTATCTGATTTGTTTCTGCTACTCAACTCCTAGAAAACTTAGTTTCAAAATTCACAGTGAGTTTCACTGCTTGCTTAGGGAAGTGATTAATATAGTGACATGTGTAATATAGAGTGGCAGTATTGTTCTGGAAAAGAGAAAGCTGGGTGAAATATTTGCCCAATTTGATAGTATTATTATTTCTTCTTTTGGAAGCTGGTATGATCTGTTTTAAAAATATATTCACCTGTTTAACTTTTTAATACTGCCCTAATTTGGTCACCTCAATTAGAATTCCCTAAGTTTCAGTTTGAGTTTTAAATTCATAAAGCTTCAATAGCTGATTATCTGTAAACAAAAATTCAATGATAAGATCTTTTGCTAATCAGAAGTTCAGTGGACAGTTAAAAAATATTAAATGAAAGGTCTAATTGTAGACATTTGTATATCTCATCGTATTAAACTACCTGAGTACCTTTAATATTATAATCTAGGCTTAGACACGTTCACCTAGAATCCAGTTTGCTAGGCATACTTTAATATTCTGCTTTGTTTCATGAAGCAACTTGAGCTACAGCTTTGACACAGCTTGGGAAAAGGAGAGACTTTTAGCACCAAATTGAATTCAACAGACACTTATTGACTAATTATTTAGTGAACATTATTTAGTGAAATCTACTGTGCTGTGTACAAATTAAATAAGGGAAAAATTTTCTATATTATTAGTATTCCAAAGTATTAGAAAAGATGGTTCAAGTTGTGATGAATTGAAGGGAAATACAAATAGGCATGGGAACCACCAGAGAGCACAATTTAGGTAACTGTCACAAGGGTGGAGTGAGGTTTGAGTAACGTACTGAAGGGTAACGTCTGTGTGAGGCTTAGCAAGAGCTGTGCATAGTTATATGTACCAAGTACTAAGTTAAAGTACATGCCTGGTGACTTTAGAAATTTGTTTTATAAATAATACCCCCCCCCATCCAGTGGCTACAGTAACTGAAGAAAATATCTTTTTTGTAGTAACTATGAATGCTTGTAGATTCTCAGGGAGGGGTAGCTCCTCGGGAACCCTTTGCTTTTCCATGGCAGGGTGTTTAGAGATTGAATCTTACACAGTGGTGTGCAGGTAATACTTGGAGGGTTCATGCACACGAGGCCATGCATGCCATAACTAGAGGACAGCAGCCTACAACACGGCATCCTTTCATTCATCTCTTACATCCATTCTGCCTTTTTCACAGTGTTTCCTGAATTTTGGAGGAGGTAAGATATAAGTTTTAGCTCCAGATTCAGCAGACATTTGTGTTGTGAATCTCAGCCATAACTGGTGCACTGCGAAAGGAAGCTTCGTTGGCTAAAGCTGATAGCAGCACTAATCTCTGAGAATGATGAACACAATTATTTAGAAGCAGGTTTGTTTTGTTTCTGAGTCAGGGACTCATTATGTGGTCCAGACTGTCCTGGTAATGTATAGACCTGGCTCGCTTTGCTTAAACTCACAATAATTTACCTGCCTCTGCATTCCAAGTGCTGATTTAAAGGAGGTGCTACTATGCTTGGTGAGAAGGAAATTGGCGTGTACATTATGTGCAGTCCACGAAACAGCATTTGTAACTTCTTCCCTGCTAGAGCCTGTGACTGCTTCAGCCATGGACTTGGTCAGGTTTACAGTACCAAATGTGCATGCCTCAGGTCCCTTCAGAAGGTCCACAACTGAAATTTGGTGACAGTCCTCCCCATCGACTTGCATAGCAGTTTCTAGAACTGTGAGAGCCATACAGCAGAGAAGAAGCTTATAGCTTTGTTTCCACTTTATTTCTCAGTGTTCCGGGTGTGGTGGTTTCAGGAGTAGGAGCTTATCATTGTCTTTCTTCTCACGATCAACAAATAATAAATGTCATTGTGTATATTGTTTGGAGGATTTAAACGAAGTAGCCCATTCCTGGCACTGTAATTTTTTTCTAATAATCTGTGGCTTTGGAGAGCAGCTTTATACACCCACACAGGGTGCTTCCATTCAAAGCTTTTAAAATTTTAATTTTAAATTATTTTACCGAGAATCATTTATATATTTAAAACATATTAATTATACAAATTATTGGGTTTCACTGTTATATATCCATGCCTGCATTTACCATAATTATGTCTATCTTCTCATGCATACAAAAGACTTTGGCCTTTATTAATTTCCATAGTTAAATGATACATTTTACTTTAAAACATAGTCATCTTTGTGGTATCTAGCTGTTTTCAATTTTTCCTGATTTTCGTTTTTCTTTATATAGTTTCTGGTTTACAAATTTTGTTTCCCATATTCTCTTAAAAATTTATCATGTTTGTTTTTATTCCTCTTTTCCATCTGCTAATACGTACATGATTTAATTATCTTTTACAATTTTTATATTTTACTTTTGACTATTATATTTAAGTTTGTAATATAGGAGAGATACTTGGAACTGTATACAATACTGCAGTTATTCTGTCACTGAAGAACTATTGAAAGAATAAATCAAGGGGCAGGCATACAAAATCTTGTTGGAGATCAGTTTCTTGGGTAGCTTAAAATCTCATCCATTTAGTATATACAATAAAAGTTTCAAATTCCAGAAATTAAATACTAGAGATTAATGGGACCTATTAATTGCAGAACATACTTTTATTTATTACAAAAATATTTGGCAGCAAACTAAATTTTGTGTTACATCATGTCATTTTACTTTCAGTTTCATCCAAATACATGGAAAAATTGATGGTACTTTTTAATCAAAGTCAATTAATCATTCCCTGCCTGGACGGTACAGGGGAATTAGCTATTTTTCTTTTTATTCTTTGACTTCTATTTTCACTTAACTATTCATGTATTATTTTATTACATAATAAAATTTTATGCAAAATTAAATACACAAGTGGAGCGATTTAATTTAAACAATTCTTAGTTTATCATTTGCTAAGTAAATGCCATTTCTGTTCTTCACTTTCATGTCTGAAGGATTGGTTTTTAACATCCCCCACCCCCCAAAAAAAAGTTTGTAGTGGTTTTCTCATTGAATGTCACTTTTGCATATGGAGTTCCATTCATGGCTGCATGTTTGATATATATGTGAACCAGAATCTTTTAACTAATATATTCTAACCTGTGGCCATGTATTTATAATTCAGGACTTTCTAAAATAATGTGACTATTATGTTAAATTATTCTATAAATATATTCAGATTATATGCATTAAAAACTATTTATTGATAGATAATCCTTGTATTCTAAGAGGTTTACACTGTTAATTATTTTATTTTAACAGTATTGGGGACATCATAGACCACTATCGGAAAGAACAGATTGTTGAAGGCTATTATCTTAAGGAACCTGTACCAATGCAGGTCAGCATCATTATTATTATTATATTGCTTGCAATAATTAGCATCTTGTTTTCAAAATAATTTTTGTGATGGTTATATATGCCGTCTTCTAAAGCTAGGTAAAATTTAAAACTGCTGATTAGATTCCTTTAGAAAATGAATTGTAAGGGTTGGGGATTTAGCTCAGTGGTAGAGCGCTTGCCTAGCAAGCGCAAGGCCCTGGGTTCGGTCCCCAGCTCCGGAAAAAAAAGGAAAAAAAAAAAAAATGAAAATGAATTGTAGGAGAATTTCTTACTTTTCAATTCTGTTACTTTAGATAATTAGTAAATCAGTAGATAATTAGTAAGTCCTTGGAATAAACAAAGAAACTTCAAATTGGTATTCTTTGAATGCTTCAAAAATAGTTATTATGAAACAAATGTATCTCTATACAGGCAATGTTAGTGATATTAGTAAATGTTAGTGATACAGTGTTAGTCCTAGAATGAATGTAGGTTTCAGCAGAAAGTTGAAGAGTCATGGCATATACACCTGTTTTTTAATTAGCAGTTCATTAGAAAATACAAATACTCTTTTTCTAATGAACAGTCTGACTTTCTAGTTTGGTGTCTGTATATGGGATGGAACCCCAGGTGGGGCAGTCTCTGGATGGCCTTTCCTTCAGTCTCTGCTCCACTCTTTGTTCCTCTGTTTCCTCCCATGAGTATTTTGTTCCCCCTTGAAAAAAAAGGACTGAAATATCTACATTTTGGTTGTCCTTCTTGAGCTTCATATGGTCTGTGAATTATATCTTGGGTGTTCCAAGCATTTGGACTAATTTCCACTCATCAGTGAGTGCATACCATGTATGTTCTTTTGTGATTGGGTTATCTCAATCAGGATATTTTCTAGCTCCATTTGCCTATGAATTTCATGAAGTCACTGTTCTGAATAGCAGAGTAGTACACCAATGTACCACATTTTCTGTATCCATTCCTCTGTTGAAGGACATCTGGGTTCTTTCCAGCTTCTGGCCATTATAAACAAGGCTGCTATGAGCATAGTGGAGCACGTGTCTTTGTTATATGTTGGAGCATCATTTGGGTATATGCCCAGGAGTAGTAAAGCTGGGCCCTCAGGTAGCACTATGTCCAATTATCAGAGGACCTGCCAGACTGATTTCTAGAGTGGTTGTACCAGATTGCAATTCCACCAACAGTGGAAGAATGTTACACTTTTTCCACATCCTCACTAACACTTGTCACCTGACTTTTTGATTTTAGCCGTTCTGACTGGTGTGAGGTGGAATCTCTGGGTTGTTTTAAAGATTTTCATTTCCCTGATGACTAAGAATGTTGAACACTACTTTAGGTACTTCTGAAACATTCTATATTCCTCAGCTGGAATTCTTTGTTTAGCTCTGTACCCCATTTTTAAATAGGATTATTTGGTTCTCTGGAGTCTAACTTGAGTTCTTTTTTATATTTTGGATATTAGCCCTCTATTGGATGTAGGATTGGTAAAGATCTTTTCCTTGTCTCTTGGTTGCCTATTGACAGTGTCCTTTGCCTTACAGAAGCTTTTCAATTTTATGAGGTCCCATTTGTCTATTTTTGATCTTAGAGCATAAGCCATTGGTGTTCTGTTCAGGAAATTTTCCCCTGTGCTTATGTGTTCAAGGCTCTTCCCCACTTTCTCTTCTGTTAAATTTAGTGTATCTGGTTTTATGTGAAGGTCCTTGAACTACTTGGACTTAGCTTTGTACAAGGAGATAAGAATGGGTCAATTTGGATTCCTCTATGTGATGGCCTTCAGTTGAACCAGCACCATTTGTTGAAAATGCTATCATTTTTCTATTGGATAGTTTTAGCTCTTTTGTTGAAGATCAAGTGACCATAGGTATATGGGTTCATTTCCGGGTCTTCAATTTTATTCCACTGATCTACCTGCTTGTCTCTGTACCAATACCATACAGTTTTTATCACTATTGGTCTCTATTACTGGTTGAGGTCAGGGATGGTAATTCTTCCAGAAGTTCTTTATTGTTGAGAATAATTTCTTTCTTCAGAGACCTGAAGTTTTGTCATACAGACCTTTCATTTGCTTGTTTAGAGTCACACTGAGTATTTTATATTATTTGCGACTATTGTGAAGGGTGTCATTTCCCTAATTTCTTTCTCAGCCTGTTTATCCTTTGCGTAGAGGTAGGCTACTGGTTTATTTGAGTTAATTTTATATCCAGACACTTTGGTGAAGTTGTTTTTCAGGCTTAGGAGTTCTCTGGTAGAATTTTTGGGGTTACTTAAGTATACTATCATATCATCTGCAAATACTGATATTTTGACTTCTTCCTTTCCAATTTGTATCCATTTGACCTCTTTTTGTTGTCTAATTGTTCTGGCTAGGACTTCACTTTCCATATTTTATAGGTACGGAGAGAGTGCGCAACCTTTCTAATCCCTGATTTTAGTGGGATTGCTTCAAATTTCTCTCCATTTAGTTTGATGTTGGCTACTGGTTTGTTGCATTTTGCTTTTACTATGTTTAGATATGGACCTTGAATTCCTGATCTTTCCACAACTTATATCATGAAGGAGTGTTGAAAATACTCAAATACTTTTCAGCATCAAATGAAATGATCATGTGTTTTTGTTCTTTGAGTTTTTTATATAGTGGATTACAGTGATGGATTTTCATATACTGAACCATCCCTGCATCCCTGGGATGTAGCCTACTTTACTTGATCATGATGGATGATGGTTTTGATTTTTTTCTTAGATTCGGTTTGCGAAAATTTTACTGAGTATTTTTGCATAGATATTCATGAGGGAAATTGGTCTGAACTTCTCTTTGTTTGTTGGATCTTAGTGTGGTTTAGGTTTCCATGAGTTGTGGCTTCATAGTACCATTAGGCCGTGTTCCTTCTATCTCTATTTTATGCAGTAGTGTGAGTAGTAGTTATCAGGTCTGCTTTGACTGTTGTGTCAGTGTTTTCTATGGTACCTTGTGCCCCTGAGGTTCTCTCTTCTTTCTCTTGTATTCTGTTGGTGATGCTTATGTCTATGACTCCCGATCTCTTTCCTAGGTTTTTATCTCCAGGTGTGTTTCTGTTTGTGATTTCTTTATTGTTCCGATTTCTATTTTTAGACCCTGGATGGTTTTCTTCAATTCCTTACCTGTTTGCTTGTGTTTTCCTGTAATCCTTTAAGGGATTTTTATGTTTCTTTTTTAACGGCTTCGACTTTTTTTTCCTGTCTCCTCTTGTATTTCTCTAAGGAATTTATTTATGTCCTTCTTATAGTCCCCTATCATCATCATGAGAATTGGTTTTAAATCCAAATCTTGCTTTTGTGGTGTGTTGGGATATCAAGTATTGCTGTGTTAGGAACACTGAGTTCTGATGATGCCAAGTAGCCTTGGTTCCTGTTGCTTCTCTTCTTGTGCTTGCCTCTTGCCATCTGGTTATCTCTGGTGTTAGTTGCTCTCTCTGACTGGAGCTTGTCCCTCATGTGGGCCTGTGAACTTTTGTTCTTAGGAGTGAGAGCACTCCTGGGAGAACAGCTCTCTCCTGGAGGGATTTAGGTAAGGAGGACTGTGGGACAGCCTTAGCAGATGAAGGCAGGAAGGATCCTGTCCCAGGATGCTCTTTGGCTCCTGTGACTTTTATGCTCCCAGCGGGTCCCTCCTTGGAAAGTTATTAGAGCGAGAATGAGATCTTACCTGTGGGCGTAGAAGTAAGAGCACACCTGGGAGACCAGCTCTGTACAGGTGGGATTCGGGTTCGGAGGGCAGTAAGACAGCTTAGGTCTGGAAGCAGATAGAGACCTGAAGGCCAGTTTGCCACCTTTATGGGAGGTAATTAATGCTTCTGTTTCTTAACATTTAATGGCTGGGCATAATTGCTGTATAAGGAAATGAAATAACAGAATATGTTAATAGAATAGAATAATATAGGTGATCATGAAAATACCTTAATGTTCTGTATTTACAAGAAGTTCCAGATGGTACATACCACACAGTAGTAATACCACACAGTAGTAATACCACACAGTAGTAATATTCAAAACTAGAGGAACTACTGTAAAGAAAGGGATACTGAAACTCAGGTCTGCATACCTTGATACAATTGAAAGTTAGTTTATTTGTGAAGATCATGATTTCTTTATATTCTCTGTGACAATTATTTTAGGCAGTTTAGTAATTATTGTTAAATATCTTATGCATTACTAAAACCTGTTAGTTTTAGTAAAGTCAAGCAATAAAAACCTAGGGCATATAGGAGAAACATAATTCAAAATATAACATTTCATCATTGACACATAGATAGGATATAGAAACTAAAAAAAGTAGTCTTGCTTTACATATTCCTAAGGACTACGAAATATGCAAGGGTTATAATAAATATGATGTTTTATTGTGAAAAAAGATGTGAGCTTTTTTGTGAAGTCGCCATCCAAGTGGTGAAGCAGAAGAAAGCTATAAAGTATCAGGAAGAAAAGTACTTTAAATCAGATAGTTTTTAAATACTAGGTGTTGATGTAAGGACATGCTGTATCTTGTGTATGGTGAACTGAGGGTTAAGGTGGTGATGTGTCCTGATTCAAGTAGATTGTTTTCTGGTTGTACCTGGTGTTTCTCAGAAGTAAAGAACATTCACAAGCATGACTGCTTTAATTCATATTGCCTCCTGATTTGCCAGTTAATTCTCAGATAAGTAGATCAAACTGTGTGTATCATTTGCTGTAAAACACAACAATGTGAATGAAGTTTGAAATAGCATTTGTCTATGAGACATTGTTCTTGAGAAATGATAAACCTTTCTAAGACTTTCTTTATAAGACTTTTATTTTGATTTTAGTATTAAAAATATTTTAACCTTGTTTTCAAATTAGTAATTTGCTATATTTTCATAAATAATTTTAATTTTTTTTATTTTTTTACAATTCAGGATCAAGGACAAGTACTCAATGACACTGTGGATGGGAAGGAAATCTATAATACAATTCGTCGTAAAACAAAGGATGCATTTTATAAAAATATTGTTAAAAAAGGTTATCTTCTGAAGAAGGGTAAGTAAACTCTTAAGACTAAGGATTTAATGTTGGATTTTCATATTATATGTAATGTTTACTGCAAGACATCAATTTTGTCGTGGGTTATTAGTAACTAATATTTGTTCAGAGCTTTCAAATAGAATGTTTTAAAATTAGATTCAGTTTATTAAGTCCATATATCTGACGAGGTTTTAGAACAAGCTTATATTCTTTGAAATGTGCCATTAAATCTTGACCTAGTTTCAGACTCTGACCTATAGTTTCTTAGAGAAATTCTTTGTGGCACTTGGACTTTACAGTATTACAATTTTATTTTATAACTCTACTTGAGTTTTATATTAAGTTGAGATGGATGTTGGTGGTAAACAATGACTCTAAAAAGAATTTTAAACATTATTATAATAATAAAATTTCTGAAGATAAAGTTAAAATAGTCTAATGAACTCTACCATTTATTGATTCATTAAACAAGCAATGGTCTTTTTTTCTACACATCAGAGGCATTTAGTAATTATATATGGATGGATCGATTCTTGTTATTTTGTCTTTTTTTTTTTTTTTTTTCCTGGAGCTAAGGACTGAACCCAGGGCCTCGCGCTTGCTAGGCAAGTGCTCTACCACTGAGCTAAATCCCCAACCCCAGATCTATTCTTTAAATTTGGTTTTCCTTGGAAAAAAATTGAAATATATTTAATTTCGTATTCTGAAAATAAAATTTCATAATTCCTAAGGAAGGATGCTATTTTTTTTTTAACAGGCAAAGGAAAACGTTGGAAAAATTTATATTTTATCTTAGAGGGCAGTGATGCCCAACTTATTTATTTTGAAAGTGAAAAACGAGCTACAAAACCAAAAGGGCTAATAGATCTCAGTGTATGTTCTGTCTACGTTGTCCATGATAGTCTCTTCGGCAGGTAAGATACTGCTTTTCTTCAAAACTTTTAATAATAACAGTAGTAGATGTTTTCAGATCATTTTGATGTATAATCTATTTTAAGAGCATAAAATTACCTAAATTTATTTAAGTGCATTTTTTTTCTCAGCTTCGACTAAGCTGTGTGTACAGTTTGACTCTTAAGTAGACATAGTTGGAATGGCTTCTTAGTAGTAGGACTAGCTACTAAGTATTTCATAAATTCACTTGACTTTGCTATTCTTCTTTCTTGTTTTAAAACAAAACAGGATGCTGATAAGGGTAAGAACTGCACCCCCAAAACATTCACAATATGAAAGACTAGGTTGGAACAAGGTGGCAGAAAAAAGCCTTTTAAGTCATTGTCTCTCCATGTTAATTAAAGAACTATTCATGTACAAAAGTATCTTTACTAGAGCTAAAGAAATGAGTTAGAGGAGGATGTAAAGTTTGAAAGACTCACTGAAGGAGACAGTGTGGGTATGATATGTCACTTCTTTCCCACTTATGAGGAGTACAGCCTAGGGAGAAGTATCTCCTGTGTCAGGGAAGTATTGAATGTAGGCCTTAGACTTTACCCAATTGAGGCTAACTAAATTAAACCAAACATTTCCTGAAAATAAGCAGTATTGAGCTGGTTTTGGCTGTAGACCAGAATTCAGATTAATCAATCGTATTTTAAAATACAAAAACAAACAAAAATGAAGGCTGTAATAAAATCCAAGGTGCTTCATCCTTATGTGTTTTTGTTTTTATATGAAGGGATCATACTATGACTGTTTGATTACAAGAGTTAAAAAATACAATCTACAGGAAAAACCCTCTTTGTGAGACTAACTCCTAAGTCACATTTATTGACTAAGGAGTGAATTTCTATATAGAACAGAGACATGTTCTGACAGAATATATATATATATATATATATATAGAATAGATATATATTCTGACAGAATATATATATATATATATATATTTTATTGCTTCTAGTGTACAGTTCCTCGTAGAAATTGTTTGATACTTTAGATATATCTCAGTTACAAATATTTAATGGTACCAGGTCTGAAACTTGATATGAAAAGTTATGTCTGTAAAGCAAAGCTCAAATCTTAACCTCAGTTTAGTATCTTATTTTTTTATTTTACTGTTTTTGGAGAGTGACCAGGAAAACAGATCAGTAATTTTCTTATTTTTTCTATTTTTCATGAAACTCATACCCATCTATGGGTGGGCTAGCACTCAGGTGGCCATTCCCAGCTTGAACAAGCACACTGCATTAAGAAGCATCTCTGAGTTCTTTAACCATACTGACGATAGCTTTACTGCTTTCCATCATTTTCACTGACACTTCAATTTTTTTCTCTTAGATTTATTATTTACTTATATGTGCTAATGTTTTTCAGGATGCTATGAAGGTTTTTCCTTTAACAAAACCAGATTATATCTACTGCTATATATTTTCTAAATTCTAATGATTATAGTTTCTTAAATGAGAGTTCTGTTGTCTTTTCTCATCTTTAGAAAAATCTTTGTTGGCATGTTTTTGCAATGCTTCTGCAAAATTTCTTCTAGGATCGGCATTAAACATGTTTCATGTCCCATGTAGCTAAATATATGGGTTTGTGTTTTTTCTACTCTTGTGACCTCTTCAAGCTCTAGGTATTTCCTTTTGATGACTCATTTCACTAATCTATTCACCTTCAGTTAAGTTGTTTTATTAATTTCATTCATCATATTTTCAGTTGAGAAGTTTCATTTTCTTACAGATCTAGTTCATCTGTACTGCCTTTAAGTTAATACCTACTTGTAAACTGTATCTGTCCTCTGCTGTCCTCCTTTTCCTTTGTACTTTTCATTAATTTGGTTCTGGTTCTTAAATCCTCTTCTCTTTGGATGAATGATAGACATTTTGTGTGAAAGCTTTGAATGATGTTACAGCTTCCAGAAGGCATTGTTCTTAAACCCTATGGTGATCAAGCGAAGATTGAGTTCTGAAGTTGTGAAACTCAGCCTCACTTTGGTTTGCCCAAGGATGTAGTCACTTCAGTGTCTACCACAAAAGTCTGTTTGTTGAGGGCCCTGAGTCCCACTTTCCTCCCCAGTCACAGTAAAACTTGTGGGGACTTTGGATAGCCTTTGGCTCGCTGTTTTCTGCTTAGCACGTCAGCCTCACACCTTTGGCTGTCCCCACAGAGCTTATGGAAAGGTTGAAAAGAAACAGTATGAGGAATGTCAGTCTTCCCTCAAAATGAGCTTATTCTTCAAGTTTCCCAATTTGTGCTGTTCTTCATATCTTCACACGGTCGTTTGTTATTTCTGTACTTTCCCCAGCCTTGATAGTTAGATGTAATCGTGTTATATTTAAATTAGATTACATTATATTAAATTGAAATTCTCAGTTCTCAATTTTCCATTATTTTATGTTCTTCCCAAGACATGATAAAAATCTTCGTCAACAGTAACACAGAAATATTTATTGAGCTCTGAACACTTCCTAGTTAAACATTTTATTAAGCATTTTCAAGTTTTATTGGAAAGTCAGTACATCGCCAAAGCAGGTATCTGACAAATGATTGTAATTTATACTGGAGGAAGATATGAACATTGTAGGTCACTAAGCTGCAGAGCAAGTGGTGTAGGAAAGATGGTGTTTTTGATTTAATAGATAGAAAAATTAAGACTCAAAAACTTTGAAAGTAGAAAATTATAATTCAAGACATTCAAACTCCAGTCTGCTTAGAGATAAGCATTAACATTTTTCAAGTAAAAACATTCCTTTTCACTTTTCAGTGCATGTACACAGTATCTGTGTATTAATTTCGTGTCATTCTAGAAACTCTGCTTAAAAAAATTTATGACTTTTCTCTTTGTAATACTTTATTTTAAATATGGAATGACAAATAAAATTTCAGTTTTGCATATGCATGATATTTTAATCTGGCAGAACGAACTACCTATTCTAAATTAAAAATTGTAACAATCTTAAATTACTTTGTGGCTTTTTAAAATTGGTGTAAATATTTTTAAGTTTCTAAATAATTTTTCTTTTTCTTCTCCTCTCTCTGTGTGCATGTGTTTCAAGGCCAAACTGTTTTCAGATAGTCGTTCAGCACTTTAGTGAAGAACATTACATCTTTTACTTTGCAGGAGAAACTCCAGAACAAGCAGAGGTAAGATCACTTTTTCCTAAACTATTGATTTCTTTGTATTAGTCTAACCTTCCTTATTAACTAGCATACAAAATTGCCGTACAACAGTGTTATGAAAGCATGTGTAAAGTCTTAGTAATTTAACAAATGAGAAACTCCTTGTCAAAGTTTTTGTTGATAGTTTTTGGTATTTTTTCTTTTAAGACACACAGTGAAGTGTTATGAGGAATGAAAAGTGCCCTTAAAATCGACCATTAAATACCCTATGAATTCATTTGAAACTAATCATTTAAAATCATATTTCCATAAGTTAGAAGTGTTCTCAGTATAATTTAAAAGTAAGCTAGTTAGTTGTAATATTTCAGTGTTTAACTGTATTTTGTATAAATGTGGCTGTTTTCTGAGGAAACTGAAAAATAAACTAGATTAAAAAGTGAACAAAAGTGTCTGGGTTAGAACATCATTTGCAAGGCCTAGATATGAACCAGATGACCATAATACTTTGGATGCTAAGTAGGCCCTTTGACATAAAGACTAATAAAAATATTAGAGAGAGAAACTCTATTATTTTGTTTCTCTTTCACTTTAATAGGACAGAAATATTATAGTGCAGCATGTTCTGAGAGTAGGAATGGCAGAGAACGAAAGGCAAATAATAAATATAAAGATGATCAATTGATAATTGCATAAACTCATGCCTGTTTTTTAATACTTTTTGTTTATGTTTTTGTTTTTGTGTGTGTGTGTGTAGGATTGGATGAAAGGTCTGCAAGCATTTTGCAGTTTACGGAAAAGTAGCCCAGGGACATCTAATAAACGCCTTCGTCAGGTGGAACTTCATTTTGTCTGACTTGTAACAGTTAATTTTCTTTTCACTTTCCTCTGTTCTTTTCTACACATGCTATTTTTGCTAACATTCTTAAGAGTAGAAAGGTTACAGCTTTGCTGTCACTTGCTTAACGTGGTAGCAGTCTTTTATCAGAGTTCTTTTCTACTACTCTGACTCCTAGTTTGTGTCAACTTGTAAATGAATACAGAGGATTAATTTTCTACTTAACCCCATCTGTGCATATTTGCATATTCTTTTCTGTTTGGAAAACTCTCAGGTAGAATGATAGGTACCGTTTTCTAAAGTTAATCATACTCAAAGTAGTATCGTTGAAAACTTCTCGTGTTCATGGGATAGTCTTTTTTTTTGAGACTGACTACATGATTTTTAGGAAATAAGCAATCCTAATAAAACCTAAACTTTGTCTATACTTTTGTTTATTGGAAGTTTAGCTAAACTTTTTTATTTGGGTTTGTACCTTTTCTTAAATATTTTTATTATTAGAGATGGGGTTTCTGTCTATAGCCCAGCCTGGGTTCAAGCTTACAGTAATCCACCAGCACCAGTTTCCTGTGAATGCTAGGATTACATGTGTGAGCCACCATAACTGACTGAGCTCTTATTTCTTGGCCTTCACTTCTTTTTTTGTTGTTTCAAATCAGATTTTGACATGGTTAAAATTTTGGAGAAAGTTAAGACTGTGTATAAAGTGACCCCTATTAATGGCTATTTCTAGTAAACTTGTTGAGTTTAACATACTGTTTTATTGAAAATATATAAAATAGTTATTTAGGTAACTACTCTTTGTAATATAAATCCTGGGTTTTGTCCCAAGGACATTTAATTATATTTAAGACTTAAATATTTATTATATAGAAATTGTCGTATGTATTTGTACATGTAAAATCATAGCTAATATCTTGATGCTCTGTGACTGACTTGTTAGAGATGACATAATGAACAATTATAGGCAGAAGATGGTCGTCTCTGGCACCCACACTAATTTATCACTAATTTATGGTGATAAATTAGTTTTTTAGAATTACCGTCTTTTCTGAAACGTCAGAAATTAGTTAGTTAAATTAGTTAACATTAGTGTCTTAGAAATATTTTAACCATGAGACTTATTAGAGTAGTGAAATTTTACTGTAAGCATACTATGATATTTGTAGTTTTGATTTGGATAGTGATAGTAGCAAAGCTTATGTTTTTTTAATATTACGAAAAACAAGTTATTTTTTGGGTTTTGAAGCCTCATATACAAATCTTGAAATGTTAGATATGAATTTTTCTGTTCTCTTTAGGTCAGCAGCCTTGTATTACATATTGAAGAAGCTCATAAACTACCAGTAAAACACTTCACTAATCCATATTGTAACATCTACTTGAATAGTGTTCAAGTAGCAAAAACTCATGCAAGGGAGGGGCAAAACCCAGTATGGTCAGAGGAGTTTGTCTTTGAGTAAGTCATATATTATTGTATTCAATCAATTTTTAGAATCATAATTACATTTTTCTCCTGCTGTTTATATATAAATTATCTGTTTAAGTTTCTGTTGTTTTCTAGGTAATTTCTGTTGGCTTTTTTCATATTTACTGGCAAAATGCCTCTGGATTATTGAAAAGCAATGACAAATGTTTTCAGTATTTCTTAGATCTTGTTTTAATGGATTATTAATGATTTAATCTTGTTTTAAATCTAACACACTGAATTTTTATAACAGAAATAAGGTACTTTGATACTAAAACATTTTTCTAATTTTTCTCCTTGCTTCTTTAGTGATCTTCCTCCTGACATCAATAGATTTGAAATCACACTTAGTAATAAAACAAAGAAAAGTAAAGATCCAGATATCTGTAAGTTGATTATGAAGCTTTCTAAAGTAATAAAAGTATATTGCATATATTTGTAGAATTTATAATGTGTCAAAGTGGAAGCAAATCACATGCTGTATAACTGTTTTTAAATATTTTGATTGTTCAGAGATTATGAAGGAAAGAAAGAACAAAATGGCTGAAGTGTATGTACTGTAAATCTTTACAACTTAAAATATACAAACACCAACTTTCCTGTTCCCAAAGAACGAGAAAATGGGAGTGGTGATTGTTTTTATCTCTCTACTATTTTAGTTTTCCCTGATTTTCTATACTTCACATATTAAAGGTACTCTTAAGACTAGAGCTATGTAACTCAGTGGTATAGTATTTGCTATAGTATTTGCAGAGACCTGGGGATTAAAATCTAAACTTGCAAAGAAAAAGATAAAACAAAACATAACACAAAATTTAGGTGTGCTTAATAGCAAATGCTCCCTTCCTATTCCAGGCAGTACATTTCTGCCCATATTTTTGGTAGGACAGATGACAGTGTGATTTAATGAGTCACATCAGGGCGAATTAAGTTTATGTCTTACAACTCACGGTTTTAGGGTATGTAGTGATATGACAGATCAAAACCTGAATAGAATGTTTAGTCTGGAATTACTTACCTTTTAAAAAAAGTGTTCCTTCACTACTTATATGATAATATCCCAGTAATGGCACAGAACTTTCTATTTGAATGTGGTCTTTCTTGCTCTAACTTTTTACTTCACTAGCTAACTCAATTCATAGTTTTCTGTTTGGAACAGACTTTTAACTCCTCTAGACTGATTTAAGAATCCTTGTGTCCAAAAGTATTATCTACGGTTGCAGCACTTGAATTGTATCCTCTTTAATAGCTTAAGACATTTTGTATGCATATCAGACATTAAGTCTTAATTAGTTCTTAATCCCATATACCCATACTACAGGAGAATGCCACATAGTAGGCCTTCAGTAAATGAAGAACAAAACAGTTATGTATTGGCTTTGTGGTAGTGTTGAAAATTTGCTTAATGAACAGCATTTAAAACTAGAGAAAAGTATTATCAAGAAAAGTTTATTATATAACCATAGATTTGTTTTTCCTTTGTAGTATTTATGCGTTGCCAGTTGAGCAGGTTACAGAAAGGACATGCCACAGATGAATGGTTTCTGCTAAGTTCTCATATACCACTAAAAGGTATTGAACCAGGATCTCTGCGTGTTCGAGCACGATACTCTATGGAAAAAATCATGCCAGAAGAAGAGTACAGTGAATTTAAAGAGGTATCGTTTACTATTTTTATCATTTTTAATGATACTAAACAGAAATATTTACTATTCAATAAAAATCCATTAAGTTAAATAGCAGACTAGTAGCCAGATGTAAGAAACACATGTGATTTTGTTCTTAATGAGACTAGAAATATATAGGCAACAAAGTCAATTTTTAACAATCATATTCAATAGATAAGTGTTTTTCAATTATATTTCCCATTGGTCTTGCTGTGTACTTTCAACAGTGTTTTTGTGTCACTTTTAGCTTATACTGCAGAAGGAACTTCACGTAGTCTATGCTCTATCACACGTATGTGGACAAGACCGAACACTACTGGCCAGCATCCTACTGAAAATATTTCTTCATGAAAAGCTTGAGTCACTGTTGTTATGCACACTAAATGACAGAGAGATAAGTATGGAAGGTAATATATGGGTGTGTGATATTTTAAAAACTAGATATCAAACATGTATGCTCTTTCTTTAAATGTATTAAATAAACAATTAAATCATTTTAAAAGGATATGAGATTCTTTGTTTAATATGGGAATGGATTGCTCTTTCTGATTGTCATGACAGATAAATATTAGAAACTGTTAGAAAATGATTTCTTTGTTCTCCTCACTGACTCTCTGTGTGATCAACAGTGATGTAATATTTATTACCTCAATTTTTACTTAGTAGTTCATGAGTAGAAGTCAGGTATCTGGTGTATTTTATTTCTAGATTCTATATCAGTTCCAAGGCCACTGTATACTGTACAATACTATGCTCTTCACAGATTCCTAATCTATTTTCTCCTAGCACTTTGATTAGGTGATAAGCCTTCCCTTCTTTAATCAAAATTTATAAAAATTATTTTGTCAAGGAATAAATAAAATTGTATGTATTTTTTATATGTGGTGAAGAGAGACAATTAATGGTAACTCTTTTAAAAGAAAGCATTTATTTGGGGCGTTCCTTGTAGTTTCAGAGATTTAATCTGTTACATTTGTGACAGTATAAAACATGACAGCATGTAGGCAAACACTGTGGCAGTATCTGAGAGCTACATCCTGATCTGTAGGCACAGAGTAAGACTCTAGGCTCCATATGGGCTTTTGAAACCTCAAGCCCATCTCTTGTGACATTTCCAACAGGGACAAACTTCCTAATTATTCTAATCTTTTCAAATAGTGGCACTCCTGGTAAGTAAACATTCAAATATATGAGCCTATGGGGACCATTCTTACTCGAACAAGCACAGAGGGGAAATAATTTGTAAAGCAAGATACGGTTCCTATGTTTATCACAAACTGGTGTTCAACAAACATGCTGCAGAACTATTTGAACCTTAACTTCTCATATGAACATGATGGTATTTATTTCTTCTCACTTATGTTAGTAAAGATTTAATTCACTCTCAGGTAAGGTGAATTAATACATGTTAACCTCAGCATATGTATGTAAAAGCACATTACTGAAGAAAAATGATTTCCAGCTTAGTTGTATTAGTACAGTTTTATAAATACAATGAAGGGGTTGGGGATTTAGCTCAGTGGTAGAGCGCTTGCCTAGGAAGTGCAAGGCCCTGGGTTCGGTCCCCAGCTCCGAAAAAAAGAACCAAAAAAAAAAAAATAAAATAAAATAAAATAAAATAAATACAATGAAACATCCATTTTTGTGTAGATGAAGCCACTACCCTATTTCGAGCTACAACACTTGCGAGTACCTTGATGGAGCAGTACATGAAAGCCACGGCCACGCAGTTTGTTCATCATGCTTTGAAAGACTCCATTTTAAAGATAATGGAAAGCAAGCAATCATGTGAGGTAAGCATTTATAGCTTTAATCTTTGCAGCAAATAGCGTATTTTAATGAGAACTTTTCAATTACATCTTTAGGAAAGTACCTTATTTCTAAAATTTTCAATGCAATTATGCTTTCTAATAGATTTATAGTCCACCTCTCCTTGTGCACATACACAGCTGTTTGAGCATTTCTGTTATTATATTAATGATCAAGTATACTTTACTTTAAGAAATGTGTATAACATAAATTGAACACTTTTCTAGGAACTTTTGTTGTACATGTTGAGTATCTGTTATTGAAAAAAAAAGGAAAAAAAATTGGATGCTTTCATATACACAAAGTATCCTCAGGATGGAACCTAAGTCTTAGGAGTGAATTTAATTTTACACGAGGTCTTGGAGGCTTGTGTTAGGGTTTGTCTGTCATGTGGGGGTGTAGAATTTCCCATGTGGATAGTGCCATGTCAGCAGCCAAAGTCAAACTTCAAGGTGCTTACCTTGTATAAGATGTTATAACATCTTTTCCTTACAGGGATTTCTGGGTTATGTTATAGGGACTAAAAGAAGATGAAATGAAATCCACTGTGAGTTTATAGGCGACCCATACCATCATGAGTAGAATCGCTTACATGACTATTCTACTTTATGAATGGTATAGAGCTATTTCAAAGAAAGATAGTATACATTTTTAGGATTAATATAGTGTCAAGTAAAATAAGGAAATATTTTTTAATACTTGGAACTGTCAAATATTAATTCTGCCACAACAAAATGAGTCATTTAAGTTGACAGTAATCCCATAATTACCCTTTCTGTGAAATTTGACATAGTCTTTCAGATTTGTAGATAAATCTGGCAGACCGGAACAGTTGGATGGTGGGGAAGTGGGGTGTACTTGAAAAGTTCTGGGAAGGGTCATGATTTTACTGAATATATTTTGGTTATTTTTCTTAGCCACTAAGAAAGTTGAACCTCACTAAAAACATGTTTTCTTCTCAGATAAACAGAACTGAGTAGTTTAGTAATCAGTTGAGAAACTGAAAATGAATTTTAGCAAACTTACTGATATGTGGAACAGTTGACAGCTTTGAAAACAACTGCTCATTTACCACAAGTTTACTTGAAATTCAATCATCACAAAAAATAAATTTGTGTTTCTTAGTTAAGTCCATCAAAGTTAGAAAAAAATGAAGATGTGAACACTAATTTAGCACACCTATTGAGCATACTTTCAGAGCTTGTGGAGAAAATATTCATGGCTTCAGAAATACTTCCACCGTAAGTTGTCAAATTTTCCTTTGTCTTTTAATGAATTATTTCTATTACCTTAGCATTATAGTCAGACTTTCAGTCCTTAAAAGATTGATTATGTTTAAGGAAAAGAGATTAAAAGAATGAAATAGCTGTTAAAGAAGCCAGATGTTATTAAAGAGACTGTGGCACATGTCTGTAATCCCAGTATGGGAGAGGTTGAGGTGTTGAAGCAGGAAGAACATGAGTCTAGGCCAGCCTAAAACATGTATTTACAAATTACATTGTAAGGTTTTGTGGACCAAGTAAGTCTGGCTTATATTTTAACTTAGGGAGTAATTGACGTGTCTCAAATCTCAGGACAGTATCTGGAAATTTAGTCTTTAAATCTTGCCTCACATTAGATTTCCAGTAAACAAAAACCAAAGAAGTTGAAAATGTACACAGGATATAGGTATTAATGTCTGATTAAATTACATTGTGAGAAAACTCACTTGTTTAGATGGATGAGTCCAAGTAATAGAAAATGTGCTATATTAATTACTCTATTCTCATTTCTAATAACTTGTTTCATATTTTTCATTTACAATTCATTGAGCAAAGCGTACTGGATTATGTTTCTACATCTATTACAGAATGCATTACTTTTGACTAAGCTGTTTTTTTAAATGAGAAAGCTAACTGTATTAAAATATGGTATACAGTTTGGGTAAATTAAAATGTTGGCTGCTGGTGGATTATCGTTATATTTACTTTCTATATTGAGACATTTATGTTATTTTGGCAGGACACTGAGATATATTTATGGGTGTTTACAGAAATCAGTTCAGCATAAGTGGCCTACAAATAACACCATGAGAACACGAGTTGTTAGGTAAGAGTCACTTCTTCATTTGTCATAGACATGTATGCAACACACACTGATTTGTGTATGTAGACAGAAATACAGAAACTTGTTGCCTGGAGAAATAAGGTAATTAAACCATCTGGATTTTAGTTAGTTTGTAACATCTGGGATTACAGGCTGATCTCCAGCCACCCCTTGTAATTCTAAGCTCTGACTGAGTCTGATCACAGGACACTAGGAGCTGCTTTGGCAGCTGTAATCATCATCCAGTGATGAAGCAGACAGAGAAAGGTTAAATAAACTATGTGCTTAAGTTATAAATGTTAATTTCTAAATTCTTAATATTGTTCAAAGATTTTGGTAAGCATATCTCTGCTAGAAATTTAGTAGAAATACATCAAATCCAGCAGTTTTCTAGTAATTATGGAAAATACACAGTACATGTAAAAATGTAAAACATGAGTTTTAAAGACACTTTCTGATGTAAATTTTGTCAAGGGAATTCTACTTTTCTTGCAGACAGAATTTCTAATAGTGGCTTAAGGGCATAGCTATGTGGTTGAGCACTAGCTTAACACTAAGAGGTCCTGGATTTGATAGCTATCACTGAATAGAACAGCAGACCAAAACCCATCAGTTAGCTGTGCCAAGACATACCGAAGAATTGTAGGAAGGAAACGAAAAGCACAGCTCAGGCTCAGCAGCTGTGTGTGATGGACATTAAACTGCTCTGTACATTACATGCTTTAAATATGTATAACTGTTAAACTAATACAACAGGGAATCCTCTGATTGGATTAATGACAGTGTGCTTTAGAGACTTGCTGCCTAAGGTGATTTCGCTTCCTAATCTGTTAAATTGTGTAGTATCTATGTGTTATTTAATTTAAAATCACCTTAAAAATTTAAAAATATTTTTTCACTGAGATTTATTAATGTTTAATTAATAAATTAATTCCCAGGTTTCTAGTTTCAAGACATCAAAATGTTTTCAGAAAACCTTATGCAGGAACCTTCACTAAGGGGGATAAAAATCAAAAGGGGAGGCGTTGTTAATTGTTCCAAGTAATTTGTAGAAGGAATTTTAAAACTATGGGGAATAATGCTTGTCAAGATTAATTATTACCATGTATTCTTTAAGAAGTGAAAATTGATCTTACATGACAACATATATTTAATACTACTGACTGAGTTCTCAAAGTGAAATTGATGTCAGTCACGGCAGCTATTACACCATGTTAAGTTCTGTTGTTTTGAAACTTAACAACTTTTAAAGAAAACTTTAGAATCTGTAGTATTATTGAAAAACTTTCAGTGTTTAGTGAATACATTTATTTTCATTTGTCCAGGCATCACTTATACTGACAGTGTATTCCAATGTCTATATAAGTTGGTAACATTAGTGATATAGCCAACTTAATTTACTCTCGCAGACCTTTATGTTTAAAAATACTTTAAAAAGACAAGCAAGAGAGTGGATGATTTGGACCCTATGTATGTATAAAAGGTTTATTTGAATCTTTATAAGCTTCCAGCAAATCTCAATGTTTTTAATATACTGCTTCCTCTAGTAGAAAACAAATTACTAATCCACTATAAACAGGTAAGAGATTTAAGTACAAATTTCTTTCCAAAGTTAGTTTGCTTCTTAAATTTCTTAATAACTTTATTTAGGTTTTCCTATGTTGATAGTAAAAGTTATGGTTATAAGTTTAAGTTTATTTGTATATAATTTAAGCATATAGTTTCTAAAAAAATTTTTTTTCTTCTTCCAATTAGTGGTTTTGTTTTTCTTCGGCTTATCTGCCCGGCTATCCTGAATCCACGGATGTTTAATATCATCTCAGGTAATTACCTTTTAATATATTTTCAAATGAGAAAATAAATCAGTATTTTTATAATACTTGATAAAAATATTTACCTTTTAAATTAAAAAGAATTCAAGATACAAATAAAATAATATTCCCTGCCTTGTCTTTTAGTATCTAAGATGTTAGATTTTTCTGATCCTATGACACTTTATTTTAAAAATTCTACATTATACTCACTTGAGCACACACACACACATACATACGCAGGCACTTGCTTGCTATGGGGCATGTGTATGGGTCAGAGGTCAACTTTTGGGAGATGACTGTCTCTTTTCACCATGTGAGTGCCTGGGACTGAAATCACCACATCAGGTTTGGTGGCAAAGCACTTTTACCACTCTTGCTGGCCTGCTGGCTCTGACAAGTGTTTATAGAAGATTAGGAAGGGCTCTTGTGTCCTTTGTCTACATCAGGTTGGTAGCTGTAAGGTAAACGATCAGGTTAAAAACATATGTGCAGCCACATTAGCAGTCTGAACATTTAGTTACAAAACATTAGCTCTTTTACATTTTAATAAGCTTGACCCCATCTTGCTTTTCAGCAGTGTCCACATAAAGATTTAAAAATTTTTAAGCTTAAGAAAAAGTGTTGGTGTTTATGACTTTAATGTTATAATGAGCCCATCAATATTAATAGAAGGAAACAATCATTTTTATGCTAATACTTTGAACCTCAAAGCTATATTAAAAATTATTTGAGCTGGAAATGCATTTTGTAATCACAGACCTTAGGAGACTAAGGCACAAAAAATCTTAAGGCAAGCCTGGGCTATGTAGCCAGACAATGTCACTAAACACAGTGAAGTGTACGTACAATGTCCATATGCATGAAGGATGAGTCTGAAAGAGTCCTTTTGATCTTAAAAACAAACTGAAGAACATAGTCTTTGCAATGTGTTTACTTTCATATTCATCACATTCCTGAAATTTTTATTACTAGTAAAGTAATTGAATACATGCATATTAAGAATAAAAAACTGGGGCTGTTGGAATGGTTCAGTGCTTAAGGTCAATACTGCTCTTACAGAGGACCTGAATTCACTTCCCAGTACCCATGTCAAGTGACTCACAACTACTTATGACTCCAGCTCCAAGGGATTAGACATTGGTCTTGCTTCTGTGTGTAACTACACTTACTCATTTGCTCACACCCACACCAAAATACCCACAAGGCTTAGAATTTTTTGAGAACTCTAAACATTGGCCTTAAACTGTCACAACAGCATTTAATCTTGTGTTAGATTTTATAATACAATACAAAACAGTGAGTCAACATATAAGAGTTGCTGGCTGCAGATATAACTAAGCTGGTGGAACGCTGGCAGAGTGTACATGAGGCCCTGGGTTCAACCCCTTGTACCTAATAAAACTCAGGTAAAAAAATAGCAATAAGTTTAGAAACCCCAGGTTGTCCATGGACATGTGTCGGGCCTTAGTTGTCAGTTTTTATTTGGTAGCTACAAATAATTTTCATTTACATTCCACTTTCTGTGTTCTACAGGAAAATTGTTCATGAATTCAAAACTGATCTTTAAAGTGAACTAGCGACCTGCAAATAATGTTGACAGGAAATTGCTAAGATTGCAAAATGCTCCCTAAAGTGGGTTGAAATTAGCTTTGTGCATTGTCCTTTAAGGTTTGTAGAGGGACAGTCTTAGTAATATAGCAGCTGTTTGAAGTACTCTGAAATATTATCAGCCAGTTGGGAATTACTCAACTTTGTAGTTTCCTTTTCACAAAACAAGAAGCACTGATAAGTGTGTTCAATTTTACCCTTTTAATTCAAGTTTGAATAGGTCTATTCTGGATATATTCTGAATAAAGGATTGTTAGTAATTAACACTAAAGAAATACTAAAAGTGCTAAATGTTTAACCATTTACCTGAAAGTAACCTCTAGAATTGGTGTCATTTGCTATACCCAATTTTCTTCTAGATTCTCCATCTCCTATTGCTGCAAGAACACTGACATTAGTGGCTAAATCTGTGCAGAATTTAGCAAATCTTGTGGAATTTGGAGCTAAGGTAAAAACATATTTTGATACTTAAATTTATAAATCAGATCACATTTAAATGGAAATTTAAGTTCACAATGAACATACACCAGATCTTCAAAACATGTTGGGATGATACAGTTACCTGCTTTTGTGACTTAGTATATGACAATTATGTACATGCCCCTCACTAGTCAGTATACAGTCCTTTGACTGATGTTCAGACCTAACAGGTAACTTTGGGATATGATTAATAATTAAATACACATTTTATTTAGGCTTTTGCTATATATTCCACTATTGGTTATTATTTTTTCTTACCAGTTTCATTTTTCTTTTTTTTCCAAAAAGATTTATTTACTTTTGTGTATGACTATTTTGCCTGAATGTATGTTAAATGCACTGCTTATGTGCATTGTGCCTACAAAGGCACCAGATTCTCTGGAACATAACAGTTATAAGCCATCATATGGGTCCTGGGAACTAAACCCTGGTCCTCCTCAGCCACAGTAGCAAGTGCTCTAAATGCAGAGGCATTTCTGCAGTCCCACAGATCCTTATAGCTGCTCAGCTGCTAGGGGTGTTACTTTGTTTCATTATTGTTCTTTGAAATTTCATGCCTACATCTTTGGGATTTCCAGTTGAACATTATCCCTTTTGAAGCTTGTTAATACTTTACTAACTATAAACTATAAACTACAGTGGGTTCGGATTTTAGTTTAAGTAGTTTACATTTATGGGTTTACCTTTAGAATTTTCCCGAAACCCAATGCATATTTTACAATCATAGGGAGTTTTTGGTTCACTATATTTTTAATTCCCTATAATGTGTTAGATTCTTCATGATTTATCAGTAATTAATTCTAGATCTACATGTAAATAATTTGTGTCTGCCAAGCTATGTTTAATGGTTTTTAACTTATAATTTAATTTTGAATCTTTTTATTAAATACCTCCCTCCAGTCCTCCACATAGCTGTTTTTATTAGAAAATTTCACATGAGTAAATACTAATTCTTATAGCATGTATAGCTTTTGTTGTAAAACAGTTGTTTTAAGGCATATGAGATGTAAGTTTTTAATTTTTTAGGAGCCTTATATGGAAGGTGTCAATCCATTCATCAAAAGTAATAAACATCGCATGATCATGTTTTTAGATGAACTTGGGGTATGTATATAATTTTCAAGTTCTTTGAGAATGAGGCTAGCCATATAATAAATAACCTTTAGATTTTAAAACCAGGACCTCAAAATAAAATCTTTTGTCTAAAGTGTTTTTCACTTACTCTTGCTTATGTCTTTCAAACTGTCCTTTCATTCATTCTCATTAGCTACTGTTAGATTTAACCTTTTAAGTTGTAAGTTAAATAGATTTGAAGCCATTTATAGAATTAGATGAAATAGTATAATTACTATACCTCACTTGAACTATTATGAGTTAAACTGATAAAAAAATTGAAAAATATATTCACATTTTCTCAGACCCTAAATAGTAAAGTTAAAATTTCTACATCATATACATTTCTAACACTGAATGAATTTTAAAGTAAATATATTCATAATGCAGTATGTGTACATGGAGAAAAAGTTGAAATTAGCATGTATGTGTGAGTTGAGCCAAGTTTATGTCATCAAAAGTGTAGTGATTCATTTTAAACCAAATGTCAAGAACCCACTTTGGCCAACAAATGAAGCCTAGCAGCATAAGCGTTGTATTTATAAGAAACTTTTATGTGAACTTCTGCAAAGCTTCTTAGTTTTCCCTTCATTTTTTGTCCTTTCTACTAACCCTCAAACTCTGTGAAGGCAAGCTCTTTTCCTTGTTATTTAGTAAATAAGTAATTCAATTAAATGAATGTATTTTAGTTATTTCTTTAAAAAAACTAAAAAGTTCAATTTTTAGAAATGTGTGACAAGTATTATCATTAAAAAGTGGAGTATATACATCTATGATTGTTATTCTATTCTATGTTAAATTTTACTTCAAGACCTAAGATAGTATTGGCATTTAATGCAATAATACAGTTTAGGAAATTTATTTTGATGGCTAACTTACTTTATGAATCTTAAACATGTTAATGCCCAGTAATCCCATATTTTAGAAATTATCTTGAGCAGTCTAGAGAAATTGCAAACAAAGTACATTTTTATTATACTTTCATAATTTAGTTCCTCTTTAGATGTTGGTTTAGACAGAGCATTTAGTGGTATTCAGTCTAGGAATTTTAAGTTGTAATGATATTTATTTTGCATATGTCTAAATTTACAAAGAAATAACAATTCACACTCATTCTATGGAAGAGTGTAGACCCAGGCTTCTCTGTAAATAGAGGGTCTACAACCTAAATAGAAGTTTTATAACCTATTTTTAGCAGAATTACCTGAATGAGAATTTTTGTGCAAATTAATGTTTTATATCTAGTTAGAGGAGACTACGAGGATTTTTATTTCTAAATGTAGTTTTATGGTTCCCTTAAAGAATGTACCTGAACTTCCGGACACTACAGAACATTCTAGAACTGACTTGTCTCGTGACTTAGCAGCATTGCATGAGATTTGTGTAGCTCATTCAGATGAACTGAGAACACTCAGTAATGAGCGTGGTGTACAGCAGGTAAGTTTTTACAAAATGGTGATGTTCATACTTTATAAATGGTACATGTAACAATGGCAAGTGAGTTATTGTTAGTAGTAAGGAAGGCATTGTTATTCTTTCACTTACTCTCATACCAAGTACATGAGCAAAATTACTTGTGAAACACAGAACTATATGAGAAATTTGAAAAAAAAAAAACATGACTACAGATGATACTTTATTATAGCGATTCAAGTTGGTATGGATCATAACTCACACTTTAAAGAATAGTCCATAATAGATTTTTGCTGTCTAACCAAAGCTGTAGTGGATATATTCAAAGAGGAACTAGTACTGGAAAGAGTTTTTAATTGACCTAGTGATAAGTCTTTCTTGAGCTAAGGAGGTTAAATGTGGAGAAAAGGGAATCACAGAGAAAAATATAAACCAAGATATACACATCCTAAGTCTGATTAATTTCTCCTATGATTTCAGAAAATAGTAAATGCTACCACCACACTGCACTGCCTTCTTACCTGGTATAGATTTTACAAATGAATTACAATGGTGATTATGAATTCTCATTAGCCTGAAAGTCTAGAATCCTCACTTTTTCTTTTAAACTGAGAAAGCAGTCCTAACTAATTAGAGTACAATTGGAAAAGCATTGCCATTGTTTAACTTAGATTTTCCAAGGTTTATAATGCCAAAATTTAGTGTAGTAAGAACTTCTCTATCTTAGTTACAACTAAAAATACTCAGTTTAAGTAATCAAAACTCAAGTTTTGAGTGGAATCTCAGTAACTTAAGTATCCTTCATTGCTTTGATGTAGCTTTTATCAAAACTACTCAAATCCTATAATTGAAATTTTAGACTCTTATTTGCTTATGATTTTTTCCCCCCACTGTTTTTCCTCTGTCTAGCATGTACTGAAAAAGCTTCTGGCAATAACAGAACTGCTTCAACAAAAGCAAAACCAGTATACAAAAACCAATGATGTCAGGTAGCAGCCCGGTGTTCTGCATGGATTCGGCATGCCCAACGTGGTAATTCACATCACCATGTCTCCTTTGCTCTTGCCAAAAAGAAAAACAAAATAATAAAGAGAGAAAGAAAAAAAAATAGCACACCTTTCCACATTCCAGTGATGTGTGAGCTATGCAAGCAAAAACCCAAGACTGCTGGAGAGTAACTGCCAGCACCTTTGTAAGCTATCTGTGCAGAATATTGTGCACTTTTTCCACATGGAATCTTTACCAAACTCTGAGCCTTGGTGTACAGGTCACCCTTAACAACAGCAAAAACGCTGACTGACTGTGTCTTAAACTTTGAAAATATATTTTCAGTATATCCAATTGCCAAAGTTTTGCTGTCTCGGAAAAGGAACTATGAAATCAACTGACAAGAAAACTCATCCTATTGACAACAGAATTTAACTGGATCGCAGACAGTTCTTACTGCAATTTCTTCTTTATAAACGTGACCATTTGACTGTTCACTGAATTTATTTGTATTTACAGTTTCCAGAGTTTGACATTATAATAGGAACAATCTTGCTATATACTTTTTAAAAATACCGTGCTCTTCTTTCCGGAATTGTTGAAAGACAATATATGAAATGGATGACTCTATTGCTCATCAGCTTTATTTTTTAAACACACCACTTATTTTGTTGGAATTGTCAAAGACTGTACTTAGATCCCATGCTTTTGTTAAAATGTTTACAACAGTAAATAGTTTAAATTCAATAAATATTATTGGTCATTGTACCAGTTATTGCATGTTACCCACTTGACCATTGTATAGATTGCTGATGTGTCTTTTATGTTTAAACAAACTGCTAGAATACTTTTGTCAATTCTAAGCTGGTTTTTGTTATCTCTGATTATGCAGACAACCTCATCAGCCACTTAACAACTTACATATCTTTCAATTTGTACTTGTTTTTCCTGCTGGAAATTTAGTTTGTATAGTTCATCTGCTCCTGTGTATGTATTTTTGTGTGAAGTATTCACAAGGGTTAAGTTAAAATAAACTAAGGGATAGCTTGCATAATTGATTAGCTTACTATTGAACTTAATTATCTTCTTCCTATTTAGGGATAGTTCAAGCTTTAATATCAGAGCAAAACCAGAGGGAATTTTATTGTTTCTTTCACAAAGGATTCCAAAGGAGTACAGTGTACAACTTATTAAGGAACATGTCTTCCCTCCTATATTTTGATGAACAAACTTAAATATGTAGCAGAGTATTCTTGGTAATCAAAATAGATTTTTTAAAAAAAGAACCACCAAGGGAGGTATAAAGGAAGGTATTAATAAAGTTTCTACCATAAAAATGTTTTTATGAAGGCCTAGATCCATAAAACATTTGATTGCATGTGTATAGGGAAAGATGTTAAGTAATCAAGGTCTATTGCCCTTTGCTGAGAATCAAACTATAGAATATTGGGATCTCCCTAGCCTACATATAAGGATGAATACTGCCATAAAAGTAAATTGACTGTCCTCACAACTTCAATCTAGTTAGCTGTGGTAACAAAATCAAAACAAAAAACAAAACAAAACCGGCTCCCTGGCTTTGTCCTCAGTGCAATTCCCATTATTGATCGTTGGCTGCACTATGATTCATCTCTGTTCTTAATTTATAAAGTAAAAGGGCTACAGATAAGTTAATGGAAATACAGACTTTGGAAAACAGGGAAAGATCCAGTTTAAGGCATTTTAGTTTGTCCTTGCTGATTGTATGTGAGCCTATCTACCTTTTTTTTGGCCTGACATGCTCCTCCCGTTTTCTACCATTTACTTTAAAAGAAATCTGACTTGCCCTCAGTTTTGTATTTTAGTGACATGCTTATTATTAGTCTCTTAAATTGGAGTGGGAAACTTGTTACTTACCTTTGTAGGCCCTGTAGTAACTAGGTGGTCAGTGATAAGAGAAATAAAATCTCACAAACTTATTTTTAATGGGACTGGGTAGGAAATTTTCAGAGAAACATGCGGCCCTTGCTCTGATGTCAATCTTTTCAGTGATCTGAAAGAAAGACACAGACATTGCAAGCATCTCCAGTTGTGTCTATTGTCTAGCATGTTGTCGAAATACACTTAGGCACATAAGTGTTCGATTTTACTCTACTTTTATAAAGCCTTACTTTATAAATTTTATTCCAAAAGAAAACAGACAAGAAACTCAAGCCATAAAAATAATTAGAGATGAACATATTTAGATTAAACATCACCATTTAAAAAACATAATTAAAATGCTACCTACCCTCCTGGGAAATGTATCTTGGAATATGTAAAGGGTAGATTTAGATTCAAAATAGGTGAGTTTCTCAGAATTTCTTCAAGAACATTTTCCAGAAAAGTAAAAATAAAATAAAAAAACACTGGTCTCATATACACATATCTATCTGCAACTTGGTCTTAACTGTAATTCCTACTATTAGTATTCAGCAAGTACATATTGGTATGTCAGGCACGCTGTGAATGATCTTATCAGGAGCAGGCATTATTGTCTTCTCCAATCGCTATTTGGGAAAATAGCACATTGAGGTATATAATTAACTAAATTTTTAATTTTATTTCATTTTTAATTTTAGAATCTAATTTATCTAGAAATTCCTAGTCAATATAATGCCTATTTTATATGGATTTATTGAGAGATGATAATTTAATGATAAAATTGACTATACTATTTGTTATGAATTATAGGTAGTAATTTTAAGATTTTAAACTATATTCAAAAATTCTATTTTATTTAAACGCATATGCCAGTAACTGTTTGGAATAAAATTTAGCACCTAGGTACTAAGTGCCCAGTACATTCTACAGCTTAGTAGCGATTCAGAAATAGAGAAACATTTGAGAAGCACCTGAAGAGTTTCTGGACAATGAAACCTGTTTCCTTAGCATTTCTAGTGTTTACCTACTGCTGTATTTTGTTTCTCTGGTACAGTTCTTCTAAATGGAAAGGTTTGTTTATTATATTTTGTCTAGAACAATATAAGGAAGTGTACCATAGTTTGACTTTGGCCACCACAGGAAGATGTGGTTTGCTACTAACCCTAGTGGGTCATGAATATTCTAACTAGGTGGCAGTATAAAACAATCACAGAGGAAATATATATAACAATTAGAAAAGTTTAATATATTTTGATGTTTTCACATTGCACTATTTTGACAAAAGTGAAATGTCAGACATGCTTCCTACTTCCGTCGATCAGTAAGTACTGCTGCAGTCATTTACACTGGTTAGAGAGCATCTACCAGGTCATCGTCTGTCCACTCCTCCTAAAGGGAAAAAACATGTGGTGAGGGTAACACTGAAGAACAATAGAGCCATTTGTTCTTTTCTTCCCTTTAAGAAAATGTGGATTGACAACATCTATTGTAGATCTGTTTGTCTCTGAGGTGTTTTTCTACTGTGGCTGCAGCCACCTGTGGTGCTGCTTTATCTCAAGTGCTGAAGTACAGGTATGTGCTAAGTCCTGCACTTCACTGTGACAATGACATGGAGGCCGCTGCCCACTCTGTGAAGGAGTATATGAAGGCTATCCTTTTGCCTGTGCTTGTTTATCTTTGACTTCTTAAGAGACAGTTTTTAAAACTGGGATAAGGCAAGGGAAGGATTCTTACAGAACTGATAAAATTTGGCAAACCACACCTTCTTTCATAGGAAGTTACTTCAATCAAGTAGCTTACTTTAGAAGTGGTTCACTGTCATGTAAAAATAGACCATGTATAGGCTCCATGTGAGCACCATGTAACAAGCAGCTGCCTCTTGCTCCTGCCACCTTGTAGGAAGCCCTCTTCATGCCTTCTCCTGCCATGGATTCTAATCCCCTTGAACTGTTACCCAAAATAAATCTTCCCCTTAACGATATCTTTAAAATTCAGACTGTGCATAAGCAGGTAAGTAGAAAATTATAATTTCAAATTTCAGACATACTTGTAGTCCTAGTATTCAGAGGGCTGAGGCAAGAACTGGGAGTTCATGACCAACTAGGGCTACAAAGCAGACACTGTTTCAAACATTCTCAGCCCCATCTGTCTATAATGCTTATAATAGTTCAGAACAGTACGTGTTAACTTAGTTCATGCCAGAAAACATAAATGATAAGTTTATCTAGGGGAAAACACACCTCTTCCTGTTTGGGTTTCTTTGATACATAGTCATCGTCTTCGTAGCCTTTCCTCTTCTTTCTATAAATAAGCAGTTATTGATTAGCAAAACTGATACTTGCAACAAAATTAATTATAACCCAATGTGGTAGCCTACAGCTACAAAGACAGCACTCAGACTGAGGTAACAGGATTACCTTCAGTTCAGACTAGCATGGGTTAACAAGAGTGAGACCCTATCTTCAAAAACAAAATACATTTCTACTGAAGAACAGGCACTAGATAGCTCAACTCCAAACAGACAAAATCAGTGTACTCAACTTTTTTTTTTTTTTTTTTTGGTTCTTTTTTTTTTGAGCTGGGACCAACCCAGGGCCTTATGCGCTTCCTAGGTAAGCGCTCTACCACTGAGCTAAATCCCCAGCCCCTCAACTTTTTTTTAAAAGTTTGATTTAGATGCTAACATTAACAAACTTTGTACCAGTGACATAATTGAACTCAATGGCTTTATGAGCATAACTTCTGTGTCATGCCTACTTACGTAACCATATTAAGTGCAAGGTCAGAAGAATGACATCGCTCCAACTTCTGTTTCAGAGCAGCAACTTCTTCAGATCTGGGTGGCTCATACTTTTTTACTAGATTTCTCATGCCTACACGGGGATACAAACGTATTTAATAAAAACTCTTCTGCCAGATGTTGTGGCACATGCCTCCATCTCTGCACTCAGGAGTCACAAGCAAGTGGAACTGAGTTTGAGGCCAGCCATGTCTAGGGTAAGTTCCAGGAAAGCCAGGGCTACACAGACAAATCCTGTTTTAAAAAACAAAACAAAACCCAAAAAGTCTGCTTGTATTAAAGAAAGCATAATAATCTAACTTGCTTCAGGAAAGAGAAGACATTGATGACAACAAATATTCTTACTAGGATTCGTATTCTGTATTAAAATCAAGCAGCAGCAGCCTTTAAAGTTCAAACAGTGAGTATCTGCTGTTTATGTTACACTATATATAGCATAAACATAAGCATACTGTATATAATACTGGTAGTAATTTTTTATAAGTACCTTCATGTTTACATTTTTCTCAATTTAAGGCTTTTGAAGTAATCCCTATGTGATTTAGTAAATATCTTTATTCTCTACTAACAACCATACACATTAACAATCTATACTATAGATGTTGTTCCAAAAATATACCCTGTTATTTACCATATAAAAATATAAATATAACAAGAATATAACATATAAAAAAGAATGCTTTCCTTAACAAAAGTTAAAAACAAACTAGATAAGTAAAGATAAGATTACATAAAATACTTTCTATCTTGTTATTTAATATAATAAACCAAAAATCTCAAGATTAGAAACCTGTCTGGGGACTTACTGTGTGGTCATGTGCTTTCAGACTGAAATTGGTATTTGTGATTCAACATTTTTAGGTCAATATCTTTTTTTCAATAAGAATACCTTCATATTATTAAAACTGAATATTTTCTGAAGTGTTCTTGTTTCATAAGAAATCAATAATTAAGCTGCAAGCTTCAGATAAGCAGTGTGTTTTCTTAATGGTTTCTTGTACTACCAAATTGTTAGAAAGTACTATGATCAAATCACAATTAGCTTTGGAAGTGAACCCTCTAGTGGTAAATACGAAGACCTACAGTTTATAGGGAAAAAAACAAAAACAAAAAACCCTCCATTATGCTTAGAGGAAATCCAAAATTACTTCAAGCAAAAAAATCACTTCAAGGCATGAAACTACAAGACTAGAATGTCAGCTTTTAAAATAAACATTAAAATATCTGCACATTTACTATCACCTAAACAAAGGTCTGCAAGCCAGTATTTTAATTGGTTTGCTTTACCTCTAAAGTACATTTCAATACCTGTGAACATAACTGCCAAGACAAGAAGAACTGAGCATAGTGACATATCCCTACAATCTTTACACTCAGAAACTGAGGAAAGACACTTCAAGTTTAAGCCTAGCCTAGGCTACATTTCTAGATTCTCAAAAACACAAATTAGTGATATATATGCCATATATGTGTATTATGTTTATACGTATGTATGTGTGTACATGTTATATACACACATACATTTAATACATAAATGCATGTATTAATTAACCAGAAATTCGAATCAGAATTTCTAAAGAGGATTTCTCAATTCTAGCACCAAGGGGTTTTGGTAAGCCTGTTATCAAAGTCTTTTAATTTCTAAGGCTCCTATTAAAATCATTACTAATTTGGTGTTTTAAAGCAACCAACTGTATACTCTCACCCTTTAGAGTCCAGAAATCTGAAACCTTTTTTCCTTGGGCCAAAAATCACAGTATTGGCAAATTTTGTCTGAAGGCTCAAATGAAATGGCTTTTTGACACATCACTCCAACTTTAAAGATATGCACATTTTTTGTCTAAACACTGTTTTTATGACCGTCTCCAACATATCTCTACCTTCTGTTCATGAGGACCTTGTGAAAACATGCATTTTTTTTTTTAAATTTCTTATTGAATATTTTCTTTACTTACATTTCAAATGTTATCTCATTTCCCAATTTCCCCTCTGGAACCCTCCCATCCCTTCCTCCCTTCTGCCTCTATGAGTGTCCCCTCCAACCCCCACCTCATCTTCCTGACCTGGCCTTCCCCTACACGGGGGCATTGAGCCTTCACAGGACCAAGGGCCTCTCCTCTCATTGATGTCAGATAAGGCCATCCTCTGCTACATATGTGGCTGGAGCTAAGGCTCCCTCCATGTGTACAATTTTGGTTGGTGGTTTAATCCCTGGGAGCTCTGGTGGTCTGGTAGGTTAACACTTCTTCCTATGGGGTTGAAAGTCCCTTCAGCTCCATTAGTCCTTTTTCTAACTCCTCCATTGGGGGCCCCATTTTCAGTCCAATGGTTGGTGGAGAACATCTGACTCTGTATTTGTTAGGCTCTGGCAGAGGCTCTCAGGAGTCACCTATATCAGGCTCCCGTCAGCATGAACTTCTTGGTATCTACAATATTGTCTAAGTTTGGTGACAGAATATAGGATGGATCCCTGGGTGGGGCAGTCTCTGGATGACCTTTCCCTCAGTCTCTGTTCTATACTTTGGCTCTGTATTTTCTCCTGTGAATATTTTATTCTCCCTTCTAAGAAGGACTGAAGCATCCACTCTTTGGTCTTTTGGTCTTTGTTGAGCTTCATGTGGTCTGTGGATTATATCTGGGTATTCCAAGCTTTTGGGCTAATATCAGTGAGTGCATACCATGTGTGTTCTTTTGTGATTGGGTTACCTCACTCAGGATAATATTTTCTAGTTTCATGCATTTGCCTAAGAATTTCATGAAGTCATTGTTTTTAATAGATGAATAGTACTCCATTGTGTATATGTACCCATTCTGTTGAAGGACATCTGGGCTGTTAAAACATATACTCTTCACTTCGCTAACTCACATTACCATCAGCACCTTCTGATGAACTAACCTGCACAATACCGCCTTTTACAGTCTCATTTAACAGGTACAGGTTCCACAGATAGGACATGGACCTCCTTTAAGGGGGCATTTTTTTTTTTTTATTAACTTGAGTATTTCTTATTTACATTTCAAATGTTATTCCCTTTCCCGGTTTCCGGGCAAACATCTAAGGGGGCATTTTTAAGCAGCATTCTTCATGGTTTTTTGGTTTGGATGATTTGGGTTTTGGGTGCTAGAGTTTAAACAAGAATTGGAATGAGCTAGACAAGGGCTTTACCACCTAGTCCCAACCCAGACCCAGATGTTAATCTCCAAGCTGTAATAATAGTCTATGTGTCTTCTGAAATTGGCACCTCTCCTTTACCAACCCCCACATGAAAAATTACTAGCTTTGTACTGATAACAAAATGAACAGGACATGAAAGGTATTAACTAGCTAAAATTATTTATAAAACAAATGCTCCAAATGCAAACCTTTCCTTGAAATTAGTTCTCTTGACTCTAAGTATCAACCATCTATTTGTGAATACTTTAAAAAAAAATCTGTTCTGACTTAGCCCTTTGTAAATCTGATATCCATATTCTCTTTTTACAAATAAAAGTATTTCCTTTCACATACCTTTTATTTATTCTCGCCAATGAATCTTCAATGCATTTTGACACAATAACTCAATAAAAATAAATTTAAATACCAGTCTACCACAGCACATTAAATACCAAAATATTTATTCAGTAAGCAGCTTTCTTAATAGCACTTACTTTTCATTATATCCAGTAGCTGTGACAGGCAAGTTCTGTTTTCTTTCAGCATTAGACTCTCTGATAAATAGCTGAAAAAAAAAATTTTAACTCATTGAAAGCACATTGCACACTGAAAAGACAGGCATAAATTATTTACCTCAATGTTTATTTTATCAAGGACAGTTTTTAAATTACTTATTTAAAACTAGTATATACTATTTGAAACCTCCACAGTACTAAAACCTATTACAGTCTGAAAAACTTACTACCACTTCTGCCAGTTTAAGAGACATGTACTGTTCAAAGTTTATATTTTATTATATATAACTTTTCAGAGATAAAAGTACTAATAGCCAATATTTATCATTTTACAATAAATGTCTGCTATAGATATGGCCTAACTACAAGCCTACCTAACTTTATGTGATTTATGAAAGTCTGCGCTATAGATGGATTTAACTAAGCTCAAAAGTAGAAGATAAGGACTATGCACCAGTCAGCTCTCTCCCGTCTATAACAATGTCATTGTACCTATAGCTATACATGAGAAAGCAATCTACCAACACAGGATCACCTCCTGCTTTATAAATCTATCTTTATGAAGTCCAAAGCAACTCAGGTCTTTCAAAAATAAATATATAAAGAAAACTTTCTTCCAGCTAAATTACTTATAAAGAAGGCAAAGAGTTTTACAAACTGTTGTTATTTTTAAACTACCTAGATTAAGCAATATGACAAAACTTTGATAACTACGTTACATATTAACTTGTTACCCATCTGCAATACTCCTGAAGTTTCTTTCTTTTTTCTTTCATTTTTAAATCACTGTTTTTGAAAGAGGATCTTATGTAGCCCATTTACAACTCAGTATAGCTCAGGATGCCCTTTAACTCCTGACACTCCTGTTTCCATTCCCCATGTGCCCTTAAAGACTCTACACCTAACCTCCAGACAAGTCAGTTATTCACATGGTTATCTTTTTTACAGCTCAGTGTTTCAGTCTTGTATTTCTTAGGTGTGGTATTAAATAAATAAAATTCGATATAAATCACAATAGGGTTAAATCTACCTAATGTGTATTGTGTTTGTACAGGATAGGTATACTAGGGCTAGAGAAATGTCTCAGTGATACACGAACATACTGTTCTTGCAGAAGACCCAAGTTTGGTTCCCAGGACCCATATCTGGCAGCTCCTAACCACCTGTCAGGAGGCATCTAGGAGAGGCTAAGGCTAGCAGGTAACTTTCCTGGAGGTGGCCCACCAGTTTTACATGGCTTAAGATGGGAAAACTCTGAGAGGCAGGCAAGGTCCCAAGAGATCTGCATCTCAGGATTGCTTAGGCAGTCGATATGCCTTTTCCTATTACAGTTTAATGATCCCTGGGCATTAGCCCATCCTATTGGACAGATTTCATGCAAATCAACATAAAGATGAACTTTCATGAATTAAGTTTAGATAAATTAATGATTTTATAGAATTCCTAATTTGATTCAAATAATTTATGAAGAAAGTTTTTAGAGATGGTTTTGTTTTGTCAGAAGAATATATTATAAAGTTAGAATCAAAAATAGAATGTCCATTCCTCATTAAATAGTAAAAGCTGCATAATGGAGTCTGCAATGAGATTTCACAATTATACTAAGAAGAGAAATAGGCTTGGGACAGATTTGTGATCAAGGAAAAATATTCATTCTAGGTCAGATCCAGGATCAAGCCACAGATGTGCACCAAGATAAAACAAGACCATGAGAAACTGTTACTTTGAACTTATATGAAACACTGATGCCCTCTGTAACTCCCCTTTTGTGTAGCATTTTATCTATGAGGTAATTTTCTAAGGAACTTTTGTCTAAGAAGGTATAAAAAAGCCAGAGAGAAGCAATGCAGTGTGGCATTTGGGGCTCAGCTCCTTCCATCCAAATGTAAATAAGTATGTCTGTCTATGTGTATATGCATCCATATGTAGGTATATGTATGTAAGTATGCATGACATTTGCAGAGCTGATAAGACAGGTGGTCAGGCTTGACTAGAGTGTGTGTGTGTATGAATGTGTATGTGTGTGTACATATTGCCGTGTGATCAGCAATATTGGTACTTCTGTAGTAATAATAAATATTCCCAGTGAGGAAGGACAAAAACTAAATCACTATTGTTTGATGCCATCTTATTGTATTTTGAAATTTTTAAGTATATAAAATAGTTTTAAGTTTAGAAAATTTTACTTTCCTTAGCTAATTATAAAGATGAAACAAAAGAATCTCGTCATAGTAGAAATTGAATATGAATAATAAATAGTATAAATTGGAAAGCAACTGGAGTATTACAATTATTTCTAATTGTCCATTCTTCCAGCTCCATAATAATATACCTATAGCACTGTTACAAGTGTAAGAATTAGTATGTGCATAAGATAACATTAAAATATCAAGTGGAATTAACTCACATTAAGTACTCATTGTAATGTCTGCATCTATGTGTGTCTATGTACTGGCTATTATTATTTATGGCTGAACTACAATTTTCATATGGATATACCTTAAAGCATTACTTCTATAAATCATTACTGAAAGTGTTACATATGCTTTTCAACATATGATACAATAAATCAGATTTGCTGCATTAACACTGCCTTGTAAATCTGTCATATCCTGGTAGCTATAATTGTCTTCCAAAAGTTCATGTCACACTTCCAGATAAGTCAAAATAGTATTCTCCTAGCTCAACAATACTAGATTAAATGCTTTCTTTAAAGGCAATTTCCTTATTCAACCACAAAACCAGATATATATTATATACACACAGAAACATTGTTTAATGAAACTTAGTTAAAAATTCAGACTCTACTAAAAAGTAAAACTTGAATTGGAACTAAGGTAAGACAAATTAATACCTTTCCATAGTAATTCCAGCCCTAGAGGCACTTGATAAAATGGCAGTCAGGGCAATTTGTGAGGGTGTGTACAAAAGATAAGCATCTGTCAATGCAATTCTACTAAGAAAATCATCAGCCGTTTTCCTCAAAATCTCTGGATTCTCCAACATGGGGTATCGAGTCTAGAAAGAAAGTTTATAGATGTTACTATTTTAGAATTTAGTGGATAGCCATACTATTAAAAACTACAGTAGCTAGTAAGTACTTAATAAATAATGATTTTTAAAAAGTAACTCCTGGGGTTGGGGATTTGGCTCAGTGGTAGAGCACTTGCTTAGCAAGCGCAAGGCCCTGGGTTTGATCCCCAGCTCCGAAAAAAAGAATAGAAAAAAAAAAAAAAAAAAGTAACTCCTTTCCTATGCTCCAAAAATGAATCTTTCAATGTTAAATTGTTTGGTATGTACTAATAGAACATTACTAAATTATAGTCATCAAATTCTGAGTGTTTTTACTGATAGGACTTTCAAACTTTTTTGGAATACAACTATGATAATATACTTATAAGGGAAAAAAACCCAGAAGCATATGCTTTAGCACGATAATACTTAACATTATTCTCAGTTTAGTACTTTCTAAGTTAGAAAGGGAAATTCCTCGAGATTCTACTGGATTCAAAGCAAAGCCAAGATGTATTAGATATATACTCTCTGGTAAAGACTGAAAGGCCACATTAGGAATTGTACCAAATCACTGTTAAAGTTTAGTTTTTCTAATTATATTATTGAGAGAGAAAGTAAAGGGAAATGAGTGCTGAACCAATTAGCCTTCTCAGATATCTACAGAAATACTTTTAGACTAAGCTCAAGAATTCTGGAAAACCTTATGCAGTCTATCAATTCCTTTCCTTAAGTTTCAATCCCTCAGACTGACAGATACTTCCTGTCAAATTGTAAACTAGTAAGACAATCTATAAATATTCTGAAACAAAATATCAGGTTCAACTGTAGAGTTCCACATAGGCCTAGTCATTGTCCCCAAATATCTAACCTCTGAAATGATAAATGTGGTCACTCCCCGCTTTCTCGGGATTTTTGCTTAATTTTTTCATAAGGTTCTTGTAAATCTTAGAGCTCTGGATTTGAATTCTTCTACCTGATCTGACTTACTAGAATCTTCAACAATTTCTTTGCTGCATTTTTAGGTATACATACATACATATGTATGTATGTATATAAATGTATATGTATATGTATATATCTGTCTGTGAATGTGTGTAATATGTGCATAGTGCCAACAGAGACAGAAAGGGGTGTTACTTCTCCTGAAGCTGGAGTTTACAGGCAGTTCTGAACCACCAGATGTTGGTGAACTTAGGTCCTCTGGAACAAAGCAAGCATTCTTTAACTAATAAGCAATCTCTCCAGTCTCAATTTCAACAGTATCTAAATCTAATTTCTATACTTTTTTTTTTTTTTTTTTTGGGGTGGGGGCCCCACCCAGGGCCTTGCGCTTTTTTTTTAAGCCTTTTACCCCCTTTAAATCCCCCCCCCCCCCCCCTTTTTTTTTTTTTTTTGTTTTTTTTTTTTTTTTTTTTTTTTTTTTTTTTTTTTTATTTTTTTACTTTTTTTTTTTGGGCATTGACAGAAAAATCTACAGAAGAGGTCTTGGGATCCTAATATCAATTCAAATTCACTAACCTTGGCATGTCTCTCAGCCTAACAATCACGTTTTCCTAGAAAATTTCTTCTTTGAGTAAATTTCAAAAGAACATCATTCTATGGAAAATTATCTCTGCACTTAATAAGGATTAGAACTATTCCTATCAAATCCTCAGATACAACAGTATTTTCACCCAAACTCTCTCTCTCGAATCAACACAACATCTTCTCTAAGACCAATTGTACCATTTCAAACCACATGCTAACCCCTTTATATTGTTGGAGAGAATCTCCAGCTCTGTTAGACAGTCTCTACTTCCCTTTAACTTTCCTTCTTATTACTAGCTCATTGGATCAGTACTTAGTATGTCAATCTCTTCTAGAAAACTAAACACATCTACATCCAGCATTTCCTCCATCTTACCTCTTTCCAATTCACAGAAAAAACTGTTTAATCTAAGTTATGTATACGAGTTCTGTCCTACAAAACAATTTTTCTATCAGTAATGAATAGAGGAATGAGTTCTACAAGGTTCTAAAGCAGCTGAACATTTCCCATCATTCAGTTATTTCACAAGCATCACAACTATAATTTTTCAGCAATGCTTGAGTAAACAAGTCTATGGTCTTGTGTCAGAATAAGACATAAGTACGTATATTGCAGAATTTTCAAAATATGATAAACTATGCAACTGCTTATGTTCTTGCTGCACTATATAACTTTATGTTAGAATATATGTTTTGTACTTACTAGCAAAAAGTTGATTTTTATGTTAGCGTATGTTTCTTCTACTTAGTAACAAAATGTTAATTATAAAACACTTCAGACATATCCACAAGAATAACAGAAGCCATTGTTATGAGAGCTCCATGCACAGTAACACCTAGCTAAGGGCAATATGTAAGGGGGAAGACTATAATATTGGGAACACAATAACAAATTCACCTAGTATCTCAGAATATATCCAGTAATTAAGGAACATACTTTTTTTAATTTATAAGAAGCATACTTGTTTCTCTCCCTCCTTCCCTTTACCTGGACAGGATCTTACTATGTAACCAAGTTAACAGGAGTTCTAGGGCTCTCCTTCCTTTATAGTTTTAAAAAATTTATTTCCTTTGTTTTTATGCATGTTGATGTGTATCTGTGTTTTTCCTGTACATATGTCTATGCACTACATGCATGCCTAGTAATCAAGAGGGACAGAAGAGGGAATTGGATTCCTGGGAACTGGAATTGCAAGCAATTATGAGCTACAGTGCGGGTGCTGGGAACTGAACCCTGTTCATTTAGAAGAGTAGCAGTATTCTAAACTGGTCATCATCTCTACAGCCTGTTGTCTTTTAATTTATTCCCCTAAAGCCACCAATCTGTTTTATTTTCCTTCCACACTTCAAAGACAAATGTCAACAAAATCATGAATGACCTTTCTGGCACCGAATTTAGCAAACATTAGCAGCTTCCATTATCTTTTCTTAATCCAAGCAGAATTGGAAAGATGTTCTCCTTACTTACAAGAGTACTCTATCTACTTCCCTTTATTTTTTTCCAACAATCCTACAACTCTGGATACATTTTACTCCCATTATAAGCTTCTTCATTTTTCAACTACCGTTTAAACATTTATGACCAAAGCCCTCGCTGTTACCCTGCTGTTACCCCTTTGTCCGTTGTGATCCACTCTCTTCATAATGCAAGACACATACAGATGTCTCATTTCATCTGATGGTATAATGCCTATTTTGATTGTCAACTTGACTACATCTGAAATTATCTAGAACCCCAAATGGCTGGATGACCCTGTCAGGGATTTTGTTTAAAACACACCTTTAATCCAGATCTTTTGAGGTGTTAAGACTCATCTTTAATTTGGGTCACACCTTCTGTTGGAAGCCTATATAAAGGACATGGTAGAAGGCGGCCCTTCTTTTTGCTTGCTTGCTCTTGCCTTGCTAGCAAGTCCATTCCTTCTCTGGTATTAGCACTTCCTTCTTTGGCATTCTAGTGTATACTGAAGACCAGTTGAGATATCCAGCCTCATAGACTTAACTACTGGACAGTGGATGGGATCTTCTGTTCACAGGCAGTCACTATTTGATTAACTTGACCACATCCTAATAAATTCCTTCTCTCTCTCTCTCTCTCTCTCTCTCTCTCTCTCTCTCTCTCACACACACACACACACACAGACACACAGACACACACACACACACACACACACACAGACACACACACACACACAGACACACAGACACACAGACACACACACACACACACACACACACACACACACACACACACACTTACTCTAGGAAACCTTACTAGTATAGACACCAATTAATCTGTGAGGTGCCAACAGGCCATTTTTTCACATTGTGAACCCAATCATGCCAGTTCTATAGACAAGGCTTTCATGGTCTTTTTCCTTTGTAAACATCTTCAACACTATTTACCTAGTCTAGATACCTGCCTTTAATTCAAGCCAAAACACTCTTCCCCTCCATCCCCTGACTCTTCCTGAGTGCTTGACTAGGAAAGTCTGGGTGGGGTGTTCTTTCCTCACCTAATTCTACTCTTGATTTGAATTTCACTTCAACAGTGTTTTCCTTGCTTTTCAATCTGCCATTGTCTAATAGAATATTTTGATTTCCCTATATAAAAATATTTTACCACATTAATAGTTATCTAAGGTCCATGAAAGTTGTCATGTTCCTGTCTTGTTTCTAGGTTGTACCCCAAAAACATAATGCTAGCATAAATAGCTGCTTACCTGAGAATAACCAGGTCTTGACTATTCTTTGACTTAGTCTACTCAACAACTTAAATTGACTACATCAATATTAACATATGCATTAATATGTGGCACATACAAATACATAGACTGAATTCTACACATAAAATATACACATGCACATATTTGTATTACAAGTTTGTGATCTACTCACACTACAGTGCCACACTAGTCTCAAACTCCTAGGTACAGAATGATCCTCCCACCTAAACTTCCTGAGCCCCTGACAATACAGGTGTCACCAATTTACTTATAATTTTGGTGATTATATTTGTGAACTGAGTTCATAAAACATTTACAATAAGGTTAATTTATCTTTTGGTTTAATATTAAGAATTTTTTGAGGCACTATAAGTCACTAGGCCTAGATCTATGACAATATATATCAGTTATAAGAACATTATAATCTACTATAGAAGGTTACTAAACAAGAAACCTGGGAATTCTTACCCAATAATCTTAAGAAACAAACTTTCCAGGTAGACTCTAATGCACACTGAAGTTTGAAAACTATTACCCTAGAAAAGCCAGCAAAGATTCTTGGGTTGCACCTGTGTTATACCAGTTAGGATACTACTGGTTAGAAAGCTTTCAATTCTTTTTAGCAAACAGTAATAAAGGAGTACCTCTATCAGCTATTTCATGTCAGTACATTTACCTTTATATCAATGAGGAAGCCTTCAAATGGTCTATATGGATTGTGGACAATAAGGTGAAAATTAAGTTGTTGTATAAGTAGTAGTTCATATTCCAAAATCTGTTCCAGTGCCTTCTCCTGTCCAAGAGGACTCTCTCGAAGGTTCCCAACAAACTGAGGACTAGACACATTGAATTCATCTACTTTGCAGGCCAAAAATGCACAAGTAAGCCTACATAAAAAAATAAAGGATGGCAGAAATACTTAATTATTACTTAAAGTGCTTTGTAAACTGCATAATATTCATATGTGACTATGCTAGATACTGCAGGAAATTAAATGAATTAAATTAAAAAATAAAACAGAAGTTAAAAAATGTTCCTCTTTAAACTTTGTTAGGCTTAGGAGAAACTATAAAGTTAGGTTGAGCCATCATTTACTACTGCTACAGCATTTAACCATCATTAACACATAGCGTCATATAATCCAACCACAAACTTGGAAAACATAATAAGTAGTGTGTATCAAGAAATATAAATGGAAGATTTAATTTAACGGAATAGAACACATGCATATACCTTATAACCATACAAGACAGGTAATAGTAACTAATACTCTAGACAGTCAGCAGCAGCAGCCTCAAGTCATTGTGAGTATGTGATTACTGCTTGCAAGCAAACATGGAATTCTCCTGAGTACTAAGTTAAGTTCAGCGAGAACTAGTGTAAGAAAGCTACTGCTGTCACCCTTTAGTATCTGAAGCCAGAATAAAGCCCTGAGCTTGACTGCTGAGAAGGGAATGGCGACAAATAAATAAACAGACAGACAAACAGACAAATAAATGGCAGCAAACCGTTTGGTGAGTCTTATATTAATTGTGTTCTCATACATGATGATAAGCATGATGCTTAGCAAAGAGAGGAAACAACATTATACTTCTGCTTAGCCAAAATGAATATGAAGTTACAAGATGCACAAACTGAATGGAAATGGAGAGAAAGCAATTACCTCAAATGATTCTTAGCCTAAGCAATTGGCAGAATAAAGGTGCCACTGATAGCAGAATTAATAGGATTATTAGTGGAAAGAGAACTAGGTGAGTGGTGGACAAGCTGCAGTTCAGAGGCCATTAGCTATACAGAACATAACAGTAACTAAGAAGACCTTATATCCAAATAGAAAAAAATTCAGGTCTAAATTGTTCCTAATTAAAATTGTCAGTTATCTGTCATATACAGCTCACAGATAAAGGTCCACACATTATAAACATCTTCAATAAAAACAAAGCAAAACAAAACAAAAACAAATTTATACTCACATTATTATCCGAGGGTGATATTCCATTACTGAGTTATTAAGATAAAAACGCTTGAAATACATACAAGCTGTACCCTAAGATTAAAAATAAAAATATAAACATTTATAAAAGCAGTATCTACTTCTGTTACATGTTAAATTTGGAAAAAAAAACTTATTCATGCACAGGTTTCCTTAAAAATGTTTTCCTCATCGCTGGTATGTTTGAATTTTCCCTTAATCACAATGAATTCTGATAAAGTACAACAAAAAGTGTTGAGTGTTTTGGCTTCCTTTTCTACCCTCCTTATGTTCAGGGAGTGATTGTTCCACCAGGCCACTCCCAAGACCCTTGCTCTTCGAGAGGTTGAGTTACCAGTCCCACCCAAGACCCTTGAATCTTTGGATAAAGGACACACAGACAGCTTTGTCACCTTAACTTGCCTTTAAGCACAACTGCTGGGCACAATACCTCCCACCTGGAAATGTGTGTCCTTACCAATTTATTATCTTTGTCTCTCCTTCTGCCCTAAACTTAGTGGCTTGTTCCAATGAGCCCCTGCCAAGCATCTTTGGCCACCAGCCAGTAACAGAGGCTGCAGGCCCTAGATGCCCTGAGGTCTTAGTCTTACATGGTTGCTGTGTGCATTTTCCTCCAAAGCATGGCAGAAAAGTTCCTTCTTTCCTTCCCCGCATCTCCATCCTCTTGGGACCCAGAACTCACCTGTACCTTCCACCCAGCTTATTGACAAATCAAGAACCAATTAGGGAGAACCTCCCCTTAGGGGAAAAAAAAAAAAAAAACACAATCAAAGAGCCTGTATTATTTTTTAGATATCTGTCCCCAGCCTATGTGGAGTAATCCTTTCTGTAGTCAACTAAATTTAAAAATATATGTATCTGTGTATTAATTTTTGAATTCAGGACAAAATGAATACTTATACTCAAGAAAATTTTAAGGACTAAAATACCAGTGATCACAGGTTAGCCAATTTTGGAAAAATGCGAATGGATAACATAATTGGAGGAAAAAGCTTTTTCTCTGTTAACTCCAAATCTTCATGGTGATGAACCATGATGACTACTGTCAAACTGTAGCACCTCACAATTGCCTGAATACTTCCCATCCGATAATTCCACTGTGCGAAGCACAGCAGTATCAATCTATCCCAATCCTTATAATACAGTAGTAACATACTGCTATCTTCACAGAAAATGAAATAGCATGATTAATCCTATTTATTCAGACATTTATCAAGGGTCACAGGCTATATTCAACTAAGAACTATCTATCTTGACTTACTGAGTAGTAAAATAACCACTTATTTATTTGATAACAGGAAAAATCCCCCATTTAAATGCTTCAAGAGTTGTTGTCAACTTAAACAATTAACAAAAAAATAACCACTGTGTCCATTGTATATTTGATTTCATAAAACTCACTGAAAGACTGTTTGACCCAAAGAAATAATTTAATACTACTAGATCATTTTACAGTTTCTGTAATGAAAAAGATAAAACCCAATTTCATCATAGAAACTAATCTGTTACTGTTTATGACTGTTAGCTCTCTCAGATAAGTCTACAACTTTACAATGAACCATAAATACTTATGGATTTAGTATTTTCAATGTTCTTCCATTTTTTCTATTATAAAAATAGAGGAGCCTAGATAGTTTTTTTTTTTTTAAATTGGGTCATAAATCATTTGTTTTGAAACTTTAAAAACAGCTGTTTTGGTCAGGGTTTCCATTCCTACCAAAACATCATGACCAAGAAGCAAGTTGGGGAGGAAAGGGTTTATTCACCTTATACTTCCACATTGCTGCCAAAGGAATTCAGGTCTGGAACTGAAGCAGGTCAGAAGCAGTAGCTGATGCAGAGGCCAGGGCTGGAATGTTACTTACTGACTTGCTTCCCCTGGCTTGCTCAGCTTGCTTTCTTAATAGAAACCCATACTACTAGCCCAGGGATGATGCCATCTATAATGGGCCCACCCACCCTTGATCACTAATTGAGAAAATGCCTTACAGCTGGATTAGATAGAGGCATTTCCTCAAGGGAAGCTCCTTTCTCTGTGATAACTCTAGCTTGTTGACTCATAAAACCAGCCTGTACTTTCATATTTAACCTTTACAGCCAACAAGCCATAAGAGTCATAAACAAGGTAAAAGTGTTTTGGACTCCCTTAACACCATCTTTTTTCTTTGTTGTTTAGCTTGTAACACAGGTTACCTATTCCTCTCACCAATGCCCACCTCAGTAGAAAACATAGCACTAAGAACCACATGAACTAATCTCTTTAAGACTGGGATATACTCAGTAGTGTGCCTGCCAAGCATGGATGCAGCTCTGTGTTTGATCCTGTGCACTAATTAAAACTAGAAGCGCAGTGCCAACAATCCCAGTGAGGTGTAGGCACTAGGACCAGAAGTTCAAGGTCACCCCCTGGAATATAACAAACTTAAGGCCAACATAAACTTGTTCAAGACCATTTCAAAACAAAACAAAGTCACCAAGAAAACAGTAACAATATCACCTCTAATATCCTCTTATTAAAGTTTTAAAAGATCTTATGGCAAGAGTAGCAGCTGGAATATAAACCAATGAGCATTTCAAATAGGAACTAAGTTTAGCAGTGTTGAAAAACTACAAGTTTTTATTCTAATCTCAATTCTACTGTTTTCTAGTAAAGGATATGAGAAGAAAAATGAGGATGTCACAACATGTAAGCACACTATAAAATGAAACTGGAGATGTCCTTACTTATAAAATGTACAAACTATGAATAGGCACCTAAAAATCTTACAAAATTATTTTTTCTCACATTCATTATACTGATAACATGTATGAAAATACCAGTATTTAAAAAAAATTTGATTCATATACAACTTTCACTTAAGCATGTTGTGGTGGCTAAAGAACATTAAATTCATGCTTTGATATAGGGAACTAAGCATGTGGGCAGAAACCACATTTCTCAGTTTACACAGTCATTCCAGACTCACTTTTCAGCCCAAGATCCATGGAGCGGCCATGTGTTCCCCACAGTTCCAGCTCATTCCATCCAGAAGCAGAGGACTACTAGATTAGGCATTCCGAGTCACCAGATCATCTAAGATTCTAGTTATGACAAGAGAGCCCCTTTCTGATGAGATGGACTGTACTGGGCCACACTATGAGAATAAACAAACTACTAGATTTTTTTTTTCTATTATAATTTGCTAAATAGTTTGGGTCCTATTTAGTCTATAGTTAGGACTACTCTAACCTCAAAGATAACTCTTTTTTTTTTTTAAACTTTTTTTTTTTTTTGGTTCTTTTTTTTCTGGAGCTGGGGACCGAACCCAGGGCCTTGCACTTCCTAGGCAAGTGCTCTACCTCTGAGCTAAATCCCCAACCCTCAAAGATAACTAATACAATTTTGCTACTTACGAAGAGTATTTTCCTTCTGTAGGCTGCCACTTTGTACTATTGATGGTGTCCTTACCCTTGCAAAAGCTTTTCTGTTTCATCCTTTTTTCCCTCATTTTGGCTTTTTTTTGGTCTAATATCAACTGTCCATAGGTGTGTGGGTTTTTTCAAGGTCTTTGATTCTATTCCACTGATCAACCTGTCTGTTTTAATTCCAATACCATGCAGTTTTTATTACTATTGCTGTGTAGTATAGCTTGAAATCAAGGATGGTGATACCTCCAGAAGTTCTTTTATTGTACAGGACTGTCCAACAGAGGACTAATATCCAAAACATATAAAGAACCCAATAAACCAATTAAAAATGGGGTACAGAGCTAAACAAAATTCTCAACAAAGGAATCTCAAATGGCTGAGAAGCACTGAAAGAAATGTTCAACATCCTTAGTCATCACTGGGAAATTCAAATCAAAAGTACTCCGAGATTCCTTCTTAAATCCATCAGAATGGCTAAGATCAAAAACTCAAGTGAGCATATGACGGTGATGATGTGGAGGAAAGGAACACTCCTCCATTGCTGGTGGGAGTGTAAACTTTTACAACCACTTTGGAAGTCAGTTTGGCAGTTTCTCAGAAAATTAGGAATAGATCTTAAGTCCCAGCTAAACCCCTTCTGGGCATATACCCAAAAGATGCTCCACTGTTCCACAGGGACACACGCTCAACTGTGTTCATAGCATCTTTTTTTATGATAGCCAGAAACTGGAAACAACCCAATGTCCCTCAATGGAAGAATGAATTTAAAAAATGTGGTATATCTACAAAATGGAATACTATTCAGCTATTAAAAACAAAGACATCATGAAATTGCAGGGAAATGGACAGAACTTGAGACTATCACCTAGGGAAGGCTTGGGGAGTCTCTGGGGGTGACTCTAGCTGTGATTCCTATGACCAGGGGATATAGAGACTGAAATATCCACCTCCTGTAGCTAGCCAGGACTTCCAGTGAAAAGAGGAGGACATCAACCCATCCATCCACAAAACCTTCAACCCAAAATTTGTCCAGCCTATAAGATAAGGATGAAGATGGAGCAGAGACTAGAGAGAAAGGTCAACCAGTGACTGGCTCAACTTGAGACCCACCCCATGGGAAAGAGACAACTGATGCTATTACTGAAACTCTGCTATGCTTTCAGACAGGAGCTTAGCATAACAGTCTCCTGAGAGGCCTCATCTAGGCACAGATGGAAACAGATGCGGAGACCCAGAGCCAAACATCAAGAACTTGGGGAGTTTTGTGGAAGATTGGGGGACAGACTTGTGCAAGCCAGAGGAGTCAAGGACACCAGAAAAGGACATATAGAGCCAACTAACCTGGGTCCATGGGGGCTCACAGAGACTGAATCACCAACCAAAGAGGGCTGGATCTAGGACCCCCCTCCATATTTGTAGCACATGTGCAGCTTGATCTTCATATGGGTCCCTAACCATTGGCATAGGGGCTGTCTCTAACTCTGTTGCCTGCCATTGGATCCTCTTTCCCTTGAATGACTTGAATGTTGGGCCTCAGTGGAAGAGAAGATGCTTCTGGGACTAGATCTAGGGTGGTACCCAAAGGGTGAAGGGCTTCCCTTCTCTGAGATTTGCAAAGGGTGAGAAGAGGTGGTAGTGGTGGTATGATTGGAATGTAATGTGAAAAATAAAATTATCGGGGGGGGGGATGTGAAGAATAAGAGTTCAGTTCTCTCAAGCTAGCTAACAAGCATATTCTTCTTTACAGCTACTTACCACAACAGACCGTGGCATAGCTGGTTTAAACACTGAACAAAATTCCAACAATCTTTTTTCATAGTATTTGCAAAGTGTCATTTCTTCATGAGGCTCAAGAAACAACGGATCATTTGGAAGAACCTTTAGACAGAGCAAACATTTCAATGTAAGTTCAGTGAATCAATTGTACAACTGTCTTCTCTGTCTTGCTTAAATCTGACTCATACCATCAACAAAATCAGACCTTACATTTTTTTCTCTTTGTAAGTTTGCTAAGCATTAAGCAAAATATCTAGGAAAATAATACACAAAATCAATAAACGGAATCTAGGTCTTCGTTTCACAAGTTCTCAAACTGTCAATTTGGACATTTTTAAACATCATGACAGAGTATGTCAATATACTCCCAGGTTTGAAACCACTATTTATGAAGTTAAAAAGAAGATACATAATTTTCACTTGTTGGAAATCTCCCAAAGTAGTTTTCTCAGCCAATCAATGTGTCACCCAAATTAAACAGCACCCAAATCATCATCATCATCAACCACCACCACCACCACCACCACCACCACCACCACCACCACCTCAGTTCATTGGCTACCTTCTTGTTTTGGGAATACAAATCTTATTTGCCTGAGTTACCTCAGGGCAGTACAATAAAAATGAGTGGGAAACTTGAAGGAAGACCAGTACCATAGAACAAGCCATACTCAACTGGCTTCCTTGTGCAACATTCTGAGTTCAAGTTGTTTCTGGAAAGCAGATCCAACAAGCCATCATTTTCCCATTTCAAGTCTTTGGAAACTCCCCTTCAGTTCTGGCATGAGCTTCATCCTCCTTACACTTCCACTTACAAGTTGCTTGCCCATGTTCTTCAACCACTGCCACAGAGGTACAGCTTCACCCACGAATGACCACGAGCACTCTACATACTTTCCTTCGAGTCTGACTCACAACTAGACACCAACGGCTGTGTCTGCCCTCCCTCCTGCCAACTACAGAGAATGGTTTGTCCTGACATCCCGAAAGACCAGTGACCAGTTCGAGTCCCGCACTAAAATCCGCACTCTATCAAGGCTTTCGCTATTCCCTAGGATGTTACTCGCCCGGGACTTGACTGTCGCGTCAGTCACTGTCTGCACTGACGCGGCCAGGTGAGCGGTTTACAGGCTTCCAGCCGGCAGGCAAAGCGGGACTTCTGGAGGGTCCCCAGGTTCAGGGTGGGCACAGGGGCTGGCTCGCGGGGACCTCACCTTCCCGTTAGCCACAGCTTTGCACTTGAATTTGCGGTTGGCGTCGGCCCGCAGACGCGCCAGTTGCTCCTCGCTAGCGAAGGTCCAGTGCCGCTTCTGGCTGCTGTTGTGGTACATGCTGTAGCCCTCACGGGCCGCAGGGCCGAGACAGAAACAGCGACACTCCGGGAGACAGCAACCACGAGCGACCGCCAACGCGAGAACCCTCGGCCCAGACCGCAGGCGCGCGCGTGACGTCACGGTCACGTGCCGGCGTCTGCCCCGGGCCTTTCCGGAACCCTAGGGAGGGATTCCGCGACGTGGGAGGCGGAGCCTCGGGGCTCCCAGGCTTGGGGAGGAGTCTGACGGACGTGGCCTAGTAGCGTCTGAAGTGGGTGCGGCCGCAGTGATCCTGGTTCCCGAGGACTCCTGAGCACTAGGGACTTCAGGACCTGTGGAGAGGGACTTGATTGGAAAATGGAAGTGCTGGATGCGAATTCAAGCTACAGCTAATGTAACCTTTCTCCAGAGGTTTTTAATCTTCCCAGTATTCCCATCTCCGAAGACAAAGTGGATGCTAGTTTTACAATTCTGTTTTATTGGACACCGCCAAGATGTAAATTATTACCTGGAATTTTTTCAGTGCTTTTTTTATTTTGTAAACAAACACAAATGTCTTTGTGCAGTCTTAAATTGTCCTATGTATTGTTTGTAGACAGATTCTTAAGTATTTTGAGTGCCAATATAATTTATAATCTGAGTATTGCAATCACAGATCTGGCTTTGCAGAGCATGGTCTCCAAAGAAAGGTTTTACATACTTTACTAAAGTTACCAGCAAGAGCACACACATAGATAGTACTAGGAATTCCTTTCTTGCTTTGAGGAAATATCCCATTTCTTAAAGTCTTTTCCTAAAATCTCTAGGATAAGGAGAAAATTAAAATAATTCAAGATAATGTGCTCTTAACAGGAAAGGGAGAAAAGAGGACCAGAGGAATAAGGATCGATTTTACTTACATAACTTGAAGTAAGTTTTGCATATCTTTGTGTATATGGTATGCATGTTGAAATGACTATTCCTGGTTATAACTTGACTATATCCGAAATGAACCACAACCCAGAATTGGAGGACTTACCTGTGACCCTGTCTTGAGGCTGGAAGACACAAGATTCCAACCTGGATCTTGGCATAGAGATCTTGAAGCACAGTGGCTATGAAAAGCTTAGGCCCAGGCAAGGAAGTATGCATACTCCTTTAATCCCAGGAGACTGAGGCAAGGAGATCTCTGAGTTCAAAGTCAGCCTGGGACAAAAATAGGTCCCAGATCCAGGCATGGTGGTACATACCTTCTGGGCCACACACCTTCTGCTGGAGGCCTACATAAGGACATTGGAAGAAGGAAGATTCATTCTTCTCGCCTGCTTGCATTTACTTGCCAGCACATCTGTTGGAACCTTCTATGGAAAACCAACTGAAACAACTAGCCTGGAGGGACTGAGCAACTACCAGATTCTTGGACTTCCCATTCACTGCTGACCATTGTTGGGGTAGCTGGACTACAGACTGATAAGTCATCACAATAAATTTTCTCAATATTGAAAGACATTTCGTAAGTTCAGTGACTCTAGAGAACCCTAAGACACATGTATACATGTGTAACAGGCGTGTAAAAGGCCAAAGTCGATGTTAGGTATCTTCTTCAATCTCTCTGCATTGTATTGATTGAAGCATCACCTTTCAAACAAACCATAGCTCCACAGGTCCTGCTAGGCTAGCTACATATCCCCTTCCCTGCATTCAGAGTGGTGGGCAAGGTTACAGGTGGCCAACAAGCAAACTAGATTTTCACTTGAGTTTTGTGCATCCTAACTCTGTTCCTTGCCTTTGAGAAGCAAATGCTTAATCCACTGGACCAACCCCTTTCCCCCAATTTAGAGTATTTTAAGTCAACTCTTGTATACATTTTCTTAACTTACCACCTTTATTTCTCAAACACATAGTTTCTGATTTTTGGTGACACACAACAAAGGGAAGTTATAGAAAAAACAATAAAGCCAGGAGTGGTGGTGAATGCCTATAATCGCAGCACTGAGGAGTCTGTGGCAGGAGGATTAAGAATTAAAGGCCACTGAGTGGGGAATTTCAGGGCAGTCTAGGCTACACGATACTCTTATCTAAGCCTTTGTTTTTAAAAGAAAGAGTGGATTACATTTAAGCCCACAGAAATAATATTCTTTGAAGTATGACATGTTCTGTATTCCTTTAGCTACTGGTATGGGTTTCTAACATTTTTAATAGATGCTTACAAATTATATTGTAAAACCAATAAAACCATTACAATTTTAATTTTTCATACAATTAACATTGGCTCTAAAATCCTTTTTTAGTTTTATCTCCGATCTTTTAAGTTAACACTAAGAAAAAACAAAGAAGAATCTATAGCTAGTACTTTCTCCAAAACAGAACAAAATGAAAAGAAAAGAAGTAAAGAAAATATCTTTGACCTAGTAGGGCCTAAGTAGCATAGCCCATGAGGCCTGCTCCTCAGAAGGCTGAGCTAGGAACATGCAAGTTCAAGCTCACCCTGGGTAATTACCTGAGATTTTATATCAAAATAAGTGAAAGGAGGCCTGAGAATAGCAAGCACTTTGTGGGGTAGTGCACGAGAGGCAGAGCACTTGTCTAATGTGGGAAATATGGTGTTCAGACCCCAGGACAACAATAAAATGTGATAATTAATAAAAATAGATGAAAATATCTTTCACTTTGGTGTGAGTGCCTATAATTGATACATTGTTTTGTTTTAGGACTATTTGAAATATAGGCGTAAACCTTGCAACTATGTCTTTGTTTTAGGAGGCCCTTAGGCCTAACTTAATATGATGTTCAGTGTCTGTAATCCTGTCTATTTTGCTCACCAAATCTCGCATTTGGAAGCCTCCAATGCTGTTGCACTTTGATATAAGGTCGTCTATCACATCCTGACAACCTTCCTGAGCCCAGAACAAAATGGAGGATTCCCTTTGCTTAGTGGGGCTTTCTCTTCTCTGTCCTCGTGAACCTGACCTCCATCTACCTGAGGAATGTCACATAAACCTTGGGGGTGGGGGGTGGGGGGTGGGGGGGATTACAAGTTCAACTTTCTGGAATGCTTCTTGCAAATGAGGTATCGCTAGAACCTTAAACCTCAGCCAATGAAACTTCACTCTGAGAAAAACCTCTTTCCCTCACCAAGGCTCATATTTATAGCGTTTGATTCACCCCGAATAAATTGTATGACCACAAGCTGTTCGGTTGGCTATCATCTAAGAGACCTTTTTTCTAAAAGAGCTGTAACACTGAAATCCTTGGAGGAGATCCCTCCTCTCCAGGCACTCACGGTGGTATTGGGATCCTGCTGCTTTCTCCTTCCCGGACTTCCCCCACCCCCACCACCTGCGCATTGAGGCCAGGCACTCCTTGGGAAGACTCTCGGACCAGGGGATTCAACTCTATTCCATTCTCTGCCACTTGGTGTGCAGTAGCACCACTAGGATGGGGTGGGGGGGTGGGGGGGATGGGGCGCGTTGGTTGTTGGAACCACACTACTCATGAGGTATAAAAGCCTTGTTTTCTTCATGTCCAATGCTGACCTCTCAAACTTACCTTAGCGGGAAATATCCTGTGTATACAAATAAAATAGCTTTTTATTTAAAAAACAAAAACAAAAAATTATAGATGTAAAGAATGCTTTCAAGATTTTATATAGTAAATTGTACAAAACCATATTTATTATATACATACTGAATCAACACTATAAACCTGATAGTAAGAGTAAGGGGATAGTGATAGGAACACAGATATGACAATTTTTCAATTTCTGCTTCAATAACCCTAGAATATGGTAGCATATTCACAACATGGACTAATATAGGCTCCTTCCAGCAAGTAATGTTGGGTTTTGAGTGACGAAAATTTAATCAGTCTATTGTTTTGTTTTTAATTTTTAAGGTTATAATATCATTATAACACTTGTCCCCTCCATTTCTAAACCTTTTAATATACCCCTCCCTGCTCTCCTTCAAATTCATGGCCTGGCCACTTTTTTCATTAAGTGTTATTATATATATAATGCACATATGTTCCTAAATATAACCTGTTCAGTCCATATAATGTTGCTGAACATTTTCAGGGGTGATCATTTGGCATTGGGCAATGGTGTGCTTTTCCCTGGGGAAGACATCTGTCTTGCTCTTAGCTTTTCTCAGTTGTCTATAGATCTTTCTGTATGGTTAAGATCCCGTCCTTTTTTCTCTTTATAGTTTTGGATGTCCTTTGGTACCATACTCGTTAACTCACTTTTGGGTGGTTATGTTGGTGAGATATTATGGTTGTAGCTTCTAATGTTACTAGGAGAAAATAGCACAGTGGAATCCCTGATCTTCTGGTTCTTATAATCTTTCCGCCCACTCTTCTGCAATGCTCCATGAACCTTATAAGTTGATTATTCTGCAGGTGTATTAATTGGTACTGGGCTCTACAACTCCACATTTTGGTTGGTTGTTTCCGTAGTGGTCTCCATCTGTTACAAAGAGAAACTTCCTCGATTGGGGTGAAAACTCCACTTATCTGGGGGTATAGAGCTAAATGTTTATAGACTGCTCTTAAGTGTTGTACTGGTATAATAAATTAGCCCTTTTAGATTTTCATCTAATAACCATAATTCCACTAGCATCGATAAGGTAGCTAGTGTTTCTCATACTAGACATGAGATCCTTCTTGTTGGATGGGTTTTGTATCCTTTTGATGAGGGGCTCTGACTCTCACTAGAGAATCTTAAATGAGTTTGTATCACTATAGAATCCAGTATGAACAAGAATCCTAATAATTCAATGAATTGCAATTTTATGTCCTTTATGAATTGCCATTCTTAATATATAAAGAGACACTAAGTATAAGATGTTTCTAAAGATTAGCTTAGAAATAAGGTGAAATTTCTAAAATGTGATAAATTAAAATAAGGTTACCAAAGGGCTTTGAGCAATTTGTTCATATGAATCCCATTTTGTTTTTGAGACAGGAGAGTATGCAGGCCTCAACATCACTGTGTACTTGAGAATGGTATCCTAGTGCCTCCCCTGTAAATGCTGGGATAAAGAAGGTCTGGGCCACATTGACCAGTTCATGCTTTTTCTGCTGATTTGAGCTATTCTTAAGGCACCATAGATATTGCTGAATTTTGTTTTAGCTACATCCTTCCAAGAAACATTGTAGTAGAAATTATTTAAACCCAGGGTTTCCACCCTGCCTTGAGTTCCTGGATGAAAGACTCACTCATAGCCTTTCTATTTACAGTAAGCCCTAAACAGTACAATAAGTAACTATCTACCCTCCATGCTGTTAGAATAACCTATAATAACCCTGAGTTATTACTTACTATTTACTATTTTCCATCTGGGTTGCTCTCAGCTCCAATTGGGCAGCCCTCTGAGTCACACTCTCTTGACTTCTTCCTCCTCTCCGTCACCTTCCTCCTCTTCTTCATCTTCCCCTACCCCAAGCCCAGGAAACCTAAACCCAACTATTTATCTTCTGCCCAGCTATTAGCCATTGGCATCTTTATTTACCAATCACAATCACAGGGTCATTTATGGGGGGGCTCTCAATATTGGGGACTTCAACAGATCTGAAGAGCCTGGGATTATGAATTCTTAGCAAAAATTCTCTTAAGTTACAGACTTAAGAGATTGTGTGTGTGTGTGTGTGTGTGTGTGTGTGTGTGTGTGAGAGAGAGAGAGAGAGAGAGAGAGAGAGAGATTTATGAGACCAGAAGTAGATGTCTTCCTAGATTGCTCCAGAGTGTATGTATAAATTTTATATATTTAGACAGTCTTTAATTTGATCATTGCTGATTTATTTACTGAAGCTATCCAGCTTGTTCCAAAGATCCCATCTCCATTTCCTGAGCACTGGAATCGCAGACAGACCCCTATACCTGTCCAGCATCTACATGGGCTCCAAGGATTCAACCCCTGGTCCTCATGTTCCAGTTAGTACTTGATCTGCTCATCCACCTTCAAAACTACTCTACATCACTTGTACCACACAAAACCAATTATTACATATTTCATTTTATAAAGTTGGTATACATTTTAATAAACAATCTTACATTTTCAAGAAACACAATGCAATGTTGCGATTCCACGTTATATAATATAGCTATACTACATCTGAGTAAATGTGAACTATTTTCTTCCCTAGAAAAAGAGACAAAGTCCTTAGTGATATTTTTCTTGTTCCTAGAACTGAAGTACTATCATGTAAAATTAAGAAATCAAATTTTCCTTTAATATTAATGTAAATCAATTATTTTCAGTTATGTAATAATAGATATGAAGTGTATATTTGTGTGTACATACTGGCACAAACATGCATACCAAAAACAAACATCTATAACAGAATAAAAGGGAACACTAATAACAATTACAGCTTTCATTACTGAAATTAGCTACATGATTTTAAGCGATATTTATAATTACATTCTTCTATGATCCTTTCTGTCTTTCAATTCATGTAACAAACACTCCAGCTCACTACTTACATGACAGAGTGAGTCAAACAGGAATTTCTAGAGTGTTAGGAGTTCTAGCTGGATTGAATTACTGTCATTTTTCATCAGTTTTTGTGACCAATCTTGTAATAATTGTAATACTTGTAACAAAGATGCCAAAGAATCTCTTGTGTACCAGACTCTCCCTTTCTTACCACCCTTGATGGAATACTAGTCTGACTTCTCACAGGTAGTTGTGATCAGGCACCTCAGCACTGTTACCCCTTTCATTCAGCCTGTTCATTCAGAGACTGGAGAACTACAAATTAAATGAGCAGGAGTCTTAACTTCCAGATCAGTGGACTCACTGTCGTGTCTCTTCAAGGTAGCATTTCTGTCTTTGGAATCAAGGAGAGCATAAGGCCATAGGAACAGAAAGCACACATTCTGCTAGGTGATCATTAAGTGTAATCATGGTTGACACAGTTCACGTTTTTACTCACATTCATTGAGTCATGAACCATTGCTAAAGAAGCTCTATGCTAATTCAGAGCATGTAACACTTTCTGGAGCCTGGGGTCCAGCCCTGCAAACTATTGCTATAAGGTTGGTGTTATAAATGAATCTTCAAAATGCTACTCTAAGCTTTTATCCAACCTACTGCTCTGGGATGGTGAAAAATATGGCAAGTTCTACCTTATGTATTACATGAGTATGAAGCCCATTACCATAATTATTGCACAGTGAAGTGGGTTTCAATAAAGTGACGATGGATAACGTACCATGTAGAAGCATTGAATACAAGAAAAACAAAACCATATCCACAGTAAGTGATTGTAGCTCCCACTGCAATGTCTATTTAGGACTCTCCAATTGTATGCTCCTTCTGCCATTCTCTCACACTCCTCCATCCGCTCCCATCCATGGTTTCTGTAAGTATATTTGTATGGAGTAGAAAAGCTAGGACATTTTTCTGTACGGAAGCTCTTTTCTTTTTCCCATGGGTCACACTTTGTACTTCATTTGACATTCCCTCTTTCCAGACGGCCCCACTTTGTGTGAAGTTGACAAAAACTAGCCAGCACAGTTTTCAAGAGATGTTCTAGGGTGTGTTCAGAGCCACCCAGCTTCCAGCGTCTTGTAATTGGCTGGCTGATAGTATCCAACACAGTTATTTTATTTTTCTCCATTACCAGTCCACACTGTGGGCCATTGCTGTGATTATGCACGTGTTTATATCAAAAATTGATGAACACAGTTATGGAGCTAAGAAATCCTATAACCCTATCTCATTTCTGTGAGCCCAAGCCCAGGAGACAGTCCTACTGAGAACCTGAAGGGCTAGGAATCATGAGAAGCAGTCATGAAGATTATAGTTTTTGAATATGAAAGAAGGAGTCCGACTGGAAGAAGAGTTATTGTCTGTGTTCTTCCATTTCCACACTCATTTGCTTGCTGTCATCCAGCCCTGCTTCCAGGTTACAGCTGGGGAGCACTTGACCTGCAAGGCCTAGCATGTTTACTCTCTGACCCACTATAGAGTACAGTTTATCCAACGCTGTCCTGAGAGACTGGTTTTGAGAGTTTAATATGCATATGAGTCACCTGGTGGATCTTGTTAAAATGCTGACTTTGACCCAGGAGGTCAGGACCTAGGTTCATTCAAGTTTTGCTCCTCAGGGAGGCCATGCCACTGGATTGCAGACTGTATTCTGTTTCTCGGGTTTCCACTCTTGTCACAGTTCCTGACCACACTGCCTCTCATATGTAGGCCTATTTCAGTTTCTTTAGGTCCATTTAACTTAAATCCCATTACTTCTATGTGCTCTCTAAATTGTCCTAGTGATGGTAAGGAGCATACATCTTCCAGGACAAAACTAGTGCTAAATAAAATCCAAATCTTTGCATTGATGTATTAAGTAGGACTGTAGGGATGAATTTAAACTTGCTAGTAAATTTGATAGTAAGAACTATACTTCAATTATGAATTGGAAAACTGCTTACTGTGCAAATTGCTGGGTGACCAAAGAATTAAGAATATGATGTTAATATCTCATCTTGTTAATCTCATTTTCAGAATTTGCTTGAGGAGATATTGATAAATTGTAATAGGCAATCATGTATGAAAGTTTACAGACTGTGAAAATGGTTTACTTTGTCATTAAGAGTCATACACTCCAGCCTTTGAAAAGAATATTTTAAGTAGTTAAGTAAGATGAAGAAGAACTTAGACAGTTAAATATTAACCAATTTATTCTGCTTTTCTTCTAATCAGCAGAAATTTCTACCTGAACTATTTCGGTATATCTTGAGAATAAATGTAGTGTAATTATGGGCTACTTGAAAGGCATTCTAGAAACATAAAAAGCAGTTTTAAGTGTTTGGCATTTCAAAAATCCTCAGAGCAACTCTGTATCTTTCCTAAAATTATATGCAACCCCACTTCACTACCTAATATGTTTAGATGTAATAAATGCAAATAAATACTCTTTTCATAAATGTGCCCAAAGAAATATCATAGAGAAATTATATATATAAAACATATTGCAGGTCCTACAGTATTTGAGCTCTAAATATTTTAAGAGTCAACACATTTTTTTTCTTTAATCAACATATCATTTTTGGCTTTTTAATTTGTTTCTATTAGCATTCATCTATTAAAAGAAGCAGGATCAGAAAGAGAAAAAAAGAAAAAAGCAAGCAGCCACCTTGGTACATCACAGTTTATCCACATGGTGGAGCCAAGTGGCTAGATCCTGGAGACTCCAGCTTTATTATTCTCATCACTGTGAAACAAGTAATGGTAAACCCAGCCAACCAAATGTCCTACATGCAGTTTTCTCTGGTACTATGTGTTCTGCTCCTTTTTAAAAAAGATTTTTTTTTGGCATTTTATTTATTTACATTTCAAATGTTATCCCCTTTCCTGATTTCCTCTCCAGAAACCCCCTATGCCATCCCCCTCCCCCTGCTGCTATGAGGGTGCTTATGCACCCACCCACTACAGCCTCCCTGCCCTGGCCTTCCCCTACACGGGGGGCATCAGTCCTTCACAGGACCAAGGCCTCTCCTCTCATTGATGTCGGACAAGGCCCTTCTCTCTCTGCTACATATGGGGCTGGAGCCGCCATGGGTCCTTCCGTCTTTGGTTGGTGGTTTAGTTCTGCTCCTTCTAACTGCTCCCTTTAGCACACTGCAATGTTCTTCTCACCTGTCTCTGTTGTGCTCATCACCGCTTTCTGTAGCTGTGGTTCTCTGAACTTGGCTCTGCACTAAAGCAAGTGCTTTCCTGGACAGCTTTTAAACTCCCTATACTTTTTAGCTCAAGTGAACAGGATCTTTCCACGGTAGTACATGGGCAGTGATGGATTTTAAGGCTCCCCGGGTAGTTCTGTAAGGAAATTGATGTTGCGAACGTTACTACTGTAAATGCTCAAAAAATAAAAAACTAGTTGCATCATAATTTTGGTGAAACCACTCATTGGTTCCCCCATTGGCTATAAGATAAAGTTAATCTCTTTCATATGGTGAATAGTCATTCTATAATATCTGAGCATTTCCTTTCCACCGTCATCACCCCTACCACCTACTCCAATCTGTGCAAACTCAGCCTATAGAATTGCTTCCAGATTTCTAAACTTCAGACTTGTCTACACCTCTAAGCTTGTGCTTATATGTGCCAGACAATGACTATCACAGGCAATAATTAATATTTACTGAATGGCAAAATGAATAATATACATTAGCTCCCTCATTTAAGGCAGGGATATTTATTTATGTCAAACACATCGCAAGAGTTTGCTTACCTTCCTAAGGAGTGGAGCTCAGAATGTGGCATCTCGTCAACCAACAAATCTTGGATATGGTTTAGTGATTCTGTGTCCTGCCAACTGTCTTATTTCGGAGGTAACATTGGAAACTTCCTCAGAAACAGCTGCCCCTACTTTGTCTCTTTTCTCACTCTAAATTTAAACTCTAGCACCACTGTTTAAAGCAGCATAATAGTTGCCTGCATGTGAATTATGCTCCAAGCATTCTTCCTGAATTTGTGAGGCTTTGGAGAGCCATTCGGAATGTTGGCTCCGATAATAGTTCTCATGCTAGGAATGCTGTCCTCTTATTGGACTTTATCATTTAGGCCGATTTCCCCTCCCCACCAATACACACATACCGAGGGCTGGTTATCAAATGCAAATGCTCTACCTTGTAAACACATTTAAATGTCCTGTAAATTAGAGACATAAACCAATAAATTGAAGAAAAATTAATATAAGATACTAATATATCTTCCTGCCAACACAGTGATTGAAAAGCAGTAATTAATTTTTTTCTTGAATAACCAGATTATGTAGGTAAAAGTGCATAAGGTCCTTATTAATAATGAGGTCCAGAAAAATCATCTTATTTCAGGGAAACAAGATACATTACTCAGGGCTTTCTAAAGGAACATAACTTAGAGAAAGAGATACATATTTATTCATATGCATATGCATACGTGTGTGTGTGTTTGTGTGTGTGTGTATGTGTGTGTGTGTGCGTGTGTGTGTGTGTGTGTGTGTGTAGTGTCTTACAGGTTGTAGCCTAGCCCAGGTAGTCCACCAATGGCTGTATCCTAACTGACAGATCAAGGACCCAGTCATTGTTCAGTCCACAAGATTAAATGTCTCAGCTATCTCAATTTGATGCTGGAGTCCCAGGGAGGCACTAGGCCGTGGGCACTTTTCAGTAAACATTGGAATTTCAAAGAAATAGGTTCTAACACCAGGGAACAGAATAGTAGAAGTTGCCAGTAAGAGTGAGGGTGAACAGGCAGAAGCAAATGCTTCTCTGTTCCATGTCCTTCCATGTCTACTGCCACCCGGAGGTGTGGCCCAGATTTATAGTGATGCTTCTGACTTCAAATAACACAACCAGGAAAAAACCCCCCATAGGCGTGTCCAACTGCTTGGGTTTTGGTTAATTCCAGATGAGTCAAGTTGACAACAACAATTAGCTATTAATAAGAGAAAAGCCTTTCAGCCTTGTGGTGGTTTGAGTGAGTATAGCCCCTAGAGGATCACATATATGAATGCTTGGTTCCTAGTGAGTAGAACTTTTTTGGGAAGGATTAGGATGCGTGGCTTTGTTGGAGAAAGTGTGTCATTAGGGTGTGGACTTTGAGGTTTTTAGAAGCCCGTGCCATGCCCAGTCTTTGGCTCTCTGCCTCCAACTTACAGATGAAACTTAACTTCTCAGTTATTGCTCCAAAACCATGTCGTCCTGCCTACTGTTCATGTATTCTGTGCATCTAAGGCAATTCAAGCATTTGGGCTAATAGCCACTTATCAATGAGTGCATACCATATGTGTTTTTCTGTGATTGGGTTACCTTACTCAGGATGATATTTTCCAGTTCCAACCATTTGCCTACGAATTTCTTGAAGTCATTGTTTTTGATAGCTGAGTAATATTCCATTGTGTAGATGTACCACATTTTCTGTATCCATTCCTCTCTTGAAGGGCATCTGGGTTCTTTCCAGCTTCTGACTATTATAAATAAGGCTGCGATGAACATAGTGGAGCACGTGTCTTTTTTATATGTTGGGGCATCTTTTGGGTATATGCCCAAGAGAGGTATAGCTGGATCCTCAGGCAGTTCAATGTCCAATTTTCTGAGAAACCTCCAGACTGATTTCCAGAATGGTTGTACCAGTCTGCAACCCCACCAACAATGGAGGAGTGTTCCTCTTTCTCCGCATCCTGCCAGCATTTGCTGTCACCTGAGTTTTTGATCTTAGCCATTCTCACTGGTGAGGTGAAATCTCAGGGTTAACATGATTCTTTAATAAAGACAATAAATACTAGTATATTTTATTTACTTATTCATTTTATTTTTTTATTGGGATAGGTTCTCATGAAGCTTAAGCTGATTTTAAACTGTGTAAGTGACAAAGACCTTGAACTCCTGATACTCCTGCCTACAGCTCCTAGGGGGGTGAGAATTTTATTGCTTTTAATGGCTACATTAGGAAATTCATACTTTGTGATAAGAATGTTTTATGGTTGAAGGTCCTTGGGCATTCGGATGTGTACAGAATACATTTTGTTTATATAGAGCAAGTATATATGTATTTAAGCTTTAGAGTCACACTCATTAAAAAGTAGGGGCTTTTAGCTATGTGGCTTTTAGCTGGTTTTCTATGTGGCATTCAAATTGCATACTTGAACAATTTGCATTCTTTCTCTATAAAATATAAACTAAAGACACTGATATAATCAATTCACAACTTTAAATGAGGACAAACAATTGCTTAATATATTGCTGTTGATAGACTCTTTGTTTCTTCCTCCTCCTCCTCCTCCCTCTACCCCTGCTCCTTATTCTTCTTTCCTGCTGCCTTCTCTTCTTCTGGGATTAGCATTCTGCAGTTACTAATGGTTGGTGATCATAGCACACTGTGATCAGAGAGAGAGACTCCAGAGACCAAGAGCTCAATGTCTCCTTACAGAAACTGCTTGACATCTATATTTATATCTTATAATCTGGCATGTAGAGCAAAATTATACAGGCCATGGAAGACATTCCCAAGAGTGTCCAGGTATTGCTCTTCTTTTTTTTTTTTTTTTGGTTCTTTTTTTCGGAGCTGGGGACCGAACCCAGGGCCTTGCGCTTCCTAGGCAAGCGCTCTACCACTGAGCTAAATCCCCAACCCCTGTATTGCCTCTTCTTATTCCAATCCAGGAATTATCTGTTTAAATTCTTTTTTATTAAGTGCATCATTTCTGATGAATTTCTCATCTGTCATTGAAATAAGAAGGCATTAGCCAACACTTACAAAACATGGCTTACTAGAATCTGCACAGACTGAAAATGTAAATCTGACCACTGCAGTTTGCCTGTTTAATCCTAATGGTATACCTCCTTGTGGTTGTGCATTGTCCATAGTGCCTCCACAATGCCTGGTGTCCAAAGGCTCCCCTAGTATTGCAGCTGTTCTTTCCTGTGAAACACAATTCTAATATTTGTCCAGATAGTTCAGCAAATAAACAGCTAATTTTCAACACTAATTAAATTTACCATTTGGAATTTTACAGCATAAATGTAACACTACACCGTTCCAGTCCCAATTTTCTGTTTTTTATAATTAAATTCAAGTTTTTTGTGAATCTCATACATGACTATTTTGTTTACATCATTTCCATTCCTCTTTCCACTACAACTCCTAGCTTCTTTCTGACACTTTTCAAATTCATGACCTCTTCTTAATTATTTATTAATTATATATATATATATATACACACATATAGTTGTATACACTATATATATATGTATATATATGTATATATCTGTGTGTGTGTGTGTCCATGTCTCTGTGTGTGTGTCCGTCTCCCTCCCTCTCTCTCTCTCTCTCTCTCTCTCTCTCTCTCTCTCTCTCTCTCTGTGTGTGTGTGAACTTACCAAATCCATTTGGTGTTGCTCTCTACAGGTGAGACCTTGTGAGACACTTCCCCATCCATGTTGGCATGTCAATTGATATTGCCATTATACAGGTCTTATTTGGGCAACCATACTGCTGAGATTTCATAGGTGCTATTTCCTGTTTTGTCTTGAAGATACTATCTGACAGCATCCTGATCCTTCGACCCTCACAAACTTTCTGCACTCTACTGTGATGCTGACTGAGGCTCAGAGTAAGGGTTGCATTATAGTTGTCCCAGTTGAGGTGGACACCCCATGATCGTGTATCCTCTGTATTTTAAGCCACAAGGTCTCACCTCTAGATGAAGTGCTATAGGCAATAATCGGTGCTGAGAATCTGTTTTCTCCAGGGATGAGCCCCCTGATAGATTTTCCAAACCTGAATAGTCATCCCTAAACACAAGTACATACGAGCAACACCAAATGGTCTTGGTATGTTGACATACATACACACACACACACACACACACACACACACACACACACACAAATATATGTATGTACATATACAACTATATGTATATGTAGAATTAATAAATAATTAAGAAGAGGTCATGAATTTGAGAAGTATGGATTTCTGTAATAGTCTTCATCTCCTGCAAAAGGAGATTCTGTGGTGAGGGATGGCAGCTGTACTTTATCTGCAAGCATAAGAATATTGTAAATATCGTTAGAAGTGATGTCGGTTTGGAAAATGACAGTAGGGGGTTCTTCTCTAGGGTCCATGACCTCTCTACATGCTTCGGTAGTTGGCTAGGTTTATGGTCAGAGATAAGAATCAGTTTTATTAGGTAGGGCTTAAATCCAATCAGACAACTGTGACTTATCCTCAAGATAAAAGTGCCACTATTGTATTAATGGGGGATCTTGCCAGGCCAGCCATGATTGGAGCTTATATGCTATACAAATGGGTAGGACCATTGGTTAGTGTTCTTCTCTGGCAATTTGCATTACTACCCTCAGATACTGTAACAACTGGTTTTCAAGAAGGAGGCTTGATTCTTGTCCAGTTCAGGTTGATTCCTCCAAATCCAAAGTGTGTGATATTTTCAGCCATAGGGTCCTAATCTTTAAGTTCTAGGAGGCAGCCAATAGCAATGGTATGAGAGAATTTTTTGTTGTTATTGTTATTGTTATTGTTTTGTTTTAACTACAACAGGAATTAACTAAACCCAAAAATAGAGTGACATACCTATGAGGAATTATTGCTTACTTTGGAGTAGGGAGATTCACTCCTGCTTTGAGGTAGGAAGACACACCTTCAGTCCAGATTCTTTGAACTGAAAACTGACATGTGATTCAACTCAATAAACAGTGTTTAACCTTCACTTCTGTCTAAAAAAGATGCATTTCTTGTATTTTCTAGTTTTGGGTGCATGATACAGATAGTCTCCAATTGCTAATTGAAATAGTGTTTGTAGTTTATAAGAAAACCTCTTACCATTTTTATTCTGTTAAACTTTTAGACCAATGTGTTTTTTACATAGTGTGCTGTGATGGTGTTGTTTTATTTTCTCATCATAAAGAGCTTAGGAAACTAAATATAGACCATACAAATAGCTGCCACAGAAGTTGAGGAAACTAAGATGAATGGCTGAAGGTTGTCCTGGGTTATGTGCTTGGTGTCAAAGTCATGAGCAGAACCAGGCTCAATGGATTCCTCATCTCATGCTTTTATGCTTTGGTAACTACCCTTTGCTTTCCCCAAGCACACCTGTCATGACAAAGATAGTATTTATTCTGAGTCTCTTACCGTATGCACATGTCAGAAAAGATAACATGTCATTTTCCGTTCTTTTTTGATGTCTCTACTGCTTCAAGGGAGTATAACTTTAATATTCAATTGTGAATATTAAATACATCTATTAAACATGATATATGACAAAAATCTATATTCTGCATTCAAATTTATACTGTTATTCAACATCCTGATGTGTATGTCAATGCAGAGAATACAATGGATCACCTTTTAACTACCTAAGTCTCTCATTTCTTAGGACTACAGGCAGGAAGCTCCTGCAGCATGTCAAACTTGATGCCCCCATGCCTCTTTCTTAATCTCGAGCGAAGAACAAAAGGACGACTGCCCTTATATGGTTAGTAACTGATAAGCAGACGTCTGTTCCAGTTTCAAAAGAACTGATGCTGTCACAATCTGCCCCCAGGGTTCCAGCAGGCATTCCTGACATTCTGCATGAGATTCCCATAAAGTGATAGGTTCATTATGATCTCTCAGGTGTGCAGGCGGACTTTATAAAGCTAGGAGAACAGCACAGAACAGTGAATTCTGGAGTTTGACAAAATTAAGCCCGTTCTTACTTTGCCCATCACTTGCTTATGTCTGTTTGTACTCACACTAACTTTTGTTCTTCATAAAAATTGCAAATGAAAACCTATTCATCTTTTTCTTGAAATATCTTAAAGCTTCGATTTCTCTGAGATACATATTGTAAAAAGTTCCAAAGTTCTAACAAAAATTTTGTGATTATTTCTATTCATCTATAAAGGATTGATGGAGTATCTAGGAACAGAAAGTGAGGTTCTTACACTATCTGCTAATTCTCCTCCTTTTTACTTTTCTGATGATAAAAGGTCAAATTAAAAAATGTTTCACATTGTATAATGTAGAAAAAGGATGAAGATGAAAGGAAGGAATTAGTGTCCCTTAGAAAAGAACATAGATAAGACCTTCAGTTTGTGAGACAAGTCAGTGAATAAAAGTGTTGGCCAATGCAAATGCAGTGAATGACCTGAGTTCGATTCCTGGAACCCTCCTAAATGTGGAAGGGGAAAACTGGTATTAGAGAGTTGTCCTATGACCATCACATGCATGTTATGGTGGACTCCCATATGTACACACTCATCACAGAAACAAGGAGACTTAAATAAAAAGCAAAATTCAAACCCACAAAGAAGCTAAAGGCAAGGCCTTGTGTGTGTTTAAATTGTTATTTATGCATTTTAAACTCAGTTTAGAGGTAAAATTCCTCTGCATATGGTGTGTTTGATAAAGTATTGCAGGCCCAATATGACCATGGCATCAAAACCATTAAAAACAGTTAAAAATTTTACATTAAATAGGTTAAAAAATTGAAGGAAATGTGGAATTTCCAATGTGTCTGTTAGAAATGAATTCTGTAGTATTAAGGGAAAGCACACCAGAATTTCTACAGACACAGAAAGGCCTGCTGGGAAATGATTTATTTCTCTTTATTTCCATTTTGCTTTGTTTTGATTTTGAAGCTATAATATATAAGCAAAAAAAAAATCTGTATTTTAAAAAAGCCTCAAAAAAGCATTGTGAAATAAAAATATCACCCCAATCCCATTGAGTTTCCTTTTTTTAGGGGTGAACACGGGCATTGATGCCACCACTTTATTTTTTATTTTTTTCCTTCTTTATTCAATTGGGTATTTCTTATTTACATTTCAAATGTTATTCCCTTTCCTGGTTTCCAGGCCAACATCCCCCTAACCCCTCCACATCCCCTTCTATATGGGTGTTCCCTCCCCATCCTCCTTCCATTACCGCCCTCCTCCCAGAAATCCCGTTCACTGGATGTATATTTCACTCAGTGCTTACACTAACTGTATATTTTTTTATCATCTCTTTTCTTGCAATAATAGGCTATTTGTGTGAAAAAATCTTGCCCATTCAGAAATCAATATTATGACTACATTTACTTCTGTTTTTCACACAAGTTTCTCAAAAATTTTAATTATCTGACCTAGCATTTTTCACGTCTATGGAGTTGCTCTTTTAAATTGCCTGAGCTTAATTTATCAGTGGGAATGTTAGGAGTTTCTGGTACAAAGTAAATCACAAGCATACCTTCAAAAAATAATTCATTTGATTAAAATCAAATTTCTATTTAAACTTACAAGCTGCTAATTAATGTGGGCAATTAGTGCATGTTAAGTGCCTAGAAAAATAGTGCCATAGAGTTATCATTTCAAGAATTACCATGCATGACATGTAACTTCTGCCCCAAATGTACATGTGAAATAACAGTTTTCAACTCAAGCATTGTCTCAGCGGAGGCCCTATGTTAGGGCCAGTGAAACCAGGAAAATTAAGAGTGGGACTCAAGCATTGTTCTTTCTTTTTTTTTTTTCTCCCTTAACATTTATTTTGGAAAAAAAAATCAACACAATGTACTATTCCCAGGATAGTAAACCAAGCCTTGGGTCCTTAGTAACATTTGCATCAGGTGTTTGCATAAATATCAATATTTCATTAGTCTGAAGCATTTGCAAAAACTTATTCTTAAATCAAACTTTGGAATTTGATCCCTCAATAATTTTGAATTTATCTCCTGTAACAAAGGGATCCTACTGCATTAAAAAAAGTTTGATAATCTCAAGAAGTTTAACAATTATAACACATTATTATCATGTGTAGAGTCTTTATCCAGGATCCCCCATTTACTCTCTTTATACATTTCATAGATATGTATTTAAAAATCAGGATTCAGTTATAGATCCTGTATTATGTAAATTTGCCTTGTTTTTTAAAAAAAATTCCTTTAAGTGAAAAAGCATTTGTCTTATTTATAGGTAGAAAATTCTACAAGGGGTTTTCTTTTCCTTTTTCTTTCAAGATTAAAATTTTTCATCTTTAACTTAAATGCATTATCACAATTATTACTCTGAGATGCAGATTAATCATAAGGTAATATTATTTATATAGTATTTTATATTTATGAATTTCTTTTCCACATTTAAATGTATTAAGAAAATTTGTAAGGGACAACATATTTTGGAAATATACTTATATATATTGGAAGACTCAATAGATTTAATTGATATGGCTTACTTTACCTACTTTTTTTCTTTTATTGTCTATGATTAGAAAAGAAACAGGCATCTAAGGTATAATAATAAATATAATAATAATAATAATAGTAATAATAAATAAGATAAAACAAAACAAAACAAATTGGAAAAGGACAAAACAAAGAGCCCAAGAAAAAGTATGAGAAAAAGATATAGTTCCAGAGACCCACTCAGAAATTCTACAAAAAAACCAGAAGCCATAACATATGTACAAAGGACCTATAGAATAAAATAATAAATGAATGAGTGGATAAATAAATAAATAGAACAAAGAAAGAAATTAAAAAAACTGATGATATCATGAGACAATGAACCTCTTTGGAGGATGACATTGAAATAGTTTTCTGTTGTCCACCTACTGTTGGGCATGCAGTAAGAGTCGTTTGTTTTCCAAGTGAGACTTCCTTGAAGAAAACTAAATTTACATTTGTATGTGGTTATCAATTGGAGATAGCTTCTCAGTTAGTGATAGGAGAATATGTCTACTTCTCCTTTTAGTTCTAGGACCCTATTTGGTGCAGCCTGTTCAGCCCCTGTGCATGGTGTGTCAGTCACTATAAATATATATGGGTGTCAATCTTGTTGATGTAGAGGACCGTTTATTCTTGGTGTGCTCCATCACATCTGGCTTTTAAACTCTTTCCACCTCCTCTTTCTCAGAGTTCCCTGAGCCCTGAGTGGAGGGGTTTAATAGAAGCCACCTGTTTAGGGACAGGTATTCCTAGGTCTCCCTCTGTCTCTGTCTCTCTGTCCCTGTCACCCTCCCTTCACTCTAATATTGTCTAGCTGTGGGTATCTGTATTTGTTCCTATCTGCTTCAGCAGGAAACTTCTCTAATGATGGCAGAGGAAGTCACAGATCTATGAGTATACTAAAATGTCATCAGAAATCAGTTTGTTGTTACACTTCTTTCGTACAATAGTAATATTTGATTTTCCCCTAGGCTCTTGGCTTATCTGGTGTTAGGTTTTTGGTCATACAAGCAGTGTCAAGTATGGGGTTCATCTTGTAGAATGAACCATCAGTCAAATCAGATATTGTGATTATTCCCATAAGGTTTGTGCTACCATTGCACTAACATAACTTACAGGTCCCCAGTTTGGATCAAAGGGATTGTAGTTGGATTGGTGCCTATTTTTCTCCATTGATAGCCTCTAGAGTACCTTCTTGTATGGAACCCATAGGGGTGGAAGGTCTATGTAGGCACCAGCTCCACTCCTTGCCCAGTGAGTTGTGTAGGTGTTATCTTCAGCAATAGACTTCACTGTCAGTTTTTGGAGTGCAATGGCCTTGGTAACCTAGGGTTGGTTGGTAGATCCCATGAAACCCTTTTGGCCAACATCTCAGTTAGATGTAACCCATAACATTTGAAATGTAAGTTAAAAAATCCAATAAAAAATTAAAAAGAAAAAAAGATGGCCAGTTTGGACTCAGTCTCCCCCATTATATGGCGGTTTTCTTTATATTGCCTTCATATACGTATATATTTTGGAAAGCATTTATTGTATTAGGTTTCCACAGTACCCTTATAGCTGTCATTCTCCATATTCCATTCCTTATCCCTTTCTTTCTTCTACACCCCAAGCGTATATAACTATTCTATTTCCCTTTACTAGTGAAGATCTATTCCTCTCCCCTTTACACTATATGTAACCTCTGTCATTTTATGAATTGTGGTTTATCATTGACAGCTAATATCCACCTATTAGAGAATGCATACTCTACTGAATCTGGGTTACCTCATTCAGAATGATATTCTTCTAGTTCCATCCATTTACCTGATATTTTCATAATTTCATTTTTAACAGTTGAGTAATATTTCATTGTGTAAATATGCCACATTTCCTTACCCATTTATCTGCAGATGGATATATATATATATATATATATATATATATATATATATATATATATATCCCAATTTCTGGCTATTATGACATAACATAGTAGAACATCAGTGAACATAGTTGAGCAAGTGCCTCTGTGGTAGAATAAATTAGAGTATCTTCAGGTACTCTACTACTAGCTTCCTGAGGAACTGCCATGCTGATTTACATAATGGCTATATCACTTTCATTTCCATCAGCAATAGATGAATGTTCCCCTTACTCTGCAACTTTGCCACATAAGCTGTGATTTGTTTTATTAATCTGGGCCATTCTGACTAATATAATGAAATCTCAAAGTACTTTTGATTTGCATTTTTCTGATGACTAAGGATGTTGAACATTTCTTTAAGTTATTCTCAGTCATTTGATGTTTCTCTTTTTTGTTTCCTTGAAATCCACCTTTTTAAATATGCATATTAGTTCTTTAAGTATTTTCAATTTTAGTTTTGATCAGATCATATGTAACTGGTAAAAGATCTTTTCCAATACTGTAGGCTCCCTCTTTGTCTGAATGATGATGTCCTATGCAGAAGCTTCTGAGTTTCAATGGGGTCCCATTTATTTATTTATTTATTTATTTATTTATTTACTTACTTACTTATTTATTTATTCATTTATTTTGGGGGGGAGGAATTTTGATTGCATATTTTTTTATTTAATTTTAAATGTTATCCCTTTTCCCGTTTCCCTGTCCATAACACTTAACCCGTCCCTTCTCCCCTTTCTAAGAGGGCATTCCCCCTCCCTAACCATCCACACCTTCATGACTCCCAGCCCTGACATTCCCCTATACTGGGGGGGTCCAGCTTTGACTGGACCGAGGGCTTCTCCTCCCTTTGGTGCCCCAAAAGGCCATACTCTGCTACATATGCAGCTGGAACCATGGGTCTGTCCATGTGTACACTTTGGGTAGTGGTTTAAACACTGGGAGCTCTGGCTGGTTGGTATTGTTGTTCTTTTGGAGTTGCAAGCCCCTTCAGCTCCTTCAATCTTTTCTCTAACTCCTCCAATGGAACCCCATTCTCAGTTCAATTCATAAGGGAAATTGGTCTGAAGTTCCCTTTCTTTGTTGGGTTTTTGTGTGGTTTAGGTATAAGTGTAATTGTGGCTTCATAGAAAGAATTGGGTAGTGTTTCTTCTGTTTCTATTTTGTGGAATAGTTTGGACAGTATTAGTATTAGGCCTTCTGCGAAGGTCTAATAGAATTATCCATTAAACCAGTTTGGTACTGGGCTTTTTTTTTTTTTTTTTGGTTGGGAGATTTTTTTTTTTCTCCATCTTTATTAAATTGTGTATTTCTTATTTACATTTCAATTGTTATTCCCTTTCCCGGTATCCAGGAACCCCTTCTATATGGATGTTCCCATCCCCATCCTCCCCACACTACCACCCTCCACAAAACAATCCCGTTCACCGGGGGTTCAGTCTTGCCAGGACCAAGGGCTTCCCCTTTCACTGGTGCCTTTACTAGGCTATTCATTGCTACCTATGCAGATGGAGCCCAGGGGCACTCCATGTACAATCTTTGGGTAGTGGGTTAGTCCCTGGAAGCTCTGGTTGGTTGGCATTGTTTTTCATATGGGATCTCAAGCCCCTTCAAGCTCTTTCAGTCCTTTCTCTGATTCCTTCAACAGAGATCCCGTTCTCAGTTCTGTGGTTTGCTGCTGGCATTCGCCTATGTATTTGCCATATTCTGGCTGTATCTGTCAGGACAGATCTACATCCTGTTCCTGTCAGCCTGCACTTCTTTGCTTCATCCATCTTATCTAGTTTAGTGGCTGTATATGTATGGGCCACACCTGGGGCAGGCTCTGAATGGGCATTCCTTCAGCCTCTGTTCTAAACTTTGCCTCCCTATCCCCTCCTAAGGGTATTCCTGTTCCCCTTTTAAAGATGGAGTGAAGCATCTGCATTTTGGTCATATTTCTTGAGTTTCATGAGTTCAATGCATCTAGAGTAATTCGAGCATTTGGGCTAATATCCATTTATCAATGAGTGCATACCATGTGTGTTTTTCTGTGATTGGGTTACCTCACTCAGAATGATATTTTCCAGTTCCATCCATTTGCCTCTGAATTTCATAAAGTCATTGTTGTTGATAGCTGAGTAATATTCCATTGTGTAGATGTACCACATTTTCTGTATCCATTCCTCTGTTGAAGGGCATCTGGGTTCTTTCCAGCTTCTGGCTATTATAAATAAGGCTGCTGTGAACATAGTGGAGCATGTGTCTTTGTTATATGTTGGAGCATCTTTTGGTTATATGCCCAAGAGAGGTATAGCTGGGTCCTAAGGTAGTTCAATGTCTAATTTTCTGAGGAACCTCCAGACTGATTTCCAGAATGGTTGTACCAGTCTGCAATCCCACCAACAATGGAGGAGTATTCCTCTTTCTCCACATCCTTGCCAGCATCTGCTATCACCACAGTTTTTGATCTTAGTCATTCTGACAGGTGTGAGGGGGAATCTCAGGGTTGTTTTGATTTGCATTTCCCTTATGACTCAAGATTTTGAACATTTCTTTAGGTTCTTCTCAACCATTCGGCATTCCTCAGCTGTGAATTCTTTGTTTAGCTCTGAACCCCATTTTTAATAGTGTTATTGGTCTCTCTGCAGTCTAATTTCATGAGCTCTTTGTGTATTTTGGATATAAGCCCTTTATCAGTTGGAGGATTGGAAAGATCTTTTCCCAATTTGTTGGTTGCTGTTTTGTCCTAACAACAGTGTCCTTTGCCTTACAGAAGCTTTGTAGTTTTATCAAATCCCACTTGTCGATTCTTGATCTTAGAGCATAAGTCATTTGTGTTTTGATCAGGAAACCTTCTCCAGTGCCCATGTGTTCGAGATTCTTCCCCACATTTCTTCTATTAGTTTGAGTGTTTCTGGTTTATGTGGAGGTCCTTGATCCACTTGGACTTGTAAAAGGTGATAAGAATGGATCAATCTGCATTCTTCTTCATACTGACCTCCAGTTGAACCAGCACCATTTGCTGAAAATGCTATCTTTTTTCCATTGGATGGTTTTGGCTCCTTTGTCAAAAATCAAGGGACCATAGGTGTGTGGGTTCATTTCTGGGTCTTTAATTCTTTTCCACTGGTTTATCTGTCTGTCTCTGTATCAATACCATACAGTTTTTATCACTATTGCTCTGTAATTCTGCTTGAGTTCAGGGATAGTGATTCCCCCGGAAGTCCCCTTTTTGTTGAGGATAGTTTTAGCTATCCTGGGTTTTTTGTTATTCCAGATGAATTTGCAAATTGTTCTGTCTAACACTATGAAGAATTGGATGGAATTTTGATGAGGATTCCACTGAATCTATAGATCACTCTTGGTAAAATGGCCATTTTTACTATATTAATCCTGCCAATCCATGAGCATGGGAGATCTTTCCATCTTCTGAGATCTTCAATTTCTTTCTTCAGAGGCTTGAGGTTCTTATCATACAGATCTTCCATTTGCTTTGTTAAAGTCACACAGAAGTATTTTGTATTATTTGGGACTATTATGAAGGGTGTCATTTGCCTAATTTCTTTCTCTGCTTGTTTCTCTTTTGTGTAGAGGAAGGCTACTGATTTATTTGAGTTAAGTTATACCCAACCACTTTGCTGAACGTGTTTATCAGGTTTAGTAGTTCTCTGGTGGAACTTTGGGATCACTTAAATATACAATTATATCTTCTGCAAATAGTGATATTTTGACTTCTTCCGTTCAAATATATATCCCTTTGATCTCCTTTTGTTGTCTGATTGCTCTGGATAGGACTTTGAGAACTATATTGAATAAGCAGAGAGAGAGTGGGCAGCCTTGTCTACTCCCTGATTTTAGTGAGATTGCTTCAAGTTTCTCTCCTTTTAGTTTAATATTAGGTACTGGTTTGCTTTCTATGGCTTTTACTATGTTTAGGTATGGTCCTTGAATTCCTGTTCTTTCCAGGACTTTTATCATGAAGGGGTGTTGAATTTTGTTAAATGCTTTCTCAGCATCTAATGAAATGATCATGTGGTTTTTATCTTTCAGTTTGTTTATATAGTGGATTACATTGATGGTTTTCTGTATATTAAACAATTCCTGCATCCCTGGAATGAAGCCTACTTGAGCATGATGGATGATTGTTTTGATGTGCTCTTGGATTCAGTTTGCCAGAATTTTATTGAGTATTTTTGCATCAATATTCATAAGGGAAATTGGTTTGAAGTTCTCTTTGTTGGGTCTTTGTGTGGTTTAGGTATAAGAGTTATTGTGGATTCATAGAAGGAATTCGGTAGTGCTCCGTCTGTTTCAATTATGTGGAATAGTTTGGATAGTATTGGTATGAGGTCTTCTATGAAGGTCTGATAGAATTCTACACTGAACCCATCTGGACATGGGCTCTTTTTGGTTGGGAGACTTTTAATGACTACTTCTCTTTCTTTAGGAGTTATGTGGTTGTTTAAATGGTTTACCTGTTCCTGATTTAACTTCAGTACCTGGTATCTTACTAGAAAATTGTCCATTTCCTGCAGATTTTCAAGTTTTTTTGAATATAGGCTTTTGTAGTAGGATCTGATGATGTTTTGGATTTTCTCTGATACTGTTGTTATGTCTCCCTTTTCATTTCTGATTTTGTTAATTTGGACATACTCTCTGTGTCCTCTGGTTTGTCTGGCTAAGGGTTTATCTGTCTTGTTGATTTTCTCAAAGAACCAGCTTTTGGTTCTGCTGATAATTTGTACAGTCCTTTTTGTTTCTACTTCGTTGATTTCAGCTCTGAGTTTGATTATTTCCTGCCTTCTACTCCTCCTTGGTGTATTTGCTTCTTTTTGTTCTAGAGTTTTTATGTCTGCCGTCAAGTTGCTGAAATATGTTCTCTCTTGTTTCTTTAAGCAGGCACTCAGATGTATGAGTTTTCCTCTTAGCACAGCTTTCATTGTGTCCCATATGTTTGGGTATATTTTACCTTCATTTTCACTAAATTCTAAGTAGTCTTTAATTTCTTTCTTTATTTCTTCCTTGACTAGGTTATCATTGAATACAGCATTGTTCAACTTCCATGTATATGTGGGCTTTCTTTCCTTATTGTTATTGAAGACCAGCCTTAACCTGTGGTGGTCTAATAGGACCTATGATATTATTTCTATCTTTCTTTGTCTGTTGAGGCCTGTTTTATGACCGATTGTATGGTCAATTTTGGAGAAAGTACAATGAGGTGGTGAGAAGAAGGTATATCCTTTTGTTTTAGGATAGAATGCTCTATAAATATTTGTTAAATCCATTTGGTTCATGACTTCGCTTGGCCTGTCTATGTCTCTGTTTAATTTCTGTTTCCATGATCTGTCCATTGATGAGCGTGGGGTGTTGAAATCTCCTACTATTATTTTGTGAGGTGTAATGTGTGCTTTGAACTTTAGTAAGGTTTCTTTTATGTATGTAGGTGTCCTTGTATTTGGAGCATAGATATTTAGGATGAAAAGTTCACTTGGTGGATTTTTCCTTTGATGAATATAAAGTGTCCTTCCTTATCTTTTTTGATGAATTTTGGTTGAAAAATCTATTTTATTCGATATTAGAATGGCTACTCCAGCTCGCTTCTTCAGTCCATTTGCTTGGAAAGTTCTTTTCCAACCATTTACTCTGAGGTAGTATCTGTCTTTGTTTCGAAGGTGTGTTTCCTGTAGGCAGCAAAATGTAGGATCTTTATTGCGTATCCAGTGTGCTATCTGTGTCTTTTTATTAGGGAATTGAGTCCATTGATATTGACAGATATTAAGGAATAGCGATTGGTGTTTCCTGTTATATCTGCATTTGGATGTGAGATTGTCTTTGTGTGCTTGTTTTCTCTTTGTTTTGTTGCAAAACGATTAGTTTCTTGCTTTTTCTTGGGTGAAGCTTGCCTCCTTGTGTTGGGCTTTACCATTTAATAACCTGTAGGGCTGGATTTGTAGAAAGATATTGTGTAAATTTGGTTTTGTCATGGAATATCTTGGTTTCTCCATCTATGTTAATTGAGAGTTTTGCAGGATACAGTAACCTGGGCTGTCACTGATGTTCTCTTAGGGTCTGTATGACATCTGTCCAGGCTTTCATAGTCTCTGGTGAGATGTCTGGTGTGATTCTGATAGGTCTGCCTTTATATGTTACTTGACCTTTTTCCCTTACTGCTTTTGACATTCTTTCTTTGTTTGCTGCATTTGGTGTTTTGACTATTATGTGATGGGAGGAGTTTCTTTTCTGGTCCAATCTATTTGGAGTTCTGTAGGCTTCCTGTATGTTTATGGGCATCTCTTTCTTTAGTTTAGGGAAGTTTTCTTCTATGATTTTGTTGAAAATATTTACTGGTCCTTTGAGCTCGGAGTCTTCACTCTCTTCTATACCTATTAATCTTAGGTTTGATCTTCTCATTGTGTCCTGGATTTCCTGTATGTTTTGGGCCAGTAGCTATTTCTGTTTTACATTATCTTTGACAGTTGTGTTGATGATTTCTATGGAATCTTCTGCTCCTGAAATTCTCTCTTCTTTCTCTTGTATTCTGTTGGGGATGCTTGTATCTACGGTTCCTTGTCTCTTCCTTTGGTTTTCTATATCCAGGGTTGTCTCCCTTTGTGCTTTCTTTATTGCTTCTATTTCCATTTTTAATTCCTTCACCTGTTTGATTGTGTTTTCCTGTAATTCTTTCAAAGATTTTTGTGATTCCTCTCTATAGGCTTCTGCTTGTTCATTTGTGTTTTCCTGCATTTCTCTAAGGGAGTTCTTTATGTCTTTCTTGAAGTCCTACATCATGATCAAATGTGATTTTAAATCTAGATCTTGCTTTTCTGGTGTATTTGGATATTCAGTGTTTGCATTGGTGGGAGAATTGGGCTCTGATGATGCCATGTAGTCTTGGTTTCTGTTGCTTGGGTTCCTGTGCTTGCCTCTTGCCATCATGTTGTCTCTGGTGTTACCTTGTTCTGTTATTTCTGACAGTAGTTAGACTGTCCTATAGGCCTGTGTGTCAGGAGTGCTGTAGATCTGCTTTCCTTATTTCTTTCAGTCAGTTATGTGAACAGAGTCTTCTGCTTTCAGGGGCGTAGTTGTTCCTGTCTACTGGTCTTCAGGTGATCCTTTGGGCGTGTGTCCTGAGTCTACCAGGCAGGTCACCTGGAGCAGAAAAGATGGTCTTACCTCTGGTCTCAGGCCTGATGTCATTCCCCAGAGCCGAGTTTCAGCTCTCTGTGAGGGCAGCTACCAGAAGATCCTGCCCGTCCTTCTCTCAGGACCCTGTGTACAGGGGCCCAGATGGTGCTAGGTGTTTTACTCTAGAGTCAGAAATGTGGGTAGAGAGTAGTCTCCACTGGCTTCCCAGGCATTTCTCCCCCTCTGAAGATCTAGCTCTCCCTCCCACTGGATTTGGGTGCAGGGAGCTGTTTGACTTGGTCCCTTCAGATCCAGGTAGAATCTGGACCCCAGCATTCCTGCAGCTTGAGTGCCCCTATCTTCCTATTCCCAGAGGCCCTATACAATTTCTTCTTGTGCCAGGGACGTGGGCAAGTGTGGGCAGTACTGGAAGACTCTCCTGCCCTGTAGTCTCAGGAGTGCCTACCTGTCTTGGCGATGAGCCCTCTCTCCCACTGGGTTTGGGAGCATAGAGCTGTGGGTGTTGGGAGACTTTTAATAACTGCTTCTATTTCTTTAGGAGTAAGGGGACTGTTTAGATGAAACCAAACTGAATTAACTTTGGTACCTGTTATCTGTCTAGAAAATTGTCCGTTTTCTCCAGATTTTCCAGTTTTATCGAGTAAAGACTTTTGTAGTAGCATCTGATGATTATTTTTAATTTCCCCAGATTCTGTTGTTATATCTTCCTTTTCACTTCTGATTTTGTAAATTTGAATACTCTCTTTGTGCCCTCTGGTCAGTCTGGCTAAGGGTTTATCTATCTTGTTGATTTTCTCAAAGAATCGGCTCCTGGTGTTCTTGATTCTTTGTATAGTTCTTTTTGTTTCTACTTGGTTGATTTCAGCCCTGAGTTTATTTCCTGCTGTCTACCCCTCTTGGATGCTTTCTTCTTGTTGTTCTAAAGCTTTTAGGTGTGCTCTCATGCTGCTAATGTATGCTCTCTCCAGTTTCTTTTTGGAGACACTCAGAGCTATGAGATTTCCTCTTAACACTGCTTTCATTGTGTCCCATAAGTTTGGGTATGTTGTCCTTTCATTTTCATTAAATTCTAAAATGTCTTTAATTATTTTCTTTCTGTCCTCTTTGATCAAGTTATAAAAGAGTTGAGTGTAGTTGAACTTCCATGTGTATGTGATGTCATTTTTGTTGTTATTGAAGACCAGCCTTGGCCCTTGGTGATCTGAGGTCTGTTTTGTGACTGAATATATGGTGAATTTTGGAGAAGGTACCAGGAGATGCTGAGAAGAAGCTATATTCTTTTGTTTTAGGATGAAATATTCTATAAATATCTGTTAAGGCCATTTGGTTGATAACTTTGGTTAGTTTCTCTGTGTCTCTGTTTAGTTTCTATTTCAGTGATCTGTCCATTCCTGAGAGTAGGGTGTTGAAGTCTCCCACTACTGCTGTGTGAGGCTCATGTGTGCTTTGTGCTTTAGTATGGTTTCTTTTATGAATGTAGGTGCCCTTGCATTTGGAGCAAAGGTATTCAGGATTGAGAGTTTATCTTGGTAGATTTTTGCTTTGATGAATATGAAGAGCTCCTCATCTTTTTGACAATTTTTTGTTGAAAGTCAATTTTATTTGATATTGAAATGGCTATTCCAGATTGTTTCTTGGCACCACTTGCTTAGAAAATTGTTCTTCAGACTTTTACACTGATGCAGTGTCTGTCTATTTCACTGAGGTGTGTTTCTTATATGCAGCAAAATGATGGGTCTTCTTTCTGTATCCACTTTGTTACTCTATGTCTTTTTACTGGGGAATTGAGTCCACTGATATAAAGAGATATTAAGGAATAGCGATTGTTGTTTTCTGTTATTTTTGTTGTTACGGGTGTAATTATGTTTGTGTAGCTCTCTTCTTTTGGGTTTGTTGCAAGAGGATTACTTTCTTGCTTTTTCTAGGGTTTAGTTTCCCTGTTTGTGTTGGAGTTTTCCATCTATTGGCCTTTGTAGGGCTGGATTTGTGGAAACATGTGTAAATTTGGTTTTGTCACGGAATATCTTGGTTTCTCCACCTATGCTAATTGAGAGTTTTGCTAGATATATTGGCCTGGGCTGGCATTTGTGTTCTCTTAGGGTCTGTATGACATCTGTCCAGGATCGTCTGGCTTTCATAGTCTCTGGTGAGAAGTCCAGTGTAATTCTTATAGGTCTGCCTTTGTATGTTACTTGTCCTTTTTTCTTACTGCTTTTTATATTTTTTTTCTTTGTATTGTGCATTTGGTGCTTTGACTATTATGTGATGGGAGGAGTTTCTCTTCTGGTCCATTCTAATTAGAGTTCTGTAGGCTTCTTGTATGTTTATTGGCATCTCTTTCTTTAGGTTCATTTTCTTCCTTAATTCTGTATAAGAAATTCACTGGCTCCTTATGTTGGGAATCTTCGCTCTCTTCTATACCTCTTATCCTTAGGTTTAATCTTCTAATTTTATCCTGGATTTCCTGGATGCTTTTATGGTTAGGAGCTTTTTGCATTTTACATTATCTCTGATGGTTGTGTCAATGTTTTCTATGGTATCTTCTGCCCATGAGATGGTCTCTTCTATCTGTTGTATTCTGTTGGTGATGTTTGAGTCTATGATTCCTGATCTGTTTCCTAAGTTTTCTATCTCCAGGTTGTCCCCCTGTGTGATTTCTTTATTGTTTCTATTTCCATTTTTAAATTCTGGACAGTTTTGTTCAATTCTTTCACCTGTTTGGTTGTGTTTTCCTGTAATTCTTTAAGGGATTTTTGTGTTTCCTCTTTAAGAACTTCTACTTGTTTACCTATGTTGTCCTGTATTTCTTTAAGGGAGTTATTTATGTCCTTCTTAAAGTCCTCTATCATCATCATGAGACACAACTTTAAATCCATATCTTGCTTTTCCGGTGTGTTTAGATATCCAGTATTTGCTTTGGTGGGAGAACTGTGCTCTGATGATGCCAAGTAGTTTTATTTTCTGTTGCTTAGTTTCCTGCACTTGCCTCTTGCCATTAGGTTGTCTCTGGTGTTACTTTGTCTTGCTGTCTCTGACAGTGGCTTGACCCTCCTGTAGGCTTGCCTGTCAGCACTCCTGTAGACTTGTTTTCTTTTAGCAGGTTCTGAATACAGAGAGCTGTGTGATCAGGTCAGCTCCATGTGCAGGCATAAACTGGAAGGGTCTTTCTCCTAGACTGCTTCTGGTTTTATGGGTCCTGAAGGCTTTAGGCAGGTCACGTAGTGCAGAAGAGTTGGTCTTACCTCTGCTCTCAGGTATGTCAGCACTCCTGCTGACTGGATTTCCACTCTGGGCACAGGCAGAGACTAGAAGTATCCTTTCTCTGACTGTTTCTAGGTTTCTGTGTCCAGAGGATTCTAGGGGGGTGTCCTCTTGGGCCAGGAATGTGAGCAGAAGTAGTGGTCTCCTCTGAACTCTTAGAATTATACACAGTTCTGGGAGTCCTACTCTGTCCCCAGTGGGATGTGGATATAGAGAGCTGTCTATTTTTATTTATTTATTTATTTATTTATTTATTTATTTATTTATTTATTTATTTATTATATATGAGTAACTGTAGCTGTCTTCAGACACACCAGAAGAGGGCTCAGATCTCATTACAGATGGCTGTGAGCCAGAACCTGATTTCTGGGATTTGAACTTAATAGCAGTCAGTGCTCTTAAGCACTGAGCCATTTCTCCAGCCCCAAGCTCCCATTTAGTAATTGCTGATCTCAGTGCCTATGTTAATGATATTCTGTTCTGATAGTCTTTTCCTGAACCAATAAGTTCAACGTTATTCCACTTTCTCTTCTATCATGTTCAACATATTTGGTTTTAGGTTTAGGTCTTTGATTTATCTGGAATTTGATTTTGTTCATGGTGATACATATGGATTTACTGGGGTTTTTTTACATGTAGCTATCAGAATGCCAGAGAGACTTAATCCAGCAATTTATAGGAGCAGATGCAGAGTACCACAGCCAAATATTAGGTGGAGCTCAGGGAATCATGCGGAGGAGGGAGAGGAAGGATAGGAAGAACCAGAGAGATCTGGGACATTACAAGAACATTGCTCACAGAATCAATTAACCAGGATTCGTGGGAGCTCAAAGATATCAGGGAGCCCCTGATCTGACCTAGATCCTCTGCATGTAAGTTATGGCTGAGTAGCTTGGTATTCTTGTAGAATCCTAACAGTGGAATTGGAGTGTTGTTGTAAAATTATAAAAAAGGTTTTCTTTCACCTCCACTAGGTCTGGCACCACAGTGCCCCAAGTTATCTGCTAGACATCTTACCAGAAGCACACATCTCAACTCCATGTCAGCCCAGTGTCTTTACCACCACACACTCTCCCAACTCAATTCTCCACAAGAAAGAACACACAACCCAATAACTTTTAATCCAATTGATAAGATATAATTACCCACGTAAACATGCAAAGCCCTGTACACATCCATCCCTTAAGAACATTAATAATAACTCGTAAAGGTATAGCATGGACTCTTAATGTCAGTTTCTATGTTCTCTCTAAGGCTTCTCCACTCTCTTCTCCAGTCTTCCCCTCCTTCTATTCCAGTCTCGTCTCTTCCCTCAAACTTTTCTCCCGCCCATTTTTCCTTCTTGTCCAATGACAGGCCTTGTTCGATCCTGTACCCACCCTTACCTGTATGACATCCTACAGTCGAGGCTGTCTATATTTTTTTTTTTTTTTTTTTGGCCAGCTTGTGGAACCCTTCTTCTCTCACTGGTTTCCTTTGTCCAGTCTTGATGTGGTGATATTTTGCCTGGTCTTATTGTAGCTTGTTGTGCTGTGTTTGGATGATATCCCTGGGAGGTCTGCTATTTTCTGAGGGGATATAGAGGAAGGAGTGATCTGGGAGAGACAGTGAGGGTAGAGGGAGGGGAGGAAGGAGAAACTCCAGTTGGGATGTAATATATGAGCAATTTTTTTTTAAATTGGGCTTATGAAAAGCCTGTAGGAAATTTTCTTGATTAGTGACGAGGGAGGTCCCAGCCCATTGTAGGTGGTGCCACCACTGGGCCTATTGAATTTGGGATTCATAAGAAAACAAACTGAGTAATCCTTGAGGAGCAGGCCAATAAGTAGAACCCTCCATGGCTTCTGCATCACCTCCTACCTCCAAGTTCATGCCCTGTTTGAGTTTCCATCCCTTCTTTTTTGGATGAAAAATATGGACTTGTAAGCCAAATTAATCCTTTCCTTGTCACATTGCTTTGGGTGTAATTTTTATTATCACAACAATAGAAACTCTAATTAACACTTAATTTGCTTATGAGTTTAAAAGTTTTCTGTAATTTTTTTAATGATTTTGTTTTTTAATGGTGAATGTTGCTTACAAACGATGACCATTTTACTTTTTCATAGTTTGGATGACTTTTTATTCTTTTCATGATTCATTTCCCTTGCTAGGACTAGTATTAAATTTTTTTAATTGCCTTTTATTATTATGTCTGTGTGTCAGGGTGCACATTTGAAAGTCAGAGGACAACTTGCAGGACTCCTTCTACTGTGTAGGTCCTGTCGACTGAACTCATGTCTTTATGTGTCGGGGCAAGAACCTTCAGTTATCTCATCAGGCCTAGTACTACGATTAAAAGAATTGATAATAGCACATAGTTATAAATCCTATAGGAAAGATTTTATTTTTTTATCTTTAAGAATCACCTTGCTGCTGGGAACATTATATATGGCCTACATTTTGCTAATGTAGATTTCCACTGTGTCTTTTTTATAATTTCTGATTTTATTATTAGTTTCATTTCCTTTTCTATTTAAAGTAGTCTTCCATGGCTGGGAAGTCTGGACTCTTAAGACCAAAGACAGTCGCAATTGATTTTTGGGAATAGATATAGAAACTGAGATGAGGGCAGAAAGACCCTGTTCTTCTCTGGTCTTGGGAATAGAAGTCAAATTGAACTTTACAGAACCTGGGGAATTGTGGAAAGGGACGATGTAGGAACAAGGAGCCGCCTCTTCCCAGACCATTTCTTTTCTAAGGTCTTCCCACTACTGACATTGTCTGTTGTCCTAGAGCCTTTTTTCTCTTCTCTTCTCTTTTCCTTCCTTCCTTCCTTCCTTCCTTCCTTCCTTCCTTCCTTCCTTCCTTCCTTCTTTCTTCCTTTCTTTCTTTCCTTCTTTCTTTCTTTCTTTCTTTCTTTCTTTCTTTCCTTTTTTCCTTTTTAGAACCTGTAAATCCTTTATGTTGTGTTCTGGATGTCCACCTTAGACTTCTGAGGTCAGACTCAAAAGGACAATGAGTTATCTGCCATGAGGCCACTGGAAATACAGATAATCATGAATTCAAATTGGATGGAAGATCACTCTCCTCAGAGGAAACCTTAAAAGGCTGTAACAACAAGCTTTGCATACTATATGACACACCCATCTGAACCTTTTTTTAATTAATCATTTTATTCATTTACATTTTCAAATGATATTCCCCTTCCCAGTTATACCCCCACAACTCCCCTGATCCCATCTCCCCTCTCCCCTTTGCCTCTATGAGAGTGCTCCTTCACCCACTCCTGCCTCACCACTTTAGCATCTCCCTAGGACCAAGGGCCACCCCTCCCACTGATGTCAGATAAGAAGACCCTCTGCTACATAAATATGTGGAGCCCTGGCTTCCTACATGTGTAACTCTTAGGTTGGTGGTTTAGTCCCTGGGAGCTCTGGATAGTCCAGTTAGTTGATATTATTCTTCATATGGGATAGCAACCCCGTTACTCTTCTTCAGTCCTTCCCCTAGTTCTTCCATTTTGGTATCCCAGTTTAGTCTGATGGTTGGCTGTGAGTATCATCTGTATTGGTCAGGTGCTGGTAGAACCTCTCAGGGAAAAGCCATACCAGGTTCCTGTCTGGCAAGTGCTTCTTGGCATCAGTAATAGTGTCAGGGTTTGGTGTCTGCATCTGAGCCTTCTTATCTTCAAATACTCCTAAAGTAAATGTCAAATTATCAAAATGCCTTTTCATCACACTGAAAAGGCATGATAAGATTCTATTTTTCAGGCCATTTCTTTTGAGAGGAGTCTCTCTGTCCTGTGCAACTGGTATTTTCTTTTCATCAGTGACAAGTTGCTTTACTTGGTGTGACAACATATTTCTGTTAGTATGCATATAAATGAGTGGACAACTTTGCTCTAGGCTTCTGTCACTTTAGGTTTCTGGGTTCCAACAGATTTCAGGCAGCTTCAGCACAAAGGTTAACTGTCTTACTGACAGCTGCCTCCCTGTCCTGTAACTTGTGCTCCTGAGCTTTAGTAATCACAAAGTGTGAGCCATATTAGCCATGAAGCTATCACCTTTCTCACAAATCCATGACCCAATAGGATTGCTGTATTAAAGTATTCCAATTAGCTTTCCTGAGTAGCCACAGTGTTTTTCCTTAGACATTAAGCTAGTTTTGCCATTTCACCAGGAGTGTATGAAAGCATTATCTCCCCAACACCACGATTCTTTGGGAGACCCAAAGGGAAGGAGAAAAAGCAGTAGGTGACTATAGATGTTTTACTTGGGAAATAGTCCACATTGTCATTACAGGAAATAGAGGTTAGGAGGTGAATATTTCTCCCCAAAGTAGAAGAGTACAGTTTTCTAGAACCTCACCTCAATTGTGTTTCTTCTTCAAATAACATATCAAATTATTATTATTATTATTATTATTATTATTATTATTATTATTTTGGTGTTGTTGTTGTTACTGCTACTACTACTACTACTACTACTACTACTACTACTACTACTATGAATATCTCTGCCAGAAACAGATCTCTTGACTTGTCTTTACTGATAGTCCTAAGAGGACAAATATCCTGTGGTGTTATTTATTTTTCAAAATGTAAGAATGTCACCATGGGGGCTGATGAGATTGCTCAGTGTTTAATGGCTATTCATAATCATTTGTGAATCAAGGTCCAGTCTAATCCATGCCCTATTCTGGTCTTTGCAGGAACCAGTAATGTACATGGTACACAGACCTACATGTAGCTAAAACACCCATAATATTAAAATAAATAATTCTCAGGAAGGTATGTGTGTGTGCATGCATGGGGCAGACAAAAGAGCTCAGGGAAGCCAATTCTGATGGTTGTGACTCAGGCAGACTCCACTCTGCAAGCTGTGACCTGGGTGGACCCTACTCTTCAGTCTGTGTGCCAATAGGACCCAGCTTTGATGATGGGACATTTGACTGGGATGGGATTGGTGGAGGAGTGTTCCAGGCTGGTTAGTCTGGGGACCCTGAAGGGTTCCACAGGAAAGCAGGATGCTCTTGGGTCCTGTAAGGCTCCTCCAAACTGAAGAACAAGCTCAAAGCTAGACAATGGGGATAAGGGAACCATGTGCAACTCACCTCTGCAGTTTGTCTTAGGCAGACCAATTGAAATGGTAAGGCATTTATTAACATTTTTATTAACCTCATCTACTTTTCTTTTTCTTTTTTACTACCATTTTTAATAGGATATTTTTATTTTAAATTTCAAATGTTATTCCATTTCCCAGTTTCCTGTCCATAAGCCCCCTATCCCCTCCCCTTCCCCTTTTTCTATAACGGTATTCCCCCCCACCCAATATTCCCTTACACTGGGGGTCCAACCTTGGCAGGACCAAGGGCTTCTCCTTTCTTTGGTGCACAACAAGGAGATCCTCTGCTACATATGCAGCTGGAGCCATGGGTCTGTTCATGTGTACAGACATGGTAGTGTTTTAGTCCCTGGGAGCTCTGGTTAGTTGGCATTGTTGTTCTTATGGGGTTGCAAGCTCCTTAAGCTTTTTCAATTCTTTCTCTGAGTCCTCCAATGTGGATCCCATTCTCAGTTTAATGGTTTGCTGCTAGCATTTGCCTCTGTATTTGATATACTCTGGTTGTGTCTTTCGGGAGATATTTGTATTCGGTTCCTGTCATCATAAACTTTTTAGTTTCATCAATCTTATCTAGCTTTGGTGGATATATATATATATATATATATATATATATATATATATATATATATATATATATATGCCAAAAGTGGGGCTGGCTCTGGATGGCCTTTCCTTCTGTCTCTGCTCCAAACCTTGCCTCCATAATTTCCTCCGATGAATATTTTTGTTCCCACTTTTAAGAAGGACTGAAGCATCTGCACTTTGGCCATCCTTATCCTCGAGCTTCATGTGGTCTGTAGATTGTATCTTGGGTAATCCAAGCTTTTGGGCTAATATCCACTTATCAGCAAGTACATACCATGTGTGTTTTTCTGTGATTGGGTTACCTCACTCAGGATGATATTTTCCAGTTCCATCCATTTGCCTATGAATTTCATCAAGTCATTGTTTTTGATAGCTGAGTAGTACTCGATTGTGTAGATGTGTCATATTTTCTGTATCCATTCCCTTGTTGACGGGCCTCTGGGTTCTTTCCAGCTTCTAGCTATTGTAAATAAGGCTGCTATGAACAGAGTGGAGCATGTGTCTTTGTTGTATGTTGGAGCATCTTTGGGTATATGCCCAGGAGAAGTATATCTGTGTCCTCAGGTAGTACGATGTCCAATTTACTGAGGATCATCCAGACTGATTTCCAGAGTGGTTGTACCAGTTTGCAATTCCACCAACAATGGAGGAGTGTTCCTCTTTCTTCACATCCTGATCAGCATCTGTTCTTACCTGATTTTTTGATCTTAGTCATTCTGACTGGTGTGAGATGGAAACTCAGGGTTGTTTTGATTGGCATTTCCCTGATGACTAAGCATGTTGAGAATTTCTTTAGGTACTTTTCAGCCATTCAATATTCCTCAGCTGAGAATTCTTTGTTAGCTCTGCATCCCATTGTAAATAGGGTTACTTGGCTCTCTGGAGTCTCCCTTTTTGAGTTCTTTGTATATTTTGGATATTAGCCCTCTATTAGATGTATGATTGGTAAAGATCTTTTCCCTATCCGTTGGTTGCCATTTTGTCCTAATGACAATGTCCTTTGCTTTACAGAAGCTTTGCAGTTTTATGAGGTCCCATTTGTCGATTATTGATCTTAGAGCATAAGCCATTGGTGTTTTGTTCAGGAAAATTTCCCCAGTGCCCATGTGATCCAGACTTTTCCCTACATTCTTCTATTAGTTTGCGTGTGTCTGGTTTGATGTGCAAGTTCTTGATCCACTTGGACTTAAGCTTTGTACAGGGCAATAACAATGAGTTGATTTGCATTCTTCTACATGCTGACCTCTAGTTAAACCAGCACCATTTGTTGAAACTACTATTTTTTTCCATTGAATAGTTTTAGCTCCTTTGTCAATGATCAAGTGACCATAGGTGTGTAGGTTGATTTCTGGGTCTTCAATTCTATTCCACTGATCTACCTGTCTGTCTCTGTACCAATACCATATAGTTTTTATCAAATTACTCTTTCTGACTTTATGAAGAATTGAGTTAGAATTTTGACAGTGAGTGCATTGAATCTGTAGATCGCTTTTGGCAAAATGGTTATTTTTACAATATTAATTCCTGCCAATCCATGAGCATGGGTGTTCTTTTCATCTTCTGTGATCTCCTTCAATTCCTTTAAAGTTCTTATATACATATCTTTCTCTTGCTTGGTTAGAGTCACACCGAGGTATTTTATATTATTTGGGATTATTGTGAAGGGTGTCATTTCCCTAATTTCTTTCTCAGTCTGTTTAACCTTTGAGTAGAGGAAGGCTACTGATTTGTTTGAGTTAACTTTATACCCCAGCCACTTTGCTGAAGCTGTTTATCAGGCTTAGTAGGTCTCTGGTGGAACTTTTGGGGTCACTTAAGTATACTATCATATCATCTGCAAATAGAGATATTTTGACTTCTTCCTTTCCAATTTGTATCCCTTTGACTTCCTTTTGTTGTCTGATTGCATTGGATAGGACTTTGAATACTATATTCAATAAGTAGGGAGAGAGTGGGCAGCTGTGTCTAGTCCCTGATTTTAGTGGAATTGCTTCATGTTTTTCTCCATTTAGTTTGATGTTATCTACTGTAGAGGGCCGCAATAACATTCGCCACCACAAGATGGCGCTGGCTTCCACTGCGCCCCACGTGGAAAGCTGGGATAGCTTTCGCCATTACAAGATGGCGCTTGGCCTCCGCCCGGCATGCCTGCCGACTCCTTTCAGGAAGTTAACTGTCGTCATGTGCAGAAGTGGCTTGCACAGGTCTTTGCCCTCAGGCGTGCCTAATGAGATCATGGTAACAACCAATCAGGGTGGATGCTTGGCTAGGGTGTATATAAGCAGCGCCATTCTGGGGCTCGGTCTCTCCTCTTCAAGATGGGCGTAATACGCTTTGCTGCAGAAGGATCCTGGTGTCCAGCGTTGTCCCTGCTGGCCGACGTTGGGTGCGCGATATATGGTGCGAAACCTGAAAAGATGCCTCACCATCGCCGGGCGCTGAGGAGAGCCTCCGCTTCGCAGAGAGGGTCCCAGAACTGCAGGTGAGGAGGTAAGCTCTGAGAGGCATGTTTGGTCTTGATAAGCATGTAAACAGGCGAGGTGAAAGCTTTAAGAAGGAAAGGTGCACCCTGAAAAAAAAGCCTTCAAGGACTTTAGATCCGAGGAAGCGAGAGATAGGGAAAGGGCGCCTGGAGAGAAACAGAAAGGAGGAAAAGCCCGAAAAGGAAAAAGCCTTTATCCGGTAGAGGAGTTAGAGGCTTTGGGGCTTGATAGTTCAGAAACAGATGAGCTTAGCCCCTCTGAGGAAGAGGATTTAGAAGATGAGGCAGCTCGCTATGAAGAAGAAAGATATGAGCCTAGGTGGAGAGCCACTGTGAAGAAACCGAAAGTTATGGATCCTTTGTGGGCAAGGCTGATAATTTTGTTTATTTTTTTCTTTGTGTGGGAAGCCGTTACAGCCGTTAGGACAGGTCAGAGGGTCCTTGCAGAGCAACAAGAAAGTATGTCGGAGGGAGAAAAGGTCTCGAAAGAAAAAAAGAAAAGAAAAGGAGATAAAAGGAACACAGTATTTTGGGAGAAAAATTTTGTCTTTGTGCTTGTAAAAGGTGTGATTAGGCTCTGGAAGCTTTGCAGAGTCATACTGATTAGACTGGATAGAGGCAGACCGCCTGAAAATTTATTCAGGAGAATCAAACAAAAGGACATCTCAATGCCCATGCACAGCTTGATGGAGTTAATGTAATTGGGTTGTGAGTAAAAATATTCAGGACTGTGTTTCACTTCCATACCATTTGTGAATATCAGTCGTGCTGCTCAGATATCCCGTAATATATCTCAGTATCTTACAGGAATTTGGTTTCAACACGTTGATGGACTAGTCCAGGAATTGAGACAATCCATCGTCCATATCGACTCCACTCAAGTGGATAGTCACCGTGAAAGTGGTGGAAAAGAGAAAAAATCCTACCTCTCTGCTGACACCATCTGGTTTTTTCCCTCTTTGTCTATTGTCTGTCCTTGGTGCACCAAGCTGTCCCTATATGTCAGTTTATGTCTGTGGTTTTTGTTTCTTGTTGCTTAAATGTTTTATGTTTCATGTTCAAAAGAAAAAATGGTAAAAACTTTATCTGCTGGTCGTTCACATCTTGATTTGGTTTTAACTCATTTCAAAAAGGGACAAATGAATAAAAAACAGTTTCAATCAGGCCTTTAGAGCCCTGTACCTACAGCCAGGAGTCTAGGTTAGCTGGAGAAGCTGCTCAGAGGCTAAGTGTCTGCACGAGCTGATCTTAAAGGTGCCAGCAGCTTCTCAGCTTCTTTGGTACAAGAGCTGATAACTGTTTCTCTTAGAGAAATCCCCGACTTATTATTTGACTCAACAGGTGACAAGGTGCTTCTCTTAAAATCATAGCTGAAAAGGTAAAAATGGTGTTTGGTCTAAATATTAAAGATATGTGTAGCCACTTCAATTTTGTTTCTCATTGGTTTTAAATGTGTAAATATGCTCTACTTGCCTTGGTCATAGATTGTTGGCTTTTAAGTTATTGGATATGGTTAAAAAGGTATAATATTGGTAACAGAAAGTTGACATAAAACTGGTAATTTGGATGGAGTCATTCTAGACAACATGTGGCATTTGCCAACCCAGGGAAACTGGTCTAAATTGAGATAATATTTTTATGGAATTCTTATTCTAGAAACCAGGCTTCTAAAAGAATTTAGGACAATGTCTCTTTGTTGAGGTACTGGAGACTACACCATCGTGCGTTCATATATAGGAATTGGAGTCAAACTTTGTACTAGTTTGTTGGAGGTTGAGTTTTGCTTTCCAAAGTTGTGGTTTGGTGAAGCTATCTATATTTTGATGCTAATTCCACTGCCCCAAGAACAGCTGCCTAGTCAGTACTCAGAACTCAGGTGACTTTCCAAAATTGTGGCTCTGCTCTATTGTTACAAAGAGAACTGAAAGATTGTGATTAAGGATTGCCAGTGTTACACTGACTAACTCAAACTTATTTTTAATTAAGAAAAAATCAAACAGGTAGAGATTGTTACAAGATTTATGAAAGATTGATGAGGTTTTGGAACTTGTGAGAACATTACCTACAGTCAGCTTGTTTACTCCAACTGCCATTTCAAGATAGATTTAGAGGATTGATTTTGAGTTTTCATTTCGTGAGCTTGCTTATAGTTTTAGAGAACCCATAAAGTGATATCATTAGGAATGGCTAACAGCCTTATATTATGTAATTTTGTTGCTTCTTCAATGTAAGAAGTTAGAACTTTAAATCTTTCAGTGTATATGGAAATTTTTACTACAAACTTCTGCTCTCAAAATGAGCTTTAATATTTGGGGAGTAGCTGTTGCACTACTCCAGAAAAGAATATTTGAAACTAATTTTAAGCTTCTAAGGATATGTTAATTGCCAAAATACCTCACCTTACCAGAGGACTTAGGTCTTTGTTATCCACATTGGAGATAAAGCTTCAGTTGTGTTAATAGAGAATCGTAGGCTAGAGTCATGAAAGTATTTTAAAAAGAAACCTGGTAAAACATATCTTATTCCAAACAACAGTTAATTGGTTATTACAAAATACTGATATTTGGCCTATTACATATACAAATTTTTCAGACAAAATTGATAATTTTACTCTTTACATGCTTTTATATTTCCTGTATATTTGTACATGCTACCCATAGGAAATGCGCTTACTGTATTTATAGGTGGTTCATCTAATGAAAAGGCTACATATATGATTGGATCACTTGTTTATTCTCTTGAGTTTCTGTTGCTTCAACACAGATTATTAAATTCCGTGGTTTAGCCACTGTTTTTAAATCAAGCTTTCAATTCACATACTGATAGCCAATGTGTGGCTTGTGGTTTACAATTGATTTCAATTACTTAATGCTTTACTAGAGACAGGTTTTCTATATAAAATCAATGAGTGATTTCAGTGTAAATTGTCTGACAACTCACTGTCCTTTCAGTGCTCTGGCTCAGACAACTAAACAAAACTATAGACCCAGCTCTTTAAAAATAGTAATGGAGTTAATATGAAAAGAGGAAGACTCCATTTGCTTACTTTCAATTCCCAGCCTTACCCTGCCAGCTCAGAGATTTCTAGTACAACTGAATCTAGACAATATTTACAGGTTTTGACATTTCTAATTAATGCTTATGTATAGGTAAATAAAGTTTGTGAGGTGCTAGAGAAATGGCTTAGTGGTTAAGAGCACTAAGTACTGTTCCTTAATAGACCATTTAAGAACTCAAACTGGATTGCCTGGACCCCTTAACGAGGGAGGACAATGATACTAGACAGTTTATATCTTAATAAATAAAAAGGGGGAGTTATCCCTGTATGCTAATTAATGCTCCTTTTATTTCAATTTTAAAATTTGGATGCCAAAGTTTATGGCAGGCTACAACTAGGCATACTTCTGCCTAGGTGAAATAGAGAGATCCACATATTGACATGATCCTGTCCAGATATTTTATATGGGGAAGAGGGAATGTTTGTGTTTTTTCTACAGGATGCTACAAGAGTGTGCCAGCTGCCAGAGGTGGTTGGTGAGACTTGCTGATCCTGGTTGCATAAAGATTCAGCTCTCCTGGTTCGGGTCCCTGGAGTCATTCCTCTGCCCTGAGAGGAAGATGGAAGATTCCCCCTCATCATTTGTCATCACAGAGATTTTGGCATTGCTGCAGTCAGTGTTACCGCTGCGTGTGTCCCGTCCCACTGTGGCCTGCTCTCTGACCCTCTGTGCACTGCTGCTTGCTAGAGAAGACTGGAGTCCAGCCATTGCTGCCCCCCTCATTTCCCTGGTGACTCTTGCTGCCTTAACTGGTGTTGTCATTTTGCAGTCTGTAGCTTCACAGGAATGCCACCTGCGTAAAGTTGCTGTGGACTGGGGAACTCTGTCCTGGTTATACAGATCTCAGACATGTTTCCCTTGCCTGCTGGTTGTTCCAGAGAAGAATGGCTGATCCTGAACTGTCCTGGGAAAGACCTTGTTACTTTCGCTGCTATTGTAGCAGCCATTTACTGCTATAGCCATTGTGTCTACGGTGTCTGGAGTTACCCTCCCCCATTCTATTGTTAGACAAACACAGTGAGTGAACTTTCTGGAGTAGTTGCTAACAATTGGGAGTTCAAAATTTTATTATAGGAGCGGCTTGACTATGGCCCTTGGTGGTAACAGCTGAGGTGAACCAAATGAGGTGCCCACTACTTATCAGGAGTGGCTCTGTTTGGTGCAGCCCTATGCTGTGGATTAGTGTTCATGCTATGGTTGGTTTGCAAACTCAGATCTCAACAGAAACGTGACAAGGTCGTTGTCACTCAAGCACTTGTGGCCATTGAACAAGGGGCCTCCCCTGAAATTTGGTTATCTATCCTCAAAAATTAGTCGGTATCTGAGTTCTCTGCTCTTGCACCCCATGGATCTGTGGATCAATTGCACTGGGATGAGAGAGACTCAATGATTCTTTGATCAGCCCTTCCACATTGCTGAGGTTTCCTCATTGCACACGATAGGGTGATCATGATTTCCCCACTAACTCATTTTCTGGCTGGCCTCTTTTAGAATTCGCCCTAGGTCATTAACAGTACTGTCGCACAGCACTGTGGTATCCAGAGATGGGCAACTTTCCTCATGCACAGTACACGGGACCCGGTGGAGATAGGGTTACCCTTCAATAAGGCTGTGACATAGAGGAACGACCTAAGACAGGGGCCACAGCAGATGGACGTAACTGCAGAGACCTAGACCAGCCTAGACAATAATTTATTGTTATTAATTAATAAAATAATAAGGGGGAGATGTAGAGGGCCGCAATAACATTCGCCACCACAAGATGGCGCTGGCTTCCACTGCGCCCCACGTGGAAAGCTGGGATAGCTTTCGCCATTACAAGATGGCGCTGGCCTCCGCCGCGCCAGCCGACTTCCTTTCAGGAAGTTAACTGTGTGCTCATGTGCAAGAGTGGCTTCGTGCCAGGTCTTTGCCCACTCCGGGGCGTGCCTAATGAGATCATGGGTAAGCAACCAATCAGGTGTGGATGCGCCGCGCTAGGGTGTATATAAGCAGCGCCATTCTGGGGCTCGGGTCTCTCCTCTTCAAGATGCAATAAACGCTTTGCTGCAGAAGGATCCTGGTGTCCGCGCGTTGTCCCTGCTGGCGAGACGTTGGGCGCGCGACAATCTACCTGTTTGCTGTATATTACTTTTATTGTTTAAGTATAGGCCTTGAATTCCTGATCTTTCCAGGACTTTTATCATGAAGGGGTGTTGAATTTTGTCAAATACTTTCTTAGGATCTAAGGAAATGATCATGTGGTTCTTTTCTTTGAGTTTGTTTATATAGTAGATTACGTTGATGGATTTCTGTATATTGAACTATCCTTCCCTTCCTGGGTTAAAGCCTACTTGATCATGATGGATGATCTTTTTAATGTATTCTTGGATTCTGTTTGCAAGAATTTTATTGAGTATTTTCCCGTTGATATTCATAAGGCAAATTGGTCTAAAGTTCTCTTTCTTTGGTGGATCTTTGTATGGATTAAGTAATAGTGTAATTGTGGCTTCAAAGAAGTAATTTGGTAGTGCTCTATCTGTTTCCATTTTTTGGAATAGTTTGGACAGTATTGGTATGTGGTCTTTTATGAACATCTGATAGAATTCTGCAGTAAACCCATCTGATTCTAGGCTCTTTTTCGTTGGGAGACTTTTAATAACAGCGTCTATTTATTTAGGAGTTATGGGGTTGTTTAAATTGTTTATCTGATCCTGATTTAACTTTGGTACCTGGTATTTGTCTAGAAAATTGTCCATTTCCTCCAGATTTTCCAGTTTTGTTGAATACAGGCTTTTCTAGTAGGATCTGATGATTTTTTTGAATTTCCTCAGATTCTGTTGTTATGTCTCCCTTTTCATTTCTGATTTTGTTAATTTGGATGCTGTCTCTATGTCCTATGTTTAGTCTGTGTAAGGGTTTATCTATCTTTTTGATATTTCTCAAAGAATCAGCTCCTGGTTTTATTGATTTTTTTGTATAGCTCTTTTTGTTTCTACTTGGTTGACTTCAGCTGTGAGTTTGATTATTTCCTGCTATTTGATGTATTTACTTCTTTTTGTTCTAGAGATTTTAGATGTGCTGTCAAGCTGCTAATGTATGCTCTCTCCTGTTTCTTTTTGGAGGCACCCAGGGCTATGATTTTTCCTCTTAGCACTGCTTTTATTGTGTCCCATAAGTTTGGGTATGTTATGCCTTCATTTTCATTAAATTCTAAGAAGTCATTTATTTCTCACTTTAATTTTTTCCTTGACCAACTTATTGAGTAGGGCATTGTTCTACTTCCATGTACATGTGGGCTTTCTGTCATTTTTGCTGTTATTTAAGACCAGCCTTAATCCGTAGTGATCTGGTAGAATGCATAGGATTATTTCAATCTCATATTATTTGAGGTCCATTTTGTGACTGATCATATGGTCAGTTTTGCAGAAGGTGCCCTGAGGTATTGAAAGACCCCCTCCCAGAAAGGGAATTATACAAGCCCAAGGCCCTCAACTATAGAAGTAAAAAGTAAGTTTTTAGATACACAGAGTCAAAACTAAAATAAGCCTGAGAAAGTTCAGATGTGTCCAAGCTTTGTGGGACAAGCTGACCCATCATTTAGACGAAACAGACCATAAAAGAAAACAAAATGCAGAAACCAGACTAAAATATGGGCATTGCTCCATGGGCCACCTGGCAGGGAAAAAGAAACAGTCCCTGACTCCCCGGAAGCCCTGACCACCATGTACTTTTTGCTAACTCACTGTTATGATTATAGCCAAAATAGGTAACATACACGTATGCCTCATTTACTCCACCAATCACATCCCTGTAACCATGCATTTGCTTCTGTAAGCCTGCTTCTGCTCCCCAATACCCTATAAAAACCCATCCCTGGTTCTGCTAGGCGCACCAGTCTTCCGAATTGACTGGGACGCCCACAGATACCTGTGTATCCTGATCAATAAAAATCCTCTTGCAGATTGCAGCCTGTGGACTCGGACTGGTCATTGGGCTCGAGGATCTCCCTCCTGAGGGAAGATTCTCTCTGAGAGTCTTACAGTATTTGTTTTAGGATGAAATGTTCTATAAATATCTGTTAAGTCCGTTTGGTTCATATTTTCTCTGTGTTTCTGTTTAGTTTCTGTTTCCATAATGTGTCCATTGCTGAGAGTGGAGTGTTGAAATCTCCTAGTATTATTGTTGGAGATGCAATGTGTGCTTTGAGCTTTAGTAATGTTCTTTTATGAATGTAGGAGCCCTTGTATTTGGAGGATAAATATTTAGGATTGAGTGCATCTTGGTGCATTTTTCCACTGATGAATATGAAATGTCCTTCCTTATCTTTTTTTGATAACTTTTGATTGAATGTCGATTTTATTTGATATTAGAATGGCTACTCCAGCTTGTTTCTTTGAACCATTTGCTTGGAAATTTGTTTTCTAGCCTTTACTGTGAGGTAGTGTCTGTCTTTGACTCTGAGGTGTGTTTCCTTCTATGCCACAAAATTCTGGGTCTTCTTTACATATCCAGTCTGTTAGTCTACTTCTTTCTATTGGGGAATTGAATTCATTGATGTTAACAAATATTAAGGAATAGTGATTGTTGCTTCCTGTTATTTTTGTTGTTAGAGGTGGAATTATGTTTTGTGTCTCTCTTCTTTTGGTGTCACTAAAAGATTACTTTCTTGCTTTTTCTAGGGTGTAGTTTCCCTCATTGTGCTTCAGTTTTCCATCTACTTGTAGGGAACCGTATTGGATTTGGGCCTGGCCGCTTTGTGACTGTATGGCCACAGTTAAGATTACTGCCATAAAGTCTTGAGATTGTTGGACAAAAGCCTCTTCCATGAATTTACGGCACAGGAAGAAAATATCAAGTATCTCCTGAGTAAACACCCGGTGTCTCTACTGCATGACCCCTGCTGGGCCCGGCTGATGCATGTGGAATGGACATACCTGGGCCACACCTGGGCCACACCTGGGCCACACCTGGGCCACACCTGGGCCACACCTGGGCCACACCTGGGCGGTGGTCAATTCGCTCTTGCCTTTTGCTTTCTCAGCCTTTGTCCTTGAGATTTAGGCTGGTCTCGGATTTCTCCCTAATTAATTCAGGTCTCGTAGTTGGTCTTTTGTTACGGAAGTCATGAGCTAGGTAGTCAAGAGCCAGGGTTTCCCACTGTGCTTCCCAGATATTTTCTACCTGGGGAACTTGGGTATATAAGTGGTGAATAAAGCTACAGGAGTCTCTCTCTCTCTTCCTCTCCTGGCTTGACACGAATAACCTGTGTGTGTGTGTTTCTTTAATCCTGCAGGCTTTCGCCCGATTCTCAGTACCGTGTCAGTGCAGGCGCCGACATCTACTATCCTTTGTAGGGTAAGATTTGTGGAAAGATATTGTGTAAATTTGGTTTTGTCAGGTAATATCTTGGTTTCTCCATCTATGTTAATTGAGAATTTTGCTGGATATAGTAGCCTGGATTTGCATTTGCGTTGCCTTAGAGTCTGTATGACAACTTCCCAGGACCTTCTGGCTCTCATAGCTAAGAATAAAAGGACAGATAATTATTTAGACAACTAACTTTGAGGTCAGATGCCACAACAGAAAAACTCGAGGACTCTACATCAGTTTGTAAAAATATTCATCTGATGTGCTTATTTATTCTTATGTATTTTTGCAGTCCTGGACATCCAGTATTAAGGTGTGCATTCAATAAACTATTTCTGCTTAACTGAGATCAGTATTTGTATGGATTGAGAGGGAATTCCTGAATCCCAACAAATTCAACTACTTATGACTCATAAATGCCTTGGTTGGTCAAACACATGACTGATACTCCATGATTACTATTAGATATCAGTTACTTAATTGTATCTGTAGTTAGAGTCCTTGGTTCGCCTAAGAATGATACCCTGGACTTCAAAAAAATATGCAAAAGCAAAGAGCATTTTATGTTTTATTCAACAGAAGTCCACCATGCTGGAGTCTTCATTTACCAAGTTGGAGATGCCCAAGTAAGCTCACAGGCCCAATTTAATGCACATTAAAAGAATTCCAGGGACCTGTAGGTGGCTTTGATCTTACTTGGTTGGCTCTTTATCTAGAACCATTACCTGAGTTGGGGAGCTGGAAACTGATCTGGGAAAGCCTGGAAACTGTTGCTGACTCATTGCCTTTGCCTCAGGCCAGGTGGTGGGGCAGTTTCTGATTTTTTGCCAAAGGCCTGGAGTTTTTTCAATAACTGACTTGCCTGGATTTACTCAGTTCTTGGAAACAGATCTAGGCCTAGTCTCCTGAACTGCCAATTTGAAGCCTGTCATGGAGTTAGCCTGTCAGTCCTCTCAATGTCTAATTATAAAACAGTAAGGTTATAGTTTTCCTAGCGGTGTTATCAGCAAATTGCAACAGCACCATCAAGGTCTATAACCATAAAAACAGTTACAAAAAGAATAAGAAGACAAACTTAGGAGGCTATGCACCTTGCCATGTATATGTCCACTTTTTGGTACTAGAGGGAGTTCCAAAGTTGCATTAGGAGAGCAAGTATGACTTACATTTGGACTGCTTTGAATATTACCCACCCTTATTCATATACTTTCTCTTTTATTCATTAATAAGTACCTGTAAATTTTTCTGCTTATAAGATTGAACATTGATTATATTTGCAGTTAATATATTTTTTTCTCCATCTTTATTAACGTGGGTATTTCTTATTTACATTTCAATTGTTATTCCCTTTCCCGGTTTCTGTGCCCACATCCCCTCCCACTCCCCCTCCCCTTCTCTATGGGTGTTCCCCTCCCCATCCTCCCCCCATTACCGCCCTCCCCACAACAATCACATGCACTGGGGGTTCAGCCTTGGCAGGACGAAGGGCTTCCCATTCCACTGGTGCTCCTACTAGGCTATTCATTGCTACCAATGAAGTTGGAGTACAGGGTCAGTCCATGAATAGTCTTTTGGTAGTAGCTTAGTCCCCAGAAGCTCTGGTTGGTTGGCATTGTTGTTCATATTGGGTCTCAAGCCCCTTCAAGCTCTTCCAGTCTGTTCTCTGATTCCTTCAACGGGGGTCCCGTTCTCAGTTCAGTGGTTTGCTGCTGGCATTCGCTTATGTATTTGCTGTATTTTGGCTGTGTCTCTCAGGAAAGATCTAGATCCAGTTCCTGCACTTCTTTGCTTCATCCATCTTATCTAGTTTGGTGGCTGTATATGTATGGGCCACATGTGGGGCAGACTCTCAATGGGTGTTCCTTCTGCCTCTGTTCTAAACTTTGCCTCCCTATTCCCTCCCAAGGGTATTCTTGTTTCCCTTTTAAAGAAGGAGTGAAGCATTCGCATTTTGGTCATCCTTCTTGAGTTTCATGTGTTCTGTGCATCTAGGGTAATTCAAGCCTTTGGCCTAATATCCACTCATCACTGAGTGCATGCCATGAGTGTTTATCTGTGATTTGGTTACCTCACTCAGGATGATATTTTCCAGTTCCATTCATTTGCCTATGAATTTCATAAAGTCATTGTTTTTGATAGCTGAGTAGTATTCCATTGTGTAGATGTATCAAATTTTCTCTATCCATTCCTCTGTTGAAGGGCATCTGGGTTCTTTCCAGCTTCTGGCTATTATAAATAAGGCTGCTATGAACATAGTGGAACATGTGTCTTTGTTATATGTTGGGGCATCTTTTGGGTATATGTTGGGTATAAGCCCAAGAGAGGTACAGCTGGGTCCTCAGATAGTACAATGTCCAATTTTCTGAGGAGCCTCCAGACTGATTTCCAGAATGGTTATACCAGTCTGTAATCCCACCAACAATGGAGGAGTGTTCCTCTTTCTCAACATCCTTGCCAGCATCTGCTGTCACCTGAGTTTTTGATCTTTGCCATTCTGACTGGTGTGAGGTGGAATCTCAGGGTTGTTTTGATTTGCATTTCCCTTATGACTAAAGATGTTGAACATTTCTTTAGGTATTTCTCAGTCATTCGGCATTCCTCAGCTGTAAATTCTTTGTTTAACTCTGAACCCCATTTTTTAATAGGGTTATTTGTCTCCCTGCGGTCTAACTTCTTGAGTTCTTTGTATATTTTGGATATAAGCCCTGTCTCAGTTGTAGGATTGGTTAAGATCTTTTTCCAATCTGTTGGTTGCCGTTTTGTCCTAAAAACAGTGTCTTTTGCCTTACAGAAGCTTTGCAGTTTTATGAGTTCCCATTTGTCAATTATTGAGCTTAGAGCATAAGCCATTGGTGTTTTGTTCAGAAAATTTTCTCCAGTGCCCATGTGTTCGAGATTCTTCCCCACTTTTTCTTCTATTAATCTGAATATATCTGGTTTGAGGTGGAGGTCCTTGATCCACTTGGACTTAAGCTTTGCAGAAGGTGATAAGAATGGATCATCTGCACTCTTCTACATGCTGACCTCCAGTTGAACCAGCACCAGTTGCTGAAAATGCTATCTTTTTTTCCATTGGATGGTTTTGGCTCCTTTGTCAAACATCAAGTGACCATAGGTGTGTCGGTTCATTTCTGGGTCTTCAATTCTATTCCACTGGTCTATCTGTCTGTCTCTGTACCAATACCATGCAGGTTTTTATCAGTATTGCTCGGTAATACTGCTTGAGTTCAGGGATAGTGATTCCCCTGGAAGTCTTTTTATTGTTGAGGATAATTTTAGCTATCCTGGGTTTTTTGTTATTCCAGATGAATTTCCAAATTGTTCTGTCTAACTCTATGAAGAATTGGGTTGGAATTTTGATGGGGATTACATTGAATCTTTAGATCGCTTTTGGTAAAATGGCCATTTTTACTATATTAACCCCGCCAATCCATAAGCATGGGAAATCTTTCCATCTTCTGAGATCTTCTTCAACTTCTTTCTTCAGTGGCTTGAAGTTCTTATCATACAGATCTTTCACTTGCTTAGTTAAATACCCACTGAGGTATTTTATATTATTTGAGACTATTATGAAGGGTGTCATTTCCCTAATTTCTTTCTCTGCTTGTTTCTCTTTTGTGTAGAGGAAGGCTACTGATTTGTTTGAATTAATTTTATACCCAGACACTTTGCTGCAGGTGTTTATCAGGTTTAGTAGTTCTCTGGTGGAACTTTTGGGATCACTTAAGCATACAATCATATCATCTGCAAATGGTGAAATTTTGACTTCTTCCTTTCCAATCTAAGATCTCTTTTTGTTGTCTGATTGCTCTGGCTAGGTCTTCGAGAACCATATTGAATAAGAAGGGAGAGAATGGGCAACCTTGTTTAGTTCCTGATTTTAGTGTGATTGCTTTAAGTTTCTCTCCATTTAGATTAATGTTAGCTACTGGTTTGCTGTATATGTCTTTTATTATGTTTAGTTATGGGCCTCGATTTCCTGTTCTTTCCAGGACTTTAAGATGAAGGGGTGTTGAATTTTGGCAAATGCTTTCTCAGTATCTAATGAAAGGATCATGTGGTTTTTTCTTTCGGTTTGTTTATATAGTGAATTGCATTGATGGTTTTCCATATATTAAACCATTCCTGCATCTCTGGAACTAAGCTTACTTGATCATGATGGAGGATTGTTTTGATGTGCTCTTGGATTCGGTTTGCAAGAATTTTATTGAGTATCTTCGCATGGATATTCATAAGGGAAATTGGTCTGAAGTTCTCTTTCTTTGTTGGGTCTTTGTGTGGTTTAGGTATAAGAGTAATTGTGGCTTCATAGAAGGAGTTCGGTAGTGCTCCATCTGTTTCAATTTTGTGGAATAGTTTGGATAATATTGGTTTGAGGTCTTCTATGAAGGTCTGATAGAATTCTGCACTAAACCCGTCTGGACCTGGGCTCTTTTTGGTTGGGAGACCTTTAATGACTGCTTCTATTTCCTTAGGAGTTATGGGGTTGTTTAACTGGTTTATCTGTTCCTGATTTAACTTCAGTACCTGGTATCTGTCTAGGAAATTGTCCATTTCCTGCAGATTTTCAAGTTTTGTTGAATATAGGCTTTTGTAGTAGGATATGGTAATTTTTTGCATTTCCTCTGATTCTGTTGTTATGTTTCCTTTTTCATTTCCTATTTTGTTAATTTGGACATACTCCCAGTGTCCTCTGGTTACAAAATGTTGGGTCCTCATTTTGTATCCAGTTTGTTAATCTGTGTCTTTTTATTGGGGAATTGAGTCCATTGATGTTGAGAGATATTAAGGAATAGTGATCGTTGCTTCCTCTTATATTCATGTTTGGATGTGAGGTTATGTTTGTGCTTGTCTTCCCTTTGTTTTTTTGCAAAACAATTAGTTTCTTGCTTTTTCTTGCGTGTAGCTTGCCTCCTTGTGTTGGGCTTTACCATTCATTATCTTTTGTAGGGCTGGATTTATAGAAAGGTATTTTGTATATTTGGTTTTGTCATGAAAGTTTTCTTGTATGATTTTGTTGAAGATATTTACTGGTCCTTTGATTTGGGAGTCTTCACTCTCCTTCATACCCTTAGGTTTGATCTTCTCATTATGTCCTGTATTTCTTGTATGTTTTGGGCCATTAGCTTTTTCCATTTTACATTATCTTTGACAGTTGTGTCGATGATTTCTATGGAATCTTCTGCTCCTGAGAATCTCTCTTCTATCTCTTGCATTCCTTTGGTGATGCTTGTATCTACAGCTCCTTGTCTCTTCCTTTGGTTTTCTGTATCCAGCCTTGTCTTCCTTTGTGCTTTATTTATTGCTTCTATTTCCATTTTTAACTCCTTCACCTATTTGATTGTGGTTTCCTGTAATTCTTTCAGGGATTTTTGCATTTCCTCCATATAGGCTTCTGCTTGTTTATTTGTCTTCCTTAATTTCTCTAAGGGAGTTCTTTATGTCTTTCTTGAAGTCCTCTATCATCATGATCAAATGTAATTTTGAATCTAGCTCTTGCTTTTCTGGTGTGTTTGGATATTCAGTGTTTGCTTTTGTGGGAGAATTGGGCTCTGATGATGATGCCATGTAGTCTTGTTTTCTATTGCTTGGGTTCCTGTGCTTGCCTCTTGCCATCACATTGTCTCTGGTGTTACCTTGTTCTGCTATTTCTTACAGTGGTTAGACCATCCTATAACCTTGTGTGTCAGGAGTGCTGTAGACTTGTTTTTCTGTTCTCTTTCAGCCAGTTATGGGAACAGAGTGTTCTGCTTTCAGTTGTGTAGTCGTTCCTCTCTACCAGTCTTCAGGTGTTCCTGTGGAAGGGCCTGCCCCGCCTTTGCTTGGAACCCTGTGCACAGCGGACCCAGATGGTGCTAGGTGTTTTCCTCTAGAATAAGGAATGTGGGCAGAGAGTAGTCTCCTCTGGCTTCCCAGTCGTGTCTGCCCCTCTGAGGTTCTAGCTTTCTCTCCCATGGGATTTGGGTGTAGGGAGCTGTTTGACCAGGTCCCTTCAGATCTGGGCGGTGTCTGGACTGCAGGTGACCTGCAGCTTGAATGCCCCTATCTTCCTGTTCCCAGAGGCTCTATACAGTTTCCTCTTGGGCCAGGGATGTGGGCAGGGGTGGGCAGTACTGGAGTTCTCTCCTGCCCTGTAGTCTCAGGAGTGCCCACCTGTCTGGGTGGTGAGCTCTCTCTCCCACGGGTTTTGGGATCAGGGAGCTGTGGGCCTGCAGTTAATATCTTAAATGTTGAGAACTGGAATTATATATCAGTTTTTTTTAATCATTGGTAACAAAAATTTTAATTTTTATTTTTTAATTGAATTATTAATTCATTTTTTAAAGACAGGGTTTCTCTGTGATAGCCTTGGCTGTCTTGGACTTGGTTTATAGACCAGGCTGACTTTGAACTCCCAGAGAGCCACCTGTTTCTGCCTCCCAAGCATTAAGATTAAATGTGTGTGCCACCATACCTCACAATAAAATTTATTTTCAAAATGAATTAAAAGAAGTATGATCCATATTGAGCTGTCATTTTCTTCTTCATAAATCCTGTGTTAGTCATGTTTTCTTTAAAGTAACAGAAGTTAATAGAATGAACCTCCCCCTCCCCCAGAATGACCTACAAGCTGTGGTTCAACAATGGTTGAAAATGAAATTCCAAGAATCCAGCAGTTCTCCAGGCAATGAAGATGAATATCTCAGCTGGTTGCAAGTAGATCCTGGAATCCCAAAGATGTTTGCTCTAATGCCAGTGAAGGAATGGACTTGCTAATAAGGCAAGAGCAAGAGGCAGAGAGCAAAAGTGTTCTTTTCCTGTGTTTTCTACATAGCATAAGGTGTGGCCTAGATTAGAGGTAGATTTTCCCAGGTAAAGGTCTAGGTTAAAGGTGTCTTCCTACTTCAAAGATCAGATTAGAAGTGGACCTTCAAACTTCAATTAAGCAAAAATCCCTCATAGATGTGCCACTCAATTTTTGAGTTATAGTTAATTCCAGATGTAGTCAAGTTGACAACCAAGAATAGCAATTACACCCTCTTAAAACCAAGCTTGGGCTTTTTTCCTTAGAAAGCTTAGATACATATTTGAGTTTAAAATTTGATGATACAAACACACAAAAGGAGATTTCGTGAGGTAGTTTGGATATATTTGCAGAAAAGGAATTTAGAGACATCTCCTCTTATGTGACATTACTTTCAAATTCATTACGAGGAAACAATGTTTGATTGGGCTTTAGTGACACAGAGCTTGAGGCTTTTGTTTTCCTAGATAAATAAAATGATAGATGAATTGATATTATATTTTGTCAAGTTCCTCGCATTATGGGATTTCTTAAAATGCCACTTTTAAGAGCTTAAAGTCAACAACAGTAACTTTTAAATTAGTTTGGTTATCATAGGATATGTTTATTGGCAAACTTTACAGCAACATTGAAATGCCACTCTTATTACTTAAGAATATTCAATCTCTACTCTTCTATAAGTTTGAATATGACCTTATTACCAAATCTGGGTCAAAATATATGTGCTTTGATCTATGATTCTTGAAGATCAGTTAATCTATCTTTTCCTCATTTTTTTATTTTTTGAGATTAATATAATTATATGATTTCCAGCTTTTCAAGCCCTCCCATATACATCTTCTTTTCTTTCAAAGTTTTGGCCTTTTTTTCATTAATTATTATTTTATGCGCACATACATACACACATACAAACACACACATGCATGCGTGTATGTGTGTGTGTTCCTAAGTACCTAATTACAACATGCTTAGACTGTATAATGTTATGAGTATGCATGTTTTAGTTTAATCTATTTTCTTTTCTGTGGGTTTTTATAGATGAGTTAGTTGATGAAAGTTCACTGGAGTTGTAACTTTTTCTACACTTGATCTTAGCCAAAAGGCCGAGAAGCGATGTAACTTTTTCTATCAGTAATTTCAGAATTGTGTAGACAGTGTCATCCTTCATCCTACTCTGTTCAGTTCCAACTAAATTCAGTGAATGTTTACAGAATATTTATGTAATTAAAGTTAGGAAGAGAATAAAACAGAAGCCAGTAGAAGAACTGATTATTTGATGTCCTCTGTAAAAAAAAAAATTAGTAAAATTATCCTTTTAACTGTGTTCATTCCAATTAATTACTGCTTGTTCCATAAAAATCAGTGCAGATCCTTGTGTGTTGCTCACACCAACCAGGAGGAAAACAATATCAAATACATTCAACAGAACCTTTGTGGGTTTTGGCCTTTTGACAGGACATGCCAGTTTTCTCTTTTATTTGTGTTGATACTTATTTGTTTAGCTGTCTGTTTTGTACCTCAGCCTTATCCCAGTGCCTAGAGGTCCTCTTTTCTTATACAGATTCACAGAATCTAATCCCACATAAGTCAGATTACTGATTGTTTTGCCAGCCAGTAACTCTGCCTCTCAGAAAGATTTCTCAGTTCCATTACTGACCCAGTGTGCCCTGAGGATGCTGATCTGCCAAAGTCTGTCCTGTCCAGGCCTGAAATTATATTCTTTTCTGTAGTCACCAGTGGGACTCAGAAATTACTGGTTCTGTATACTTTGATATGTGAACACAACACTGTGTAGGCCCTAGCACATGTGCAGAAAGCAGTTTTTAGGGGAATCAGCTCTGTTGTCATTTCTCAGAAATCATTGCCGTGAAGATTTTCTGAGAAACTGTACATGCAGTATGAGAATGTGCTGGGGTTTGTCCCTTTTGTTTTCTATTCCTTTATAATGCCTTGATGCTTCCCTCATAAAGAGACAATAATGCCAGATAGTGGAATGAACAAGCTGAATACAATGATTAGAAGGAAGCCGTTTCCCAGCAACAATAACTATGCACAGGAAGTCACACTACTTCTCCACTACTCATGCCATTTCCCCCAGGTTTGAATAACACACATAGAGGATCTGAATGCTAAGTGCTTGATTCTAAATCAGTTCTAGGGGATGGGATTACAGCAAACAATTACTATCCAGAAAATTTAGAAATCTGACCAGTGCACAATATACTTTTACATGTCAGTTGGCATCTTCCAAATATATTATATGAGTCTATTTGCACTTTCATTGGGTGTTGCCAGAAAATTGCTTCTTATTTCAAAGGCAAAGGAGATAAGTAACTTGTAAAAACCTGATTTAAAAAAATTCTCTAATTATATTTTTAGCATTTGAAAATTATTCTACTATACTGCCTTAGTGATATGCAGATTGAAGTGATGAGAAATGAAGGAAGGCCTCTGATTTTTAAAACTTACTTTATTTTAAAAGCAATTCTTTCCTGAGTCTATCACCTGCTTTGCCACTTGAGTATTAATGTTTTGATAAGATAATTAAACTTTTTTATAGATTAGAAATAACACAGTGACATGGCTGTCTGTGTTTGCTGATGAGTATTTACTACATTATTTATATGCATTTCAAACGTGAATGGGCAACATTTTGGTGCTGAGTTGTTCATGCAGAGCAGGGAAACCTGTCAGGATATGTCAAAACAATTATTGATGAAAAAGAGATCATGTGACAAACTAATACCCATCCATACCGATCTTTGGAAAACTATGCCTTACTCATATTTGGGAAATATCACTGAATGCATGGTAAATTCCTGAAAACACATTTCTTATTGGAATAAAACTAGGTAAGAAGTAGAGTAATTCTGCCTAAAAGACATTTAATGTCAAGGTGGGCCTGATGATTCAGCTAGTAGAGGTGACTGTCACTTCTCAGTGTTATACTCTGACCATTCAAAATCCCATGTGTTCATAAAATTTGAACAAAAAAATAAAATAAATAAATTTTAAAAGATGACCTATTCAGATAATAAAATTTTAAAAAGAAATACAGGCCTGCCAGAAAATCAGGTAGGCTGCCTGCAGATAGTCTCCCTCTGTTCTCTCAGATCCACCCCCACAGTTTCATTCTGAGCTCTGCAGAATAGCTGTGACAACATTCCCTGCCCCCTTGTTTCCATTTCCTGCATATCTTCCTTTTACCCACTCTCTGCCAACTCTTGGCTTTGCCCCAGCTATGAAACCCAGCAGACACCCCTGCTAACCCTAGAGTCCCTCCATCCAAGGAAACACACATGCTGAAAGTGTATCCATACCTCTTCTCCTGCTCATCCCAAGTTGCATCCCAAGTTGCTCTGTAGTAGAACACCTACTCTGGTCTCCCTTTCCTCCCTGACCCCATCCCCAACAGATCTCTAAGATATCTTCCAAGGCTATTGGTCCTGTCAAGACTTGATGCTCCCAGTGTAGGGAAATGTCAGGGCAGAGAGGTGGGAGGGAGTGGGTGGGTGGGAGTACACTTATAAAAGCAGGGGGAGGGGAGATGGAACAGCGAGTTTCTGGAGGGGAAACCAGGGGATAAGTTAAAAAAAAAGTGTAAATTAAAATACAAAATCCAATAAAAGAAAATAAAAAGAAAGAAAAGGTCTTCTCCATTCCTTTGCCCAACTCATCCCACTAATTCAGCCTCTTATACAAGCAAGGTGAAACAGGGAAACTAACTGAAACTCTTCATGACTGTCCCCTCTCTTCCAAATGCAATCCCCTTGTCATATCCCTAGCTCTGCACCAGGACACCTGCACCAGTGGAGGTTTTCTTCTTTCTCTGCCCACATCTCCGGTGGATCTGAGAGACTTTCCCTTCTGATGTCCTTCTTGTTAGTTGTTGCTTTATCCTCCCTCACCAGCAGGCCCCCAACTCTACCAGGCATTTCCTAATAACTCACAGATTACTCCTACCAAGCAGGCCCCCAACTCTAGTAGCAGGCATTCCCTGATAACTCACAGATTACTCCTACCAAGGATACTGTAGACTGTCTGCCCTTCTCCTTCTGTTCCTCTAGATCTACACCCCCACACGCCGCAGTCTCATCCTCAACACAGTAGCAGATGTTTGTGGTGACCTCTTCTCAATGTCTCCCCGAGTATAAGGAGACAAAATCAGAATATCCTGGTGAACTGGCTGTTTTTCCCTCCTGTGAACCCCTTTAGATTCCCAATCTAAACCCATTTTTAAATGTCATCTCCCAATATCCTGAAACACATTTTAGCTAAAACAACAACAACAACAATAAACAGCAATCAACAACAACAAAATCCAATGATCCCAACTATCGTGTCCAAAGAAAACTTCTTGCCAAGCCTCATACTCTCTAGAAATCCAGAGGAAACAAACCAAGAAACAAAACAGGCACCCAATAGAGACAAAAAACCAGCACCTAGTTAGAGGCCAAACCTACTCTATTTTGGGATTGGATTTTATCTTTATAAAAAGAGAAAGAATAAAAGAAATAAGACTGAGGTCTTGACCCACAGTTGAACTCAAGCTGCACCAAGTACCAGGAAGGACCCCAGGGCTTGTCCTTGACCAGAGTTACTCCCTACCTACTTCCTAGCAACAGTTAGTCAAAGATTAGTCTGATTGTTTCAGATGTACTTTCATACGGTTTGTGATTGTTCACCTTCTTGCTTCAGAGCACCCACCTGTCAGCTTACAATTGCCAGTCAATTAGATACTTACCAGGATGGACACCCTTCACTTGCTCCCATTTCCTGTAAAACCTTGTCTGGATGAGAGTTTGGGGCTGATACATCTTTTAGTTCTGCTGTGTCAGGGTTGGCAGAGAGCCTAAATTCAAGCTTGTAATAAAGAGACCCTAGTGTGATTGCATAGGAATTGGCTCCTTGGTAGTCTTTTGAGGTTCAGGAATGCTAGATCTTTAATCACAATCTTAGATGCCTAGATCACAGTATCAAAACACAATCTATAAAGGTCAGGTTAGCATGTCTCTACCATAGCTCATTTATTCTACCACAGTAGGCCAAAAAAAATCTATGAAATATAGACACACACACACACACACACACACACACACACACACACACACACGACTTTAAAACTGCCACTATGAAGATGATAGAGCTTTTTAAGTAGAAATGAATCTCTTGAAGAGCAGAAAATTCATGGTGTCCTCGATTTTAATAGTTGAATAGTGTTCCATTCTCTAAATGAATCACATTTACTGTATTCATTCTTTGGTTGAGAGCATCTGGGTATCTTCTCATTTCTGGCTATTATGAATAAGGCTGTTATGAACATAGTAGAGAATGTGTCTTTGTGGTATGGTGGAGCTTCTTTTAGGTATTTGCTCAGGAGCAGTATAGCTGGGTCTTCAGGTAGAACTATTTCCAATTTTATGAGTTTCTGACAGATTGATTTTCAGAGTGGTTTCACTAGTTTGCAACCCCACCAGCAATGGAGGAGTGTTCCTTTTTATTCCACATCCTTACCAACATGTGTTGTACCTGAAGTTTTTGATCTTATCCATTCTAATTGGTGTGAAGTGGAATCTCAGTGTTGTTTCAATTTACATTTCCCTGATGACTAAGGATATTGAACACTTTTCAGCCATTCACAATTCCTCTGTTTAGAAGAATCTAGCCCATATATATACACCCACCAAAACTAGACAATATTGATGAAACCAAGAAGTGCAGTGACAGGAGCCTGATGTAGCTTTTTCCTGAGCGGCTCAGCCAGAGCATGACAAATATACAGGCAAATGCTAGCAGCAAACCATTAAACTGAGAAAAGGGTTCCCAATGGAGGAGTTAGAAAAAGGATTGAAGAAGCTGAAGGGGCTTGCAACCCCATAAGAACAACAATACCAACCAACTCTGCAGAGCTCCCACAAACTAAGCCACTACCCATGTCTGTACACATGGACAGACCCATGGCTCCAGCTGCATATGTAGCAGAGGATGGCCTTGTTGGGCACCAATGGAAGGAGAAACCCTTGGTTCTTTCAAGGCTGGACTCCCCAGTGTAGGGGAATATCAGGTGGAGGGGGGAGGCAGAAAAGAGGGGTGATTGGGGAGGGGAAACACCTTTACAGAAGAAGGGGGAGGGGGATAGAATGGGGGCTTATGGGAAACCAGGAAAGGGAATAACATTTGTAGTATAAATAAAAATATGCCATAAAAAAAGAAAGAAAGAAAAAAGAATAATTTGTTTTCCTCTGCACCTCATTTTTAAATAGAGTTATTTGGTTTTTCGGAGTCTAACTTCTTGAGTTCTTTTTGGATATTGGATATTAGTTTTCTATCAGATATAGGGTTAGTGAAGACCTTTTTTCCAATCTGTACATTGACTTTTTGTCCTACTCACAGTGTCCTTTGGGGGACACAGCAGATACTATGGAAATCAAGAGAACCATAGAAACATTTTTAAAACATTTATACCACCACATTGGAAAATCTAAAGGAAAAGGATAACCTTCTCCATAGGTACCACATACCAAGATTAAAACAATATCAGATAAATAATTAAAATAAACCTATAACCCCTGATAAAATAGAAGCAGTTATCATGAAAGATCCTAGCTCGAGTCTCAGGATGGTGCGCCCCAGGAAACACTGATCCCGGACGAGCCCCCAAATGAAAGATCCCCGAAGAGAGACCCTTTCTAAAGTCGCAGGAAATCACGGACTCCAGACACAGAGAGACCATTTTGGATGTAATAAGCAAAGGCGAGGTTTATTACGGAGATCTATTACGGGGATCTCCGGGTCGACAAGTATCCTGCACAGGAGACAGAGGTGTCAACCTCGAAGCTCAAAAGTTAGGGGTTTATATAGGGAAGGCTAGGGGGTTTGGTGCGGTTACACACAATTGGCTAATTTATGGCACGGCTATAGGTGATTGGCTCATTTAAACATGGCAGTGAGATTGCAGCACAGCAGGAGAGTATGTATTGACTGGAGCGTACAGGATTTTAGAAGCTAGGGGCGTATCAGGGTTTGAAGGACATCTGGTTAAGGTGTGACTCTGAGTAAGTTGGCAGAGGTGTCTTTCTGCCAGATGGTTTGGGTCAGTCCTGATAACTCGGACTGGTTCCTGCATTCCTTTTCTTTATCTTTATGGTCTATTAGTCCTAGCGGCAGGGCGGGGCTGCCTGGACTTGCTTTTCACAGTGTTTAGCCCTGAGTTTGTGAATTTTGAAACTTACTCTTTTAACTTCATATTTTTAAACCTTAAATCTGTATAATTTTCCTTTCATTCTCCTCTTCTTCTACTAAGTAATTCTAATCTTAGAATTTTGATATCAAGTCTCATATTTGGTCTCACCAGTTGTCCTAACTGACTGGTACTGTTGTCTCAGAACCATCAACTGCACAGCACCCACTCAATTTTTAACAAAAGCAATTAACCTGTTTGTCACGCAGGGTCCAAAAACTAAAACCAAGAAAATTATTAGTAATGGCCCAGCCATATAGCAGAGAGTAGGGTAGTCATCCAGGGAGACAGAGTGAACCAAGACTCAAACCAATCTTTTTGTAGGAGTCAAACCTATTAATTAGTTTCTTTAACACACATGGACCTATAATCAGAAGCAGAAGCAAAACTAAGAAGGGTCCCATAAGGGAAGATATCAGAGTAGTCATCCAAGGAGATCTACTAAACCAGCTCTCGAACCATCCCTGATGCACTTCTCTGTCTGTCTTTTGTCTAACCTTTCTCTAAGTTTATTCATGGAGTCTTTAATTACTCCTGAATGGTCTGCATAGTAGCAACTTTCTTCTTTCAGTGTAGCACACAGACTCCTTCTTTAAGGAATATCAGGTCTAATCTTCTCCTATTCTGAAGGACTACCTCTGAGAGGGAGGTTAGGTATTCTTGGAGGCCAGCTAAAAAGTCTTTCACTCTTTTTATATCTGAGTCAATGGCAGTTCTGAATTCTCTATAAGCCTTGCATTGCAGGGCAACGGCAGATGTCCTTGTGCTGCCCTTGCAGCACCTAGATAGCCTTAAGTAATTCTCATCTCTTTTTTTTTTTTTTGTCTTACTAAGTCTTTAGCATCAGGATTGCAATCTGGACACTCTCTAAACCTACACACCAAGGTCATGACTAGCTTTTAGAACTTCTAAACTTATACAGATTGTAATCCCTGAGGCACAGTCCCAAGAAGTGTTAGGAGTACTAACATATGCAATGTTACATCATTTGTAATAGAAATCAAGCCTATCTCTATACCTATCTCGATGGAACCCAGGGCAAACATGCTGAGTGTCCCTCTAGGTCCCAGCTCTCAGCCCCAATAGCTAGTACATGGCTGGTGAGGGCTGAGAATTGATGGCTGTCAGGGTGGTCAGCAGCACCAGGTACAGTCCTTTCCAGTGAGGCTCGAGTATCTGGGTTCAGTGACATCGTATGTAGCTGAGTCTCCGACCTGGAGTTTATGAACACACACAATAGTTCATTAGTTATTTATTCTGGAAATATTTAAAAGTGCTATATCATTCTCTATTATTAAAAACTTAATTGTGATTTTGTTGATCAGTCTTCCTGAAAATGATTCCTACATATTACAGGGAATTGGGAAAAAATTCTTAACTCATCAAGTTTTGAAGAGAAAAACGTCCATGAATCCTCCATTTTTTTTCCCTTCTTGTTTCTTCTCTGTAATGTTATTCAAAGCAGATAAATGTCCTCTGTAATCAAGAGGACTAGAATGCAGCCTCCTTTTGAAAACATGTGGTTTCCTCATTTTGGTCTGAATTCACAGAGCATGCATTTACATCTAAACACGGTGGTGATAAGGAACTTGAGCAAAGTGCTGGTGCCTGCAAGATATTTTCCTTTCTATAATGAAATAACTGTTGGGCAGGCTAAATAAATAATGAATGCTCTCTAAGAATATTTGTTCTAAACAGAATCCAGTCACTGCATTCTAATCTGTATAACCAAATTAATGCCATCTTGATTATGAACAATAGGAAGAACTTAGGGAATTTTTTTAAATAAACATTTTCTCAAGTGGATTGAATACTGGATCTACAAAAACCACCAGGTCATTATCTCTCCCAAAAGCTCAAAAGAAGGTTTTTAAAACCAGAAACAAAAACAAAATTCTTCTAAAAGTTAATATAATAAATTTTTACAAAACAAAGTCAAATATTTTGCTGATATTTTATGTACTAGAATGGTGCTGCCAATTATGGTAACCACTAGCCACACATGACTTTGGAACATTTGGAATCTGGCTGCTACAAATATCAGATGCTTAGAAATGAAGCAGGAGGCAGATGTTGACTATTTAGTTTGAAAATGCAAAATATATCATGAACAGTTTTGTATCATTATAGAAATGCTTATCTTTTAGGCATGATTACTGAAAGATTATTTTCACCTATTACATATTTTCTTTTGTGACTTCGGTAATCATTTTCATTATATCTGTGCTTTGAACAGAGTGGAACATGTGTTCTTGTTACATGTTGGAGCATCTTTTGGGTGTATGCCCAGGAGAGATATAGCCTGGTCCTCAGGTAGTACTATGTCCAAATTTCTAAGGAACCTCCAGACTGATTTCCAGAGTGGTTGTACCAGCTTGCAATCCAACCAATCTTATCCCAATATGTTGAGAGTGTTCTTTGCCTTTCAGAAGCGTTGCAATTTTATGAGGTCCCATTTGTTGATTCTTGATCTTAAAACATAAGCCATTGGTGTTCTATTCAGGAAATATTCCCCATATGCTAGAGGTTCTTCCCCACTCTTTCTTCTATTAATTTGAGTGTATCTGGTTTTATGTGGAAGTTCTTGATTCACTTAAAACTTGAGCTTTGTACAGGGCAATAAGAATGGATCTATTTGAACTGAACTGATCCAACAGCTCCCTGCACCCAAATCCCATGGGGGAGAGAGCTGAACTCTCAGACGTGAGGACAATCCTGAGAAGTCAGAGGAGACAACTACTTTCTGCCCACATTCCTGACCCAAAAGGATATGGCCTAGTGCCATCTGTGCTCTCTGAGCAAAAGGACTTAGGAGCAGTCAGGGGTAGGATACTTGAGGTTTCTGCCTGCACCAAGAGCTGAAAGCCAGTCTCCAGGAGTGTCTACACACCCGAGAGAAGAGGTAAGACAAATTTTACTGTGGCAAGGAACCCTCTTGGAGGCTTCAGGTCATACAAACCCACAAGCAGCTCACTGTTCCTAGATCCAGCTGAAAGAAAACAGGTCTACAGGAGTGCTGACACACAGGCCTACAGGAGGGTCAAATTACAGTTAGAGACAGCAAGACAAGCTAAAACCAGAGACAACCTGATGGCAAGAGGCAAGACTGCTTGGCATCATCAGAGCCTAGTCCTCACAACAAAGCAAATACTGGATATCCAAGCATACTGGAAAAGCAAGATATGGATTTAAAATCACATTTTATGATGATGATGGAGGGTTATAAGAAGGACATAAATAACTCCTTTAAAGAAATACAGAACAACACGAGTAAACAAATAGAAACCCTTAAAGAGGAAACACAAAATATCCCTTAAAGAATTACAGGAAAGCAGAGCCACACAGGTGAAGGAATTGAACAAAACCATCCAGGATTTAAAACTTGATCCATTCTTATTTCCCTGTGCAAAGCTTAAGTACAAGTGGATCAAGGACCTCCACATCAAACCAGATACACTCAAACTAATATAAGAAAAAGTGGGGAAGAATCTTGATCACATGGGCACTGGGGAAAATTTCTTGAACAAAACACCAATGCTCTAAGATCATGAATTGACAAATGAGACCTCATAAAACTGCAAAGGTCCTGTAAGACAAAGGACACTGTCATCAGAACAGTATGGCAACCAAGAGATTGGGAAAAGATCTTTACGATCCTACATCTGATAGAGGGCTAATATCCAAAATATACAAAGAACTCAAGAAGTTAGACTCCAGAAAGCCAAATAACCTTATTAAAAATGGGGTACAGAACTACACAAAGCATTCTCAGCTCAGGAATATCAAATGGCTGAGAAGCACCTAAAGAAATGTTCAACATCCTTAGTCATCAGGGAAATGCTAATCAAAACAACCCTAAGATTCTACCTCATACCAGTCAGAATGGCTAAGATAAATACTCAGGTGACAAGAGATGCTGACCAGGAACACTCCTCCATTTTTTGGTGCGATTCCAAATGGGTAAAACCACTCTGGGAATTAGTCTGGAGGTTCCTCAGAAAATTGGACATTGGACTACCTGAGGACCCAGCCATACCTCTCCTGGGTGTATACCCGAAAGATGCTCCAATATACAACAAAGACACATGTTCCACTATGTTCATAGCAGCCTCATTTATAATAGCCAGAAGCTGGAAAGAACCCAGTGCCCTTCAAAAGAAGAATGGATATAGAACATGTGGTACATCTACACAATGGAGTACTACTCAGCTATTAAAAACAATGACTTCATGAAATTCATATGAAAATAGATTGAACTAGAAAGTATCATCTTGAGTGACATAAACCAATCACAGAAAAACACACATGGTATGAACTCACGGATAAGTGGATATCAGCCAAAAGCTGGAATTACCCAAGAAACAATCCACAGATCACATGAAACTCTAGAAGAAGGACAATCATTGTGCAGATGCTTCACTTTTTCTTAGAAGGGGGAACAAAAATATTCATAGGAAGGTATATAGAGGTAAAGTTTGGAGGCGAGACTGAAGGAATGGCCATTCAGAGCCTGCCCCATATATATATATATATATATATATATATATATATATATATATATATATATATATATATATGCAGCCATCAAAACTAGATAAGATTGATGAAGAGAAGAAGTGAATGATGACAGGAGCCTGATGTAGCTGTCTCCTGAGAGGCACAGCCAGAGCATGTCAAATACAGAGGCAAATGCTAGCAGCAAACCACTAAACTGAGAATGGGACCCCCATTGGAGAAATTAGAGAAAGGACTGAAAGAGCTGAATGGGCTTGCAACCCCATAAGAACAACAATGCCAATCAACCAGAGCTCCCAGGGACTATTCCTAAACCATTACCAAAAGACTATACAGGGCCTGACCCATGGCTCTAGCTGCATATGTAGTAGAGGATGACCTTGTTGGGCACCAGTGAAGGAAAAGTCCTTGTTCCTGCCATGGTTGGACCCCTTAGTGTAGGATAATGTTGAGGGGGGTGCAGATGGGGAGGGAAACACCCTTATAGAAGAAGTGGAGGGGGTAGGGATAGGGGGCTTATGTCTGGGAAACCAGGAAAGGGAATAACATTTGAAATGTAAATAAAAAAATCCAATAAAAAATATCTGAAAAAAAAGAATGGATCGATTTGCATTTTATATTCTGACCTCCAGTTGAACCATCACCATTTGTTGATAACATTATCTTTTTTCCACTGGATGGTTTTAGCTCCTTTGTCAAAGATCAAGTGACCATAGGTGTGTTGGTTCATTGCTAGGTCTTCAATTCTATTCCTTTGGTCTACCTGTCTCTGTTTTTTTTTTCTTTTTTCATTACTGCTCTGTAATACAGCTTGAGGACAGGGATGGTGATTTCCCAAGAAGTCTTTTATTGTTGTCTTTAATTGTTTATATGTGTCTGTGTGTGCATGTGTACATATATGTACATTCTTAATTATGTAAATACAACTGGCTCATTCAATATAATGTTACTTCTACATATATGCTCTCATGGCTGACCATATGGTACTGAATAAACTGTGCCAGTCATTTTCCTAGGGAGGGGTATTCTCTACTCTCAATATTTCTCATTTGTCTGCAGTTGTTTGTGTAGTGTTGAGACCCCAAGAGTTTCTTCTTCCATGTTAGCATATCTATTGATGTTTTCATTGTTCCTGTCTTCATTTTTTAGTCATGTTGATGAGGCTTTATGGGTGTAGCTTTTGTCTTTGTGATATTTCCAGGACAGAACCCATCTGTAAGCACACATCTTGTTACTTACTATCATTCTTTCTTTTTACTTACTATCTTACTATCTTTCAGTTCTCTCTTCTGCTATAGTCTAAACTTTAGGTGCTAGAGTTGTATTATAGGTGTATCATTTGGAACTCAGCCTCACAGTTGTTTGTTCTCTGCTCTTTGATCCATTGTAGGTTTCTATTATGGTCTCTACTGCAAAGAGAAATTTCCTTGATAAAGGTGAGAACTACACTATTGAGAATGTAGTTAGAGATTATGCTGGTTTCTCTACTAAGGTCCATGATTTCACTGGGTAGTTGGTTATATTTCTTGTATCAGGTATGGATTTTACCTTATTTGACAGGCTTAAGTAGAAGAACACTGTTGGTTGCTGCTGAAGTATGCATGTCACTATTGGACAGCTTAAAGTTATTATGAATTCTGGTTATTGTACTGTTACATAGGTGGCATAGCTGGATAGGCCTATTGGTTGCTTCACTTCTTTGGAAGCTCGTATGGTGCCTTCCACTACCTTAAAAGCTAGTCCTCAGAGACGAGGCTTTTGGAGCAGATAGAGTACATGTCATCTGGGTTCTGTGCTGAAATTTAGTGCATGGTGTTTTCTGCAATAAGGACTTTCCAACCTCTGGAGGGTGGACAACCAAGTAAAACAACAGTAATCTATTATGTTTTAGGAATCTCTTAGACAATCCTGACCAACAGCTGAATAAGGGTTTCCTTATGCTTGGTGTTAGGTCTTTGTTAGAGAGTCTGTATCTCTTAGAGATAGTATTGTCAGACCAGATGAGAAAATTTAATTTAATCCCCATCTGTGAATTTACAATTATATGTGTATTATATGTGATTTAAGGTGGGTAGATTGATTGTAATCTGATGCCTTATGGCTTTTCAGATCTGTACTGTTATTTTGCATTCATCCCTCTCTCTTTGGTATTAATCTCACTCCCAACTTCCCAACAAAAGCCTAATTAATCATTCATTACTCACTAGTCACCTGTCTCTTGCTATACACCCATTGTCTCATTTCTCTAGGTCATAAGCTGTATTTCTCTATTTTTTTTTTTTTGATAGTTACTCACCTGATTTCCAGACTCATGGGACCAGCTTGTATTTCTACCAAAAGTGAATGAAGGTTACCCTTTCCTGAAATCTCAAAGTTGTTTCAAGTTTTATTTTTTAATAGGTAGGAACAAGCATTTAAAAACAGATATTTCTTAGCATTTTAAAACATTTCTCATTTTAAGAACTCTCTGTTCAGATTCCAAGCCCACTGTTTTGAATGGAATGGAGAATGGCGTTCTCTCTCTCTCTCTCTCTCTCTCTCTCTCTCTCTCTCTCTCTCTGTCTCTCTATCTGTCTCTTTGCCTGTCTGTCTGTCTCTGTCTGTCTGTCTATCTCTTTTGTGTGTGCGTGCACACTCACACACACACATGCACACACACAAACACATACACACATGATGGTGCCCGCACTGCCACAGTAACGAGAACCAGTTATAGGCCTGGGGGACTTAACAGAAGACAGAGACTCGGGTCATTCATGCTACAAGAATGCCAAAGCTTTATTGAGGTTCACAGAATATTATACACCAAGTCCACAGGGTAGAAAAACCCCAGAAGCACAATAGAAAAACAAGTTTACATTGATAAAAACAAGTTACAGGATAAAAACAGAAACACAGAAATGGGAAAACAAGTTTTTTTTTCTCAGGATAAAAACAGGAACAAACTCAATGGTGTTACTATCCATCGGACAAAACAACAAAGGCCAAGACGTACTTTTCCTAAGAACAAAAGTTTCCACATGTGTCAGCAAGGCTCAGCAGGGGGCAAACAATGAGTGAGCCCAGGAGGGTCTCTCTCTCTCTCTCTCTCTCTCTCTCTCTCTCTCTCTCTCTCTCTCTCTCTGTCTGTCTCTCTCTCTCTCTCTCTCTCTCTCTCTCTCTCACACACACACACACACACACTTACTTTCTTTGATTATTAGCGGACAGCTTAAAGTTATTAAGTTTATTAAAGTTAAGTGTGTTTATATATTTTAAACACAGCTTCTGTCCATTGTTTTTCTCTCATTCTGTGAGCTTCCTCTTTATTTAATTGATTATTTCCTTGGCTTTGAAGAAATTATTTCTTTTTCATAGTGGTGGTGAATTAAGTATTCAGTGAGTAGAAAGTTACATGTAGTATTAGTTGAACTCTAGAGTGGTGTAAAATATGAATAAAGAATTTGATGATAAAATTTTTAAAATGCACTTGAACTTTGCAGTGGTACTTATCTCTTAAGAAACCTAATCATTATTATAAAATTACAGTAAAAGTGATTTTCTACTAGACAGAAGTGAAAGTTTTTGTGCATTTTCCCACCTTCTCTCTTATTTCAAATCATCTTCATGGCTTATTTGAATATTTTCTCAACATCTATATTAAAATATATTTCAGTTCACATAAGTTTGACTACTGCTTAATTGCCCATTAAAGAGGGTAATAGTATAAATATTTAAAAATTAGTATAAATATTTTCCTATCCTAAGCACTTGTATTAAGCCATTTATTCAACAAAAGAAGTCCTTACAAAAAACAATACTGTAGTTGTTTTTCAACTACTACTTCCATGAACTCAAGAAATATTATGGTTTGAAACAAGAAACTTTAATAAAATCCAGCCACTGAAACCACTGTAGTATAAGATTAGATAGTATAATCTTTAAAGGAACCCACCTAAATGTGCCTCATAATCTCCAAAGTTTCTCATTAAAGTTTATTATATCCATGATTGTTTTGTTTTTTATTTTCCTGGGTCTTATCTGACTTTAAAATGTTTTAATTGGAGTAGATCATAAAAGTTTTTTCCTCCTTTCCTCTTTCCAGTCTCTCTACACTGTGTTCCCTAAAATATCTTCCATGTCCTCCCACCTCAAGTTGTTACCTTGTATTTTATTTGAATATTAATGTTAGGAACATATGTGTGTATGTATATGTATGCACAAACTTATCAATGTAACTTATCGAAGCCACTATTGTTGTTTGTATGTTTTCAAGGCTTGCCACTCCGCACTGATCAATCAATAAACAGCAGCAACCATTAGCTGTCTAAAATTTGTTTTTCTAGAGGCAGAGCTCTGTGAAGTTTTCTCTCTTCTCTGATAATATGTCTATTGATACTGCACTGTTCTGCTCTTGTTTAAGCAGTCATTTCTAGGAGACACTCTCCCTAGGAGATAATGTTTTACAGCAGATGTCCTTGTACTATGGCTTTTATAATCTCCCCATTCTCTCTTCTACAGTGTTCCATAGTTATAGACACAGGAGCTGTCTGTAATTGTGGCCACTAGGCCTAGGCTCCCTATGAACTATTTATCATTGCATTAGGTCCATTTGTGGTTTTCTGTGGTGTTCTGTGATTGTTGTAAAGACAAGCTTCCTTAATGAGGAATGGTAACTATACATATCTGTAGGTATAAGGCAAAGATTTAAAATATACTAAGGAATTGTGCTGGAATCTAGCAAAAGTAGTAGGTCATGTCCATGACCTCACTAGCCCCAAGAAACTGCTGTTTCCAGTATTAGGCACAGCTTCCCTCCTTTTGAATAAGCTTAAGTCCATTTAGACTGCTGTTATCTACCACTGACATCAGAGTGCTGCATATGGGACATTTATACAATAAATATTTTACCTTGCTGATGATTATTGAGATTCATGTGTAGATGCGGGGTAGGACAGCTTAGTTTAGTTTCTTTCCTTCCTCAGCAACTTCCACAGAAAGAGAGGAAGGGATAAGGGACAAATAATAAAAAAGATGTTTGATAAATTGACAAGGACTCATATTATTTTATATTTACCCAAAATTAAAAACAATACATGTAAGTGTAAGTGTATGCATATAGCAACATGTATTTTATTAATTTATATAAGGAATTTTCATGTTTGATTACAATCTTTTTCCTTCCTTTATGTGAGGGTGAATAAGCACATATAGCTCTTATAAAGGCCACATTATGACACACAAAAAATATGAACAAATTCAGTAAGATTAAAATCATTCTGTATATTCTATCTGACAAAAATACAATAAAACTTAAAAATGACTGCAAACAAATTTCTAGTAGGTATAAAGTCTCATGGAGAATAAACAACTAATTACTGAGTAATGAATAGGTCAAAAAAATCAAGAAAGAAATAACACAGTTCCTGGAAATAAGTGAAAATGAAAATACTATGAAATAAACCTCTGAGATACTTTAATATCTACAGGAGAAGTTCACACCTCTGAGTACCTACTTTAACAAAAAAATAGATCACAGATAAATGGCTTATGAATCCAAACCAGAAATTTGAAAGAACAAACCAATCTAATATACTTGAAAGGAAGAAATAATACAAATCAGAGTCAAAATGAAACAGAAACTGTGAAGAACATAAAGAATCAGCAAATCTGAAAGACAATTATTGGAGAAGATAAAAAAGATGAGCAAACCCTTGGTCTAACTATCCAAAAGAAAGAGAGGACCCAAGCTAATAGAATAGGAAATGAGCAGGAGGTAGAAGTACAGACAATCTTGAGCGCTCAGAGGAGACAACTACTTCTGTCCACATTCCTGACCCAAGAAGAACCTGCCTAGTTCTCCCTGTGCCCTCTAGACACAAGAAACTAGGAGTAGTGAGGAGCAGAACCCTTCTGGTTTCTGCCTGTGCCAAGAGCCGAAAGCGACTCACTAGGAGTACCAACACACCTGAGAGCAGAGGTAAGACCAACTTTTCTGCTCCAAGTGAACTGCCTGGTGGCCTCAGGACACACACAGGCAGAAGTCATCTGGGACAGAACACTTCCAGTTTCTGCCTGTGCCTGAAGATGAACCACTCCCACAACTATCTGTACCCAGGTCTCTTGGGGGAGAGAAGTGGACTCAGAAATGCAGTCAATCCTGAGAGCTCAGGGGAGACCTCCACTTCTAATATTCCTGGTCCAAGAGGAACCTGCCTAGGGCCATCTGGATTCAGGACCCTAGGAGCAGACCATTCCAGTGTCTGCCTGAGCCCAGAGCTGAAAACCAGTCACCTGGAGTGCTGACACACCTGAGGGCAGAGGTAAGACAAAGTCTTCTGCTCCAAGCAACCCGCCTGCAGGCTTCAGGTCACACAAACTCAGGAGCAGCTCTCTGTTCCCAGATCTGCCTGAAAGAAAACGGGTCTACAGGAGTGCTAATACACAGGCTTACATGAGGGTCAAGCCACCATCAGAGACAGCAAGACAAGTTAACACCAGAGACAACCTGATGGCGAAAAGCAAGCACAGGAACCTAACAACACACAAAGACGACTTGGCATCATCGGAACCCAGTTTTCTCACTAAAGAAAATACTGGCTATCCCAACACCTGGGAAAAGCAAGCTTTGTATTTAGAATCACATCTCAGGAGGATGATAAGGGACTATAAGAAGGACATAAATAACTCCCTTAATGAAATGCAGGACAATACAGGCAAACAAGTAGAAGCCCTTAAAAAGGAAACACAAAAATCCCCTAAAGAATTACAGGAAAACACAACGAAACAGGTGAAGGAATTGAACAAAACCATCCAGAATTTAAAAATGCAAATAGAAACGATAATGAAAGCACAAAGAGAGACAGCCCTGGAGATAGAAAACCTAGGAAAGAGATAAGGAGTCATAGATGCAAGGGTCACCAACAGAATACAAGAGATAGTAGAGAGAATATCAGGGGCAGAGGATACCATAGAAAACATTGACACAACTGTTAAAGAAAATGTAAAATGCAAAAAACTCATAACACAAAACATCCAGGAAATCCAGGAAACAATGAGATCAAACCTAAGGATAATAAGTATAGAAGACAATGAAGAATCCCTACTCAAAGAGCCAGTAAATATCTTCAACAAAATTATAGAAGAAAACTTCCCTAACCTAAAGAAAGAGATGCTCATAAACATACAAGAAGCCTACAGAAATTCAAATAGATTGGGCCAGAAAAAGAATTTCTTCCCATTTCATATTAGTCAAAACACCAAGTGCACAAAACAAAGAAATAATATTGTAAGAAGTAAGGGAAAAAGGTTAAGTAACAAATAAAGATAGACCTATCAGAATTACACCAGACTTCTCACCAGAGACTCTGAAAGCCAGAAGATCATGGGCAGATGTCACACAGACCCTAAGAGAACACAAATGCCAGCCAAGACTACTATATCCAGCAACACTCTCAATTATCATAGATGGAAAAAACAGGATATTCCACAAAACCAAATTTACACAATCTTTCCATAAATCTCACCCTACAAAGGCTAATAGATGAAAACCTCCAACACAAAGAGGAAAACTACACCATAAAAATAGGAAGAAAGTAATCTACTTGCAACAAAACCAAAAGAAGACAGACACATAAACATAAAACTACTTCTAACAACAAAACTAGCAGGAAACAACAATCACTATTCCTTAATATTTCTTAACATCAATGAACTCTATTCCCTAATAAAAAGACATACACTAACAGACTGGATACTAAAAGAGGACTCAGCATTGAGCTTCATACAGGAAACACACTTAAGTGACAAAGACAGACATTACCTCAGAGTAAAAGACTGAAAAACAATTTTCTAAGCAATTGGTCAGAAGAAACAAGCTGGAATAGCCATTCTAATATTGAATAAAATCAACTTTGAACCAAAAGTTATCAAAAAAGATGAGGAAGGACACTTCATATTCATCAAAGGAAATTTCCACCAACATAAACTCTCCATCATAAATGTCTATGCTCCAAATGCAAGGTTATCTACATTCGTAAAAGAAACATTACTAAAGCTCAAAGCACATATTGTACCTCACGCAATAATAGTAGGAGATTTAAACACACCACTTTCAATGGACAGATCATAGAAAAAGAAACTAAGAAGAGTCACAGAGAAACTATCAGAAGTTATGATTGGTCTAGCAAGAAATAAAGAAAAAATTAAAGACTTTTTAGAATTTAATGAAAATCAAGGGACAACATACCCAAACTTATGGGACACAATGAAAGCAGTGCTAAGAGGAAAATTCATAGCTCTGAGTATGTCCAAACAGAAACTGGAGAGAGCATACATTGGCAGCTTGACAGCATACCTAAAAGCTCTAGAACAAAAAGAAGCAAATACACCCAAGAGGAGTAGAAGGCAGGAAATAATCAAACTCAGGGCTGAAATCAACCAAGTAGAAACAAAAAGGACAATACAAAGAATCAAAACCAGGAGCTGGTTCTTTGAGAAAATCAACAAGATAGATAAACCCTTAGCCAGACTTACCAGAGGGTACAGAGAGTGCATCCAAATTAAAAAAAAATCAGAAATGAAAAGGGAGACATAACAACAGAAACTGAGGAAATTCAAAAAAATCATCAGATCCTACAACAAAAGCCTATATTCCACAAAACTGGAAAATCTGGATGAAATGGACAATTTTCTAGACAGATACCAGGCACCCAAGTTAAATCAGGATCAGATAGACCATCTAAACAGTTCCATAACTTTTAAAGAAATAGAAATAGTTATTAAAAGTCTCCCAAGCAAAAAAACAAAACAAAACAGAACAAAGAAAAAACCAAAACAACAGGACCAGATGGATTTAGTCCTGAATTCTACCAAAACTTCAAAGAAGACCTGATACCAATACGTCCAAACTATTCCACAAAATAGAAATAGAAAGAACACTACCCAATTCCTTCTATGAAGTTGCAATTACACTTATACCTAAACCACACAAAGTTCCAACAAAGAAAGAGAACTTCGAGCCCAGAAATTCAGGCCCATTTCCCATAAGAATATCGAAGCAAAAATACTCAATAAAATCCTTGCAAATCAAATACAAGAACACATCAAAATGATCATCCATCATGATCAAGTAGGCAGGGATGCAGAGATGGTTCAATATATAGAAATCCATAAATGTAATCCACTATGTAAACAAACTCAAAAGAAAAATACCACATGACCATTTCATTAGAAGGTGAGAAAGCATTTGACAAAATTCAGCACTCCTTTATGATAAAAGCTTTTGGAAAGATTAGGAATTCAAAGCCCATAGCTAAACATAGCAAAAGCAATATACAGAAAACCAGTAGCCAACTTTAAACTAAATGGAGAGAAACTTGAAGCAATCCCATTAACATCAAGAACTAGACAAGGCTGCCCACTTTCTCCCTACTTATTTAATATAGTACTCAAAGTCCTAGTCAGAGCAATCGGATAACAAAAGGAGGTCAAAATATACAAATTGGAAAGGAAAAAGTTAAAATATTAATATTTGCAGATGTTATGATAGTATACTTAAGTGACCCTAAAGGTTACACCAGAGAATTACTTAGCCTAATAAACAACTTCAGCAAAGTGGCTGGGTATAAAATTAACTCAAACAAATCAGTATCCTTCCTCTACTCAAAGGATAAACAGGCTGAAAAAGAAATTAGGAAAATGACACCCTTCATAATAGTCAAAAATAACATAAAATACCTTCATATGACTCTAACCAAGCAAGTGAAAGATCTGTATGCAAAGAACTTCAAGCCTCTGATGAAAGAAATTGAAGAAGATCTCAGAAGATGGAAAGACCTTCCATGGTCATGGATTCGCAGGATTAATATAATAAAAATGACCATTTTGCAAAAATCAATCTACAGATTCAATGCAATTCCAACTCAATTCTTCAAAAGTTAGAAAGAACCGTTTTCAAATTCCTTTGGAATAACAGAAAACGGGATAGCAAAACTATCCTCAACAATAAAAAGAACTTCTGGAGACCACCATCCCTGACTTCAACAATATTATAGAACAATGGTGATAAAAAAGACTGTATGGTATTTGCAGAGATGAGGAGGTAGATCAATGAATGGGTTGAAGATCATGCAATAAACCCACACAGCTATGGTCACTTGATCTTTGACAAAGGAGCTAAATCAATCCAGTGAAAAAAAGATGGCATTTTCAACAAATGGTGCTGGTTCAACTGGAGGTCAACATGTAGAAGAATGCAAATCGACCCATTCTTATTACCCTGTACAAAGGTTAAGTCCAAGTGGATTAAGGACCTCTACGTAAAACCAGATACACTCAAACTAAAAGAAGGACAAGTGGAGGAGTCTCGATCACATGGGAACTAAGGAAAATTTCCTGTACAAAACACCAATGCCTAATGCCCTATGATCTTATAAATTGCAAAGCTTCTGTAAGGCAAAGGACACTGTCATTAGGACAAAACAGCCACCAACAGATTGGGAAATCTACATCTGATAGAAGGCTAATATCCAGTATATACAAAGAACTCAAGAAGTTAGACTCCAGAGAGCCAAATAACCCAATCACAAAATGGATACAGAGCTAAACAAAGAAGTCTCAGCTGAGGAATATCGAATGTCTAGAAGTACCTAAAGAAATGTTCAACATCTTTATTCATCAGGGAAATGCAAATCAAAACAACCCTGAGATTCCACCCTACACCAGTCAGAATGGCTAACATCATACATTCTGGTGACAACAGATGCTGGCGAGGATATGGAGAAAGTAGAACACTCCTCCATTGTTGGTGGGATTGCAAACTGGTAAAAAAAAACACTCTGGAAATCTGGAGGTTTCACAGAAAATTGGATATTGCACTTCCTGAGGACCCAGCTATATCCCCCCTGGGCATATACCCAAATGATGCTTCAATATTTCTATATTGAAGACATATGCTCCATTATGTTCATAGCAGCCTTATTTATAAAAGCCAGAAGTTGGAAAGAATCCAGATGCCCTTCAACAGAGGAATGGATACAGAAAATGTAGTACATCTACACAATGGAATATTACTCAGCTATCAAAAACAATGACTTCATGTAATTCATAGGCAAATGGATGGAACTACAAAATAGCATCCTTAATGAGGTAACCCAATCACAAAAAGACACATATGGTATGCACTCACTAATAAGTGGATATTAGTCCCAAAGCTCAGATTACCCATGATACAATCCACAGACCACATGAAGCTCAAGAAGGATGACCAAAGTGTCTATGCTTCCATCCTTTTTGAAATAGAACAAAAAATATTCATTAGGAGGTGATCTGGAGACAATGTTTTGAAGCAAGACTGAAGGAATATGGCCATTCAGGCCTGCCCCTACCTGGGGATTCAGCATACACACACACACACACACACACACACACACACACACACACACACACACACACACCCCTACCAAATCTAGATAATAGTGTATGCTGACAGGAGCCTCATATAGCTATCTCCTGAGAGGCTCAGCCAAATTATTTCAAATACAGAAGCCAATGCTAGCAGCAAACCATTGAACTGAGAACCGGGTCCCCTTTGGAGGAATTAGAGAAAGTATTGAAGGAGCTGAGGTGCTCGCAATCCTTTAAGAAAAACTTTACCAACCAATCAGAGGTACCAGGGACTAAACTACGATCCAAAGAGTACACATGGACAGACACATGACTCCAGCTGCATATGTAGCAGAGGATGGCCTTGTTGGGTTCCAGTGGGATGAGAAGTCCTTGGTCTTGCCAAGGCTGGACTCCCCATTGTAGGGGAATGTCAGGAGTGGAATGCAGGAATGGAATGTGGTTGGGCAGGCAGAACACCCTTTAGAAGAAGGGGAGGGGGATTGTATAGGGAGCTTGTAGCAGGGCAACTGGGAAAGGAATAGCATTTGGAATGTAAATAAAAATATCCAATTTAAAAAAAATGAAGCCCAGAGCCTGTTGGGAGCATCCTTCTTGGGGATCTGAGGCACATCGATTGGGTCATCAGTAAATTCATATTCCTAGATCTTGGGTTGAACATTTTTGGATTTGGGTCGTCCTGGGCCAAGGCCTGGCCCATGTCCTGTCTTCCCTTCCAGTTTCTGCTTCTCGGGCTTCCCAGGTTTTGGGGGGGCACCAAGCTCATGGTCTCGACCAAGCTTCAGAATTCGCCTGTCACCTTTCTTATCCTGCCAGTAAGTAAGGATCTGCATTTCAGCTTCCTGTACACGCAGTCGCCTGCTTGCAGAGGACAGCAGGGTCTCAAGCTCCAGCTGCATGGTGTCCAGCTCCTCGATGCCAATGCCATCATCCTCGGAGCGGGCCAGCACTGCCGTGTACTGGGGACAGACCTTCATGTGGTCCACAGACTTGAAGTTATGAAACTGCAATGGGCAGTCCTTCAGTTCACTCATGGCCCAGGAGATGGGACCCTCCCTGGAATGTTCTGAGGATTAAGAAGTGATGCTCGTCAAGTGCCCAGCTCAGTGCCTGGCACAGAAGTGGGGTACAGCCCTATTGTTATCCCCGTCCCAGTCCACCCTCTGACAATTCCTCATCTCATTCCTCCTCCCCTATCTCCAAGAGGATGTCCCTATACCCCTCCCACATCACCAGACTTTTCCCCTCCCTGGGGCCTCAATTCTCTTGAGGCTTAGGTGCTTCTTCTTTCACTGAGGCCAGACCTGGCAGTCCAGTGCGTATGTGTGTTGGCCTCATATCAGCTAGCATATGCTGCCTGGTTGGTGGCTCAGTGTCTGAGATATCTTGGGGGTCCAAGCTAGTTGAGACTTTTGAACAGGGTCATATTTACTGGGTAATCGAGGCCACGGATGCTACTAGACTGCATGAGAGAGGCTTTCCGCTTTGATCTTGTTCAAATTATCTGAGTCCTGGGTTCAACACATATGGTCTTTACTATTAGGTGTCCAACCTCAACCTTTGAGGTGGTACATTGATAACCTATACTGCTTTGGGAGCCATTGGACTACTCTTACAAGCCATTCTAAAGGAATGTTTTTTGTTAGTGTGTGTGTGTAATACTGGTTTCTGTATTTTCTTTAGGTTTGTTTTTTAGATATAATTTTCTTAAACTGTTTATAGCATATAAAGTTTTTCTTTCTAGGTAAACAGTGGAAGATAGATTTGCTGGGTGTATTAGTGGTATATTAGTTTAGGCTGGACATCGTTGTTTTTTACGGCTGGAATGAATTGCTGCAGGTTCCTCTGGTTGTCAGAGTGTCCATGAGACATCAGCTGTTACTCACATTATTTCACATTTTGTTTGTTTTATGTTTTTTCTCTTGAACCTTTCAATCTACTTTATTTGCTCTGCATTGTTAGTGTTTTAACTCATATATTCTGTGGGGATTTACATTTTATAGTCTTGTCCAGTTTTGGTTCAGTATACTTCTTGTTTCTATATTAGTATCTTTTTTTTCCTGTGACCTTGTTGAAGAATTAGTCACCTGGGATTCTTCTCTCTTATCTATTTCTACATTTTAAAATGAGTATTTACATAATGTCCCACATTTCCTTTATTTATTTCATTTTCATATTCCTACTCTACTTAGTTCCTTTACTTTATCTTCAAGTCTTGATAGTCTATCTTTTGATTGATTCATTCTACTTGTAAGGGTCTCCTTTGAGTATAGTTATGTTACTGAGTTTTTCAATTTCATCTTTATTTCAGCCTTAATCTTTGTTAGTACTTTTATTTTTATGACTTTTATTTTCTTTCTTTTTTAAATTGAAAGTAGATTCTTCTGTGTTACAATATATTTCAACCATACTTTTTCCTCCCCCTGCTCCCCTCTCTTTCTAACTGCACTCCTCGCAGTTCCATGGCTCCCCTGTTTCCTCTTCAGGAAAGAATAGGCCTCCAAGAGATGATAGTCGGAGAGGACAGATGAAGACACAGTAAGACAAGGTGGAAGTCCTCATTTTGAGGCTGGATAAGACAGCTCTACAGTAGGAAAACCCTCAAGAGCAGGAGAGCAGGCAAGAGTCAACGATACACCTTTTCCCAGTGTTAGGACCCAAACAAGAACAACATGCTAACAGTCATAATACATATTCAGAGGACCTGGTGCAGACCCATGCAAGCCCCATACTTGCTGTTTCAGTCTCTGTGAGGCCATGTGAGACCTTTGCTGATTCAGTGGGCCATGTTCTCCCAGTGTCCCCCACTTCTTCTGACTCCTGAAGTCTTTCCTTCCCTTCTTTTGAGGGGATTCCCGCTTCAAGGGGAGGGACCTGATGGAGCCCTCCCATTTAGACTCTCTCTCTACAAAGTACCTGGCTTTGTGTATCTGCACCCTCTCTTATTTGCTGGTGGGGAAAGCCTCTCTAATGATGAGTAGACAAGGCACTGATTTATGAGCAAAGCAGAATATCACTAGGAATCATTTCAGTGTTTTGTTTCGTTTTTCCAGTTGCGTTTGATTCTATCCTAGGCTTCTTTCTGGTTTATCCAGTTCTAGTTGCTGGACATCTAGGCAGTGTAGGACATGGGCTCCCTCTTGTGGCCAAGCAATGTTTAGTTTAACTTGAACTTACCATGCACAACAGATCGTAGGTGGAGGATTTTGTGGCAGAGATGGTGTCCAGAATTCTCTTTTCATAGCCTGCAGAGTATGTTCTTGTATCAAGAAGGCTCTAAGTCCACACCAGCTCCACTGCTTTATGTTCAATGAACTGTAGAAATTATCCTTGACAATGGTATCTGACTGTTAAGTTTTCAGAGGGTGGACTTCTATGATCAGCCAGTATTCTCCACGGAACAGCTAAAGTCCACTTATAAATGATTATGTACCGTGTCTGTTTTTCTGGGTCTGGGTTATATCTCGCAGAATGGTATTTTTCTAGATCCATCTATTTTGGCTTAAAATTTCATGATGACATTAAAAAATAGCTGAGTAATAGTCCTTGGTTTAAATGTCCAACATCTTTATCCATTCTTCAGCTAATGAACATATAGGCTGGTCCCAGTTTCTGGCTATTCCAAATAAAGCTGCTAGTTGAGCGAGTCATTATGGTAGGATGATGCATCCTTTGGGTATAAGCCAGAGTGGTATAGCTGAGTCTTGAGGTAGATTGATTCCCATTTTTTTTTTTTTTTGAGGAACTGCTATATTGATATAGTGGCTGTACAAGTTTTCACTCCCACCAGCAATGGAGAAGTGTTCTCTTTTTCCACATTCTCATTACCATTTGTTGTTACTTGTGATTTTGATCTCAGCTATTTTGACAGCTGTCAGAATCTCAAAGTAGTTTTGATTTTCATTTCTCTAATAGCTAAAGATGTTGAAGAGTTCCTTATGTGTTTCTGAGCAATTTCAAATTTTTTTATTGAGAATTCTGTTTTGATCTGTACCCCATCTGGATCCCATTTTAAAAGTGTTTTGTTTGACTTTTTGATTTCTAGTTTCTTGAGTTAATATATTTTGGGTAGTAGCTCTCTATTGAATGTAGAGTTGATAAAAATCTTTCCCCATACTCTAGGCTGTTTTGTCCTATTAATGGTGTTTCATACCCTACAAAAGCTTTTCAGTTTCATCAGGTTTCATTTATTAATTTTTGATCGTAGTGTCTGTGCATATAGTGTTCTGTTCAAAAAGTTGTCTCCTGTGCCAGTGCATTCAACTCCATTCACCACTTTTTCTATTGGGTTAAATGCATCTGGATTTATGTTGAGGTCTTTGGTCAATGTGAACTTGAATATTTTGCAGAATGATAAATATGGTCTATTTGATTTCATTTACATATAGCCTTCCAGTTAGAGTAGCACCCTTTGTTAAAGATGTTTTCTTTCTTCAGTGTATATTTATAGCTTCTTCATTAAAATCAGGTGTCCATACATGCATGAATTTATGTCTCTGTGTTAATTCCATTTGATTACAGTGACTATTTGTGCTAATATCACATGGGGTTTATTACTATACTTCCATAGTACAACTTGAAACCAGAAGTGGTGATACCTTTAGCAGTTCTTTTATCACTCAGGATGTGTTAGCTATCCTGAGTTTTTAATTTTTCCATATGGAAATCTAGAATTATCTTTCCAAGGTCTGTAAAGAATTATGTTGGAATTTTGATGGGTTGTGTTGATTATATAGATCTTTTCATAAGATAAGCATTTTTACCATGTTAATTCTGCCAATCAACGAGCATGAGAGGCATTTTCTGATATCTTCTTCAATTTCTTTCTATAAAGACTTGAAATTTTCACATACAAGCCTTTGACTTGCTTGAGTAGAGTTAACCCAAGATAACTTATTTGCAGCTATTGTGAAAGGTGTTGTTTTTCTGATTTCTTTCTTATTCCATATATTATTTGTATATAGAAAGGACATGCCATTTTTTAAAATGAATATTGTAGTTAGCAACTTTGCTGAAGGTGTTAATCAGCAATACGAGTTTCTAGTAGAATTTTTATAATATAAAAGCGTTGGATTTCCTTGGTGTCTGTTGTTATGGCTGCCTTTTGTTTCTAATTTTACTAACTTTAATATTTTCTCTCCATCTTTTAATTATTTTGGATAAGGGGTTTTCAAGCTTGTTGATTTTCCATGAAAACCATTCTTTCATTGATTCTTTGTATTGCTTTTTTTGTTGCTTCTTTTTTTTCTTTTAAATTTCAGCCTTCAGTTTCAGAATTTCTTGCTGCTTCTCTTGTTTGTTCTAAAGCTAGTATTAGATATCTTCATTTTTTTAAGGTAGGCAGTTAGTAGTATGACCTGTCCTCTTAGAACCACTTTCATTGTGTCCGGTAAGTTTAGGTATGTTGTGTATACATTTTCATTCTATTCTATTCTATTCTATTCTATTCTATTCTATTCTATTCTATTCTATTCTATTCTATTCTATTCTATTCTATTCTATTCTATTCTATTCTATTCTATTCTACTCTACTCTATTCTATTCTATTCTATTCTAGAAAGTTTTATTTATTTGTTTATGACTTGATCCATGTTTTATTCAGTAGAGAGTTTTTCAGTTTCTATGAGTATGTAGGCTTTCTGCTGTTTCTGTTATTGAAATTCAGGTTTCATCTCTGAGACTTGCCTTGTGTCTGAGTATGTGCTGAATTTTGGAGAAAGTTCCATGAGGTACTGAGGAGAAGCTATTTCTTTTGTGTTTGGGTGGAAAGTTCTGTGAATATATGTTAGGTTCATTTGGTTTATAACATCATTTAGCTTCTGCATTTCTTTGTTTAATTTTGGTGTAGATGACACTGGTTAGAGTAGGATGTTTAAGTTTCCCATTATCAGAGTGTGAAGGTGAGTTTATGATTTAAACTGTAGTAGGGTTTCTTTTACAATGGTGGGTTCCCTTGTGTTTAGGAAACAGATGTTAAGAATTGAAATGTCATTTTTGGTGGATATTTTCTTTGATGTATATGTGTCCTTCCTCATTCATTTTATTAATTTTGATATGAAGTCCTTTTTAAAATATTAAAATGTCCATTTGCTTGGAATATCTTTTTCCAAGGTAATGTCTGTTTTTGATGCTCTGTTTCTTTTATGCAGCAAAACTATCAATCCCTTTTCCCTTATTCTTTCTGTTAATCTGTGTAATCTGTGTATTTTTATTGGGAAATTGAGGCCATTACTGTTGGGAGATATCAGTAAACTATGATTGTTAATTTCTGTTATTTTATTGTTGTAGTTAGAGGTGAGGTTGTTGTTGTTGATGGTGGTGGTAGTGGTGGTGCTCTCTCTCTCTTTCTCTCTCTCTCTCTCTCCCTTCCCTCTGTCTGTCTGTCTGTGTATCACATATCATTTCATTAGATATAGAAAAGGTCTTTGACAACATCCAACATGTATAAAAAAAAAGTCCTGAAGAGACTAATCCTGGAGAGACTAGGAATACAAGGAACATAACCAGCAAAATTGCAGCAATTTAGAGCAAGTCCATTGCCAACATTTTTATAAACAGAGAGAGTTCAAAGAATCTCTCCTAAAATCAGGAACAAGACAATGATGTCTCCTCTTTCTATACCTATTCAATATAGTATTTTAGTTCTTAGCTAGAGCAACAAGACAACTGATGTGATTCCATTGGGTTGGCTCCTGACTGACCAGTCAAGGTTCATGAACACTTCCTTGGCAGTACATCACTACACTACAGTATATACTCTATCAGTGTATTACTGTTTACACTTCTAGGGGGAGCTGGAGCAGAGTGGAGGTAGTGACAATAGGATATGTCTTATATAGAATAAGTCATAACTAAAACTCAGCAAAAACTCTGTGAATATAAAATATCTCTGCATATTCACTTTCCCATTGGACTTATGGTACAAATCAAGGATTTTTACTAGAACAACTAGATCAATGCTCTATAGCAAAATTTTCAACATCACTGCCTTTGCAGTTGTGCATATTTTTAAGTGAAACTGAGTCACTTCTACATAAACACTGTGAAACCATAAAAGTTTATCTAAAAAAAAATGAAACTTCTCTGAAGTGACTAATACACACAATGTGTGTATACAGGACAAAAATGGTTCACGTTCTGGTTGTAGCAGTGCAACATGGTGTGATATTTTGTAGGATGATCTCATACAGGTGAAGACAGTACATGATAGAATGAGGCTGTCATTGGATGAGAAGGAAGGATGGGCAGAAGAAAAGTTTGGGGGAAGAGGAGGAGACTGGAACTGGAAGAGAGGGAGAGGTGGATGGGAGAACATGGAGGCAGATGCTAAGATTCTTCTCTGCACCTTTGGACGTTGTTATGAATATTCTTAAGGGATGAGTGTGTACAGGGCTTTGTGTGTCTAGATGAACAAATTTTATGTTATCAATTGGACCAGAGGTTATTGTGTTGTGTGTTCTTTCATGTGGCAATTTAAGTTCAAGAGAGTATGTGGTGGCTGGAGACATGTGTATGGTGGCAACCTGCCTTGGGAACTAGATGGGTAGAGAGATTGTTGCCAGGCTCAGAGAGAAGCCATTGGCAGTGTGATATGAGATAGAGAAAAGCAGGTGAGAGGCTTTGCTGACTGAGATGAAGATATCTACCAGATACTTTGGGGAACTATGGTGTCGGACCTAATCTAGGGTAAAAGAAAGACTTTTTAATAATTTCACAGCAACAATATTTTGTTGAATTATTGAGAGTAGAGTGCAATTCCTAACAGTATTTTATTTTTATTGAGGTTTTTATTTTGCATTTTTGGACCATAGTTGAGTATAGTTGACTGAATGGTGGAAAGTGAAACTACAAGTAAGAAATTACTATGCACTGCTGTTAGTCTTAGAATCCCTTAAATTGTGCCGAGTCACAAAGATAATCCCATAAAACTAAATGGTTGATTTAGATAAAGCACCATATTGTATGGAGTTTAGTTCTTAAGACACAAAACTATAACTAGTAAGATTCTTTCTCTATTGTAAGAGTTTTTTCTTTACTATTCAATGTAGCTATTTCCTCATTATACAGTATATTATTCATTTTTTGTCACTGTGACAAATGCCTAAAAACACACAATAACCAATTTTCCCAGACTAGGACCACCTTTGAGTTTCTACTTCTTTCCAATAATGCCATTATATCATGAATCCATCAAGGAATTAATCCATCCATTAGGTCAGAGTCCTCAAGATCCAATCACTTTCTAAAAGCCCGTCAGCTGGCATCTAATCTATTAACACCCAAGGTTTTGAAAGACCCTACAACTCAAACCATAACAGCAAGGATTCAAGGAGACAGTGTGCAAATGAAAATGTCACTTCCAATTTAAAGATGATTGTCTCTGAAGGCCCTGTTGTCTGTGAACCTGTATATGGTGACCTCTGATAACGCCAGTCAATCTGCATTTTAAGAAAGCAGGGCTACTGTATCTGGAGTCTTGGGATATAATTCAGATGCTATTTATTTTTCCTAATACCAAGCATCAATATAAAAATTGAATACCAAAGGCAAACTAGTACACTTATCTGATGTGATGAATCATAGAGAATATAGTTTGATGTTGAGATTTGGGATGCTTAAAGAGCAGTACCAATTGTTGCAAAATACATTATAGAATCAAGAACAAGTATTGAGAAAATTAGAGCATTAAGTATGTAATGAAAGTCAGACAGAATATGAAAGGATCACAAATTATCTGTTGCCCAAACTAGGGTACCCAAGTCTTCATTCCCCAAATCAGTTTGTATGACCCAACTTTTAACATAGTTTCAACACAATAACCTTTTACCTCAGCTATTTTGTTCTCTCATTCTCCAAAATTCAGATCATTTAGTGTAGTTGTAGAGAGACATACATAGAAGACTGGAGAATAAAGTCATTAGACGAAACAAATGCTTCAGTTTAAAATATAAGTCAAGGCCTACAACTTTACTTAAACCCTAGGGAGTGAAAGATGAAAATAATAAACTGAATTGAAAATCTGAAACAGCAGTTCCTCAATGTAATAAGGGGCAATGTGAAAAAATCTCAGCTACAATACTATTTTTATTTGCAGAAAATGTAATCTTACATATAAGAGACCACTAATACAACCAAAGCTATCGCACATAAACATATGTGCTAGTTTCTGAGCAGATTAATGTATTCTGAAATGAAGGGTATCCACAGCTACCAAAAGACTTAAGATAAAAGAGGAGTTTAACAATTCACTCAATAACTTGATTAAGTATGTGTATTATACACCTTACTGAGAATATGCTATTTGTACATAGTTTGAACATTTCCAAAATGTGATCATGAGGTTAGTCACAAAGATATTAAAATTCAAGTACAGTACAATATTTTACTGTAGATAGATTTATACTAGAATTAAAACAAACTTATAGTGACTCAAACATGTATGAACTTGAAAATTAAGGCTTATATATTCTTCTGAAAAAAAATAAAATCAAAACTGGCTCTGCAAATTCTTTTCAAAATAAGAACAGAATGCATCAGAACCAATAAAGCACAGGAAAATAAGCCCATACTGAAAATATTTTAGCCTTAAATTTCTTTAATTATTATTTTTTATTGAGATCAATCAGAATTTTTATATCACCATAAGAAATAGAATATAACATCCAATAGAGTTATAATTGATAGAATTCAAATATGTTTACAAGCTGTATAATGTATTCAAAATAATGTCCAAGATAGATTATCCTTTTAATCTCCCATGATTCCTTGACTTCTGAGGGAACACACAGAGAAACCCAAAACAGACCCAATGCCTTATTGCTTGATGAAATTGCCTTATTGCCTTATTGCTTCTGTCTCTCAGGAACTGGAAGGCACAATATAACCCAGGAACCACAGTCTTTAACCTGAAAATCCTATGCCACATGCCTCTAGATGCAGCAAGGCCTGGCTCATTTCATGATTCTCCTGTCGGCGCCTGTACCGACACGGTTCCGAGAATCGGGCGAAAGCCTGCGGGATTAAAGACACACACACACAGGTTATTCATGTCAAGACAGAAGAGGAAGCGCCTCCTGTAACTTTCTTCACCAAACTATATACCCCAAGTACACCAGGTAGAAAATATCTGGGAAGCACAGTGGGAAACCCTGGCTCGAGACTTCGGTAACAAAAGACCGACTACGTGACCTGAATAAATTAGGGAAATATCCAGGAAGACCAGCCTAAATCTTAAAGACAAAGACCAAGAAGACAAAAGGCAGGAAAGAATTGACCACCACCCAGGTGTGTGGTACCAGGCCAGACTGCTCCTACGTTAGGAACAAAAGGCTTCCACACAGCATCAGCAGGACTCAGCAGGGGTCAAACCCTGTACGAGACCCTGAAGGGTCTTGTTCCGGCTGAAAGCATTCCATGACTGTTCTCTTCTTGTGTAAATTCATGGGAGAGGCTTTTGTCCAACAATCTCAAGACTTTATGGCAGTAATCTTAACTGTGGCCGTACAGTCACAAAGCGGCCAGGCCCAAATCCAATACGGCTCCCTACGTTCTCCCACAGCCTGTAAAAAAAAGCTATCTTCATTTACCAATCCCTTCTTGGCCCTACAAGCTATGATTGGTATTGCTACTGCAACTTCAGCAAAATAAAAATTCTATTTAAACTAGAGAGGGAGACATGGCATTGGACAACCTCTGAATATTATCTTGAGGGAAAAACAAAAACAAAAAAGCTACGAGCATTTGAATCTATGTCAAAAAGACATTTTTGTATCGCATGGATTCTTCACTGACTACAAAATTACTTATTTTCCCCAGTAAATTGTCTTCTAGAGATATTGTAGCACAAGAAGATAAACCAGTGGGAATGATTTTTTTTTTTAACACCATAAAGGCAAGAAAATACTAATTAGTCATTGGAATCGTTACAACCTGGTTTACTTAAGCCTGCCTCTCTTCATAAAGATTGGCATTAATAATTTTGGAATTAAAAGGTTAGGCTTACTCAATCATAAGGAATCTCAGTTCTAATATCAAAGCACTCTATTACCTCAAGGAATGACAAACTCCCCTACTGTGTGTTGTTTCTTGAAAAAAAAAATTGAAGTCCCCAAACATTAGGTTTTGCCAATGAAGGTCCAGGAGCGAGATGTTGGGGTGAAAGCCTGCTAGGTCAGAGAGGAAGAGAAAGCACCTAGATAACCACCCTACTCCACTGACATCCTAGAGGGAAAAAGCCCTTTATCCTTCACATTGCCTTAAATAACCTTCAAGTCAAAGGTTCTCCTTTATACTTCCCAAGTGTCTTTGTATCCCTCCTCCTGGCTTCCTTCCTCTCTCCATGGATTTTTCCCCCTATATTCACTCCCTGTCGACTGGCAGTTTGTTTCACCTCTTGATCTATTTAATTTTATTTTAACTCGATTTAATTTTGTTTACAATAAACAGAAAAGTCTTGGGTTAAATGTGTGTGTTAGGGCTGAGTTACAGCACAACCTGAAACACTGTTTTCTCATACACAACCTCATAATGTGATGAAATGTCCTGCAACACTCCTGGAGTATAGATGTGTGCTAAGGTTGTACCACACCACAAAAAGAATCAGGCTTTTCCAGTTCACAGTCTTTGGGCTCACCATGTGACCAGATTTCTTACACCATTTTCGCTTTTTTTGTCATCTAAGATTCCACTGCAACATTGAAGCATCTTTCTCTTTGGCTTACAGGTCCATAATATCTGGTGGATTTTTCTGTGACAGAGGAATTATGAAGAACTTTTCTACCTTGGCCTGGCAGAGTTTGGCAGACAACTTTCTTTGTGTCCTGTTTATCCACCGCTTGGATAACATACTGTCAGCAGTTGAAGCAAGGTCAGTTTCTTTGCCAGTGGCTAGTTTGCCATATTTGAAGCAAACTCCATAAGGAGGTTCTTCGATGCTCATAATCTTCTTTGAAGAAGAATGGGGGTGCTGCCAGGAGTTGACAAGAAAAGCTGTAAAGAAAAGCGAAACCTCACAAATTAATAAAATACCTTTAATTTTCTAATTCTACAGATCTTTAATGGTTTTGAAGACTATCTAACTATCTCAGTATATTTCTTTATTGGATTTTTTTTTATTAATTAACATTTTGAATGTTATCCCCTTTTCCAGTTTCCCATCCAGAACTCCCCCCTATAACATCCTCCCTCTTTCTTCTTCTGTGAGGGTATTCCTCTAGTCATATAACTACCCCTTTCTGCCTCCCCACCCTGACATTCCCTTACACTGGGGTTTCAAGCCTTGGCAGGACCAAGGGCTTCTCATCCCACTGGTGACCAACAAGGCCACCCTCTGCCAAATATGCAGCTAAAGCCATGGGTCTGTCCATGTGTACTCTTTGGATGGTGGTTTAGTCCCTGGGAGCTCTGGTTGGTTGTTGTTCTTATGGGGTTGCAAATCCCTTCAGCTACTTCAATCATTTCTCTAACTCCTCCAATGGGAAACCTGTTCTTGGTTCAATGGTTGGCTGTGAGCATTTGCCTCAGTATTTGTCATGCTCTGGCAGACCCTGTCAGGAGACAGCTATATCGGGTTCCTGTCATCATGTACCTCTTGGCATCCCCAGTAGTGACTGGTTTTGGTGGCTGTATGTATATAGGCTGGATCTCCAGGTGGGGCAGTCTGTGAATGGCCATTTCTTCAGTCTCTTCTCCAAACTATGTCTCCATATCCTCTCCTATGAATATTTTTGTTCCCCCTTGTAAGAAGGACTGAAGCATCTGCAGCTTTGTCATCCTTCTTGAACTTCATGTGGTCTGTAAATTGTATCTCGGGTAATCGGAGCTTTTGGGCTAATATCCACTTATCACTGAGTGCATACCATGTGAGTTTTTTTGTGTTTGAGTTACCTCACTCACATTTTATAGTTCCATACATTTGCCTATGAATTTCATGAAGGCATTGTTTTTAAGAGCTGAATAATACTACATTGAGTAAATTTACTACATTTTCTGTTGAGGGATAATGTAAATACAATAAAAATAATCTAAAAATACCTTAAAATAATATAAAATACCTTGGAGTGACTCTAACAAAGAAAGTGAAAGATTTGTATTACAAGAACATCAGGTCTCTGAAGAAAGAAATAGATCTCAGAGGATTAAAAGATTTCTCATGCTCATGAATTGGCAGGATCAATATTGTAAAAATGGCCATCTTGCCAAAAGCAATCTACGGATTGAATGCAATCCGCATCAAAATTTCAACTAAATTCTTACATAGAGTTATAAAGAGTAATTTAGAAATTCATTTGGAAAAACAAAAAAAACCCAGTTTAGTGAAAACTGTCTTCAACAATAAAAGAACTTCTGGGGGAATCACAATCCCTGGCCTCTATCTGTATTACAGAGCAACAGTGATCAAAACTGCATGGTATTGGTACAGAGCCAGGCAGATAGACCAGTGGAATAGAACTGAAGACCCAGAAATGAACTCACACACTTATGGTCACCTGATCTTTGACAAAGGAGTTAAAACTATCCAGTGGAAAAACAACAGCGTTTTCAACAAATGCTGCTGATTCAACTGGAGGTCAGCATGTGGAAGAATGCAAATCAACCCACTCTTATCACCCTGTACAAAGCTCAAGTCATGGATCAAGGACCTCCACATAAAACCAATTACACTCAAACTAATAAAAGAAAAAGTAGGGAAGAGCCTCAAACAATTAGGTACTGGGGCATATTTCCTGAACAAAACACCAATGGCTTATGCTCTAAGATCAAGAATCGACAAATGGTACCTCATAAAACTGCAAAGGTTCTGTAAGGCAAAGGACACTGTCATTAGGACAAAATGGCAACCAACAGGTTGGGAAAAGATCTTTACCAATCCTATCTCTGATAGAGGGTTATATCCAAAATATACAAAGAACTCAAGGAGTTAGACTCTAGAGAGCCAAATAACCCTATTAAAAATGGAGTACAGAGCTAAACAAAATAATCTCAGCTGAAGATTATCGAATGACCGAGAAGCACCTAAAGAAATGTTCAGCATCCTTATTCATCAGGGAAATGCAAATAAGAACAACCTTGAGATTCCACCTCCAACCAGTCAGAATGGCTAAGATAAAAATCTCAGGTGACAGCAGATGCTGTCAAGGATGTGGAGAAAGAGGAACATTTCTCCATTGTTGGTGAGACTGCAAGGTGGTACAACCACTCTGGAAATCAGTCTGGAGGTTCCTCACAAAATTGGACCTGGGGACCCTACTATACCACTCCTGGGCATATACCCCAAAGATGCTCCAACATATAACAAGGACACATGCTCCATTGTGCTTTTATTATTGTTAATTTAATTTTTAATTTGTATATGTTTGTGTGCCTATGTATGTGATTCCCTGTGGAAACCAGAAGATGGCATTGGATTGCCTGGAGCTAGAGTTACAGGCAGTTGTGAGCTGCCTGATCTGGAATCCTGGAAACTGAATTTGGTAAGTTTTTTATTTGAGCAACAGGGGCTCATAATCCCTCATCTACTGCTTTAGCTACAAATGGCTTAATTATTAATGCAGAAATAATAAAAGAGTGGGAACTACTGTTTATGATACAACATTAGCAATATAATAGCAATTTCTAAAGGGAGTAAAAAAGACAAATTGACATTAAGCAATAAAAATCAATAAGAAATAAGAATAAAGATAACAAATGCAAAACCATGTCTTTTTTGAAAAAAAAAAAACAGAAAGAAAAGACACATGTGCACATTCAAGGTAGTTATGGGGGAACTAAAATATAATGCATATCTAACAGAGATTAACATGAGAATATGTGTCTTTCTGTTATCACAAACTTGAAATTCCAGAAAGTATCTATCAACTTATCTAAGATCTGTTCATCTACCTACTTATGTATCAACATATTTATGTATGCAGCATTTTATGACCTAGCAATATCAGGCTTCAGGATTCTCTATTATTATCTATGACACTTTAAAAATGCAAATTAGAGTAATTATAAGCTCTGTTATAAAATGGTTTGTTATCTCCATGTCCATATGTTGGGATCAATGCAGTGCTGTGCAGAGCCAGCTTCATAGACAAGAGCCTCATGTAGGCTCATGGGGCCCGGCAGTCAGAAGGGTTTGGGGTTAATGGTCTCACTAATCTTAAATTTTCCCTTTGAACTCATGTTTTAGAACAGAAGTCCAATAAGGTAATGGAAGTAGGGCAGGGAAAGGTGGAAATGGAATTTGGCATCACATGCGGTTCCTGCCCACCAGTGTTTGCTGCCCCTTTCTCTCCCTCTACCATCACGTTTCAGGATGAATTCATAGCTATCTTCATCACTCTCTCAGTACTACCCCATCCAAACAAATCATTACAACTTGCAACATTCTACCTAGCTTGGATTTGAACTCAGGTAAAGAAGAACCAGAGTTAGGTATCTGGACAGACTTTATGAAATTTGGCAGCAGAGGCTCAGCACACACTGATTTTTGGACCATTGTTACTGTTATAGCAAACATTTCATCCACTTCCATTCAATATTGAGTGGTTTCCCACTGCTAAAAGTTGTGTAATTTTGAAGCACAACCTTCTGTGTTTTGGGTTATAATAGTTGACCTTAGTGTAAAACAAAGGTATTTTGCTTGATTTTTCGACCCAAGGGTGTGGCGGGATGTTATTTCTGGCTTTTTGGCTGCCCTCGGGAAACCTGGGAGCTCTTGAAGTACAACATGGGTTAAATTATAAACCAAAGCTCTTAGGTATCTGTAATAATCATTCTTGCCCAAGAATATTTATTTGAAGAACTAATCATAGAATCAAAAAAGTAACAGCGGAAAAGGTATTTTGTATTTTAATGCTTTTTTTAACTATATATGGTATTTTTATAGGATTTTTTATTTACAATTCAAATGTTATCCTCTTTCCCAGTTTCCCCTCCAGAATCCTGCTACCCCCCTCCCCCGCTTCTCTAAGGGTGCTCCCTTCCCACCCATCCACTGCTTCCCATCTCCCCACCCTTACATTCCCCTACATTGGGGTATCAAGCCTTGACAGGACCAAGGGCCTCTCCTCACATTGATGCCCAACAAGACCATCCTGTGCTACTTATGTGGCTGGAGCCATAGGACCATCTTAGTGTACTCTTGGGATGGTGGTTTAGTCCCTGGGAGTACTTAAGAGGGGGGATTCTGGTTGGTTGATATTGTTGATAATCTTATGGAGTTGGAAACTCCTTCAGCTCCTTCAGTCCTTTCTCTAACTCCTCCATTGGGGACCCTTTCTCAGTCCAATGGTTGGCTGCAAGCTCTGCTTCTGTATTTGTCAGGCTCTGGTAGAGCCTCTCAGGAGCCTCTCCTATCAGCATGCACTTCTTGTCATCCACAATATTGTCTGAGTTTGGTGGCTGTATATTGGATGGATCCGCAGGTGGCACAGTATCTGTATGGCCTTTCCTTTATTCTCTTCTCCACACTTTGTGTCCAAATTACCTCCTTTAGTATTTTTGTTCCCCCTTCGAAGAAGGACTGAAGCATCCACACTTTGGTCTTCCTTTTTCTTGAACCTTATGTGGTCTGTGAATTATATCTTGGGTATTCAGAGATTTTGGGCTAATACACACCACTTATCAGTGAATGCATACCATGTTTGTTCTTTTGTGATTGGGTTACCTCACTCAGGATACTTTCTAGTTCCATTCATTTGCCTAAGAATTTCATGAAATCATTGTTTTTAATAGCTAAGTAGTATTCCATTGTGTAAATGTAACACATTTTCTGTATTCATTTCTCAGTTGAAGGGCATCTGGGTTCTTTCCAGCTTCTGGCTATTATAAATAAGGCTGCTATGATCATAGTGGAGCACGTGTCTTTGTTATATGTTGGGGCAACTTTTGGGTATATGCCCAAGAGAGGTAGAGCTGGGTCCTCAGATAGTACTATGTCCAATTTTCTGAAGAACTCCCAGACTGATATCCAGAGTGGTTGTACCAGCTTGCACTCCCACCAACAATGGAGGAGTGTTCCTATTTCTGCACAACCTCTCTAGCTGTCTTCTGTGATTTTTATCTTAGCCATTCTGATTGGTATAAGATGGAATCTCCCAGAGGGCTAACAATGTTGAAGACTTATTTATGTGCTTCTTGACCGTTCGATATTCCTCAGTTGGGAATTCTCTGTTTAGCTCTGTAGCCCATTTTTAATAGGGTTATTTGATTCTCTGGAGTCTAACTTTTTGAGTTCTTCATATGTATTGGATATTAGCCCTCTATTGGATGTAGGATTGATAAAGAGTTGCTGTTTTGTCCTAATGACAGTGTCCTTTGCCTTACAGACGCTATGCAATTTTATGAGGTTCAATTTGTTGATTCTTGATCTTAAAGCATAAGCCATTGATGTTCTGTCCAGTTAATTTTCCCCAGTACCCAATTGTTCGAGGCTCTTCCCCACATTCTCTTCTATTAGTTTCACTGTGTCTGGTCTTATGTGGACGCTCTTGATCCACTTGGACTTGAGTTTTATGTAGGGCCATACGAATGGATTGATCTGCATTCTACATGCTGACCACCTGTTGAATCAGCAGCATTTGTTAAAAAATGCTGCCATTTTTCACTGGATGGTTTTAGCTCCTTTGTCAAAGATCAAGTGATCATACGTGTGAGGGTGTTGTTGTAAAATATGAAAATAAAAAAGTATAGTTGTCTTTTACCTCACTAGGTTCGGCACTGCGGTGCTAGATATCTTGGTGGAAACACATCCCAAGTTCGCCACGGTGGCCCAGTGTCTCCAGCTGCCGCACACTTTCCTACACTCAAACCCTCACATAAAAGAACACACAACACAATAATCTTAGATCCAATTGATAAGGTATAATTGCCCACCTAAACATACAAAGACCAGTACCATCTATCCCTTAGGAACATTAATAACAACCTGTAAATACACAGAGAGGAATCTTAACATCAGCCTCCATTGTCCTGCTACTGCTTCTCTCTCTCTTCCTCTCCTCTTTTCCATTTCAGTCTCCTCCTCTTCCTTCAAACTTCTCTCCCGCCCATCCTTTCTTCTCCTCCAATGACAGGCCTCCTTCTATCCTGTACCTGCCCCTCACCTGTATTTTACAAATTCAATGGGGAGGAGTTTCTGGTGAAGTCACTTGATTCCTGAGTACCGACTAGGCAGCTGTCCTTAGGGCAGTGGAATTATCATCAAAATACAGATAACTCCAGGACAAACCACAACATGAGGGATCATTTATAAGTCTTCAATTCTATTCCATTGCTCTACCTGCCTGTCTCTATACTAATGCCATATAGTTTTTATCACTATTGCTCTGTAATACTGCTTGTGGTCACGGATGGTGATTCCCCAAGAAATTCTTTTATTGTTGAGGGTAGTTTTCACTATCCTGGATTTTTTTTTGTTATTCCAAATGAATTTGCAAATTGTTCTTTGTAACTCTGAAGAATTGAGTTGGAATTTTAATGGGGATTGCGTTGAAATTTCAGATTCCTTTTGGCAAGATGACCATTTTTACTATATTATTCCTGCCACTCCATCAGCATGGGAGGTCTTTCCTCATCTAAGATATTCCTTGATTTCTTTCTTCAGAGACTTGAAGTTCTTGTCATACAGATCTTTCACTTGCTTGGTTAGAGTCACACCAAGTACTTTATATTATTTGTGACTATTGTGAATGTTGTCCTTTATTAATTTCTTTCTCAGCGTGTTTATCCTTTGAGTAGAGTAAGGCCACCGATTTGTGTGAGTTTATTTTATATCCTGCTGCTTTGCTGAAGTTGTTTATCAGTTTTCCAAATTCTCTGGTGGAATTTTTGGCATCACTTAAGTGTACTGTCACCTGCAAATATCGATATTTTGATTAATTCTTTTCCAATTAGTATCCCTTTGACCTAGTTTTGTTGTCTATTTGCTCTGGATAGTAATTTGAATACTACATTGAACAGGTAGGGAGAGAGTAGGCAACCTTGTCTATTCCCTGATTTTAGTGGGATTGCTTCAAGTTTCTCTCCATTTAGTTTGATGTGGGCTACTGGTTTGCTGTATATTGCTTTTATTGTATTTCAGTACGGGCTTTGAATTCCTGATCTTTCCCAGACTTTTATCATGAATAGGTGTTGAATTTTGTCGAATGTTTTCTCAGCATCTAACGAGATGATCATGTGGGTTTTTTTGCTTTGAATTTGTTTATATAGTGGGTTACCTTGATGGATTTCCATATATTGAACCATCCTTGCAGCCATGGGATGAAGCCTCGTTGATCATGATGGATGATTGTTTTGATGTATTCTTGGATTTGGTTTGCATGAATCTTTTGAGTATTTTGGCATCAACATTCATAAGAAAAATTGGCATAAAATTTTCTTTTTTTGTTGGATCTTTTTGTGGTTTAGTTATAAGCGTAATTGTGGCTTCACAGAAGGAACTAGATAGAATTCCTTCTGTTTCTATTTTATGGAATAGTTTGGAGACTATTGGTATTAGGTCTTCTATGAAGGTCTGATAGAATTCTTCACTAAGCCCATTTGGTTCTGGGCATTTTTTATTTTTTATTTATTTATTTTTTTGGTTGGAAGACTTTTAGTGACTGCTTCTATTACTTTAGGGGTTATGGGACTGTTTAGATGCTTCATCTAATCCTGATTTAACTTTGGCAAGTGGTATCTGTCTAGAAAATTGTCCATTTCATCTAGTTTTCCAGTTTTGTTGAGTATGGGCTTTTGTAGTAGGATCTGATGATTCTTTAAATTTCCTTGGTCTTTGTCCTTTCCATTTCTTATTTTGTTAATTTGGTTATTGTCCCTATGTCCATTTTTAATCTGGCTAAGGGTTTCTCTATATTGTCTATATTTTTCAAAGAAACAGTTTCTGGTATTGTTGATTATTTGTACATTTCTTTTTGTTTCTATTTGTTTGATTTCAGCTTCAAGTTTGATTATTTCCTGACATCTATTCCCCTTGCGAGTATTTGTTTCTTTTTGTTCTAGAGGTGTGCCGTCAAGTTGTTAGTGTATGCTCTGTCCAGTTTCTTTTTGCAGGCACTCAGAGCTGTGAGTTTTCCTTTTAGCACTCCTTTTATTATGTCCTATAAGTTCAGAGTTCTGTGTCTTCATTTTCATTAAATTCTAAAAAGTCTTTAAATTCTTTCTTTCTTTGTTTCTTCCTTCCTTCCTTCCTTGACCAAGTTGTCATTGAGGAGAGCATTGTTCAGCTTCCATGTGTATGTGGGCTTTCTCTTGTTTTTATTGTTATTGAAGACCAGGCTGAGTCCATGGTAATCTGATAGGATGCTTGGGATTGTTTCCATTTTCTTTATCTATTGAGGCCTGTTTTGTGACTGATTATATACTCAGTTTTGCAGATGGTACCATGAGATGCTGAGAAGAAGATATATTCTTTTGTTTTAGGATGAAATGCTCTCTCTATATCTGTTAAATCCATTTGGTCTATAACTTCTGTTAGTTTCAGTGTGTCTGTTTAGTTTCTTTTTTCATGATCTTTTTCCATTGATGAGAGTTAGGCGTTGAAGTCTCCCACTATTATTGTATGAGTTACGCAGTGTGTTCTGAGCTTCAGTAATTTTTTTTTGTTATGAATGAGGTTGCCCTTGCATTTGGAGCCAAGATATTCAAAATTGAATGTTCATTTTGGTAGATTTTTCCTTTGATGAGTATGAAGTATCTTTTCATGTCTTTTTGATAGTTTTTGGTTGAGAGTCTATTTTATTTGATATTAGAATGGCTACTCAAGCTTGTTTCTTGGGATCATTAGTTTGGAATTTTTTTCTAGATTTTTACTATAAGGAAGTGTTTGTATTTGTCACTGAGTTGTGTTTTCTGTATGCAACAAAATGATGGGTCCTGTTCATGTATCCTGTCTGTTAGACTATATCTTATTATTGGGGAATTGAGGCCATTGGTGTTGAGAGAAATTAGGGATCAATGATTGTTGTTTCCTATTATTTTTGTTGATAGAAGTGGAATTATGTTTGTGTGGCTCTCTTCTTTTGGGTGTGTTGAAGGAAAATTACTTTCTTACTTTTTCCAGTATAGTTTCCCTTCTTATTTTGGAGTTTTCCATCTATTATCTTCTGTAGGGCTGGATTCGTAGAAAGATATTGTGTAAATTTGGTTTTGTCATGGAATATTTTATTTTCTCCATTTATGGTAATTGAGAATTTTTCTGGATATAGTAACCTGGGGTGATATTTGTTTTTGCTTTGGGTCTATATCTGTCCAGGATCTTCTCGCTTTCATAGTCTTTGTTGAGAAGTCTGATGTAATCTTGATATGTCTGCCTTTATATGTTACTTTACCTGTTTTCCTTACCACTTTTAAAATTCTTTCCTTTGTGCATTTGGTGTTTTGACTATTATGTGATGGGAGGAATTTCTTTTCTGATCCAATCTATTTGGAGTTCTCTAGGTTTTTTTTTTTATGTTTATTGGCATCTCTTTCTTTAGGTTAGGGAAGTTTTCTTCTATAATTTTGTTGGCCCTTTAAGTTGGGAATCTTTGTTCTCTTCTATTCCTATTATCCTTAGATTTGATCTTCTCATTGTGTCCTGGATTTCCTGGATGTTTTGGGTTAGGAGATTTTTACATTTTGCCTTTAAAGAAAAGGCACTTTTGTGTCAATGTTTTCCATGGTATTTTTTGCCCCTGAGATTCTCTTTTATCTTCTGTATTCTGTTGGTGATGCTGACATCTATGACTCCTGATCTCTTTCCTAGTTTTTCTATCTCCAGGGTTGTCTTGCTGTGTGATTTTTTTTTTTTTATTGTGTCTATTTCCATTTTTAGATCCTGAATAGTTTTGATTTGTTCAATTCCTTCACCTGTTTGGTTGTGTTTTCCTGTAATTCTTTAAGCTTTTTTTTTGTGTTTTCTTTAATCACTTCTACCTGTTTACCTGTGTTGTTTGTGTTTTCTTAAGGGAGTTATTTTTGTCGTTCTTCAAATTCTGTATCATTATAATGAGGTGTGATTTTAAATCTAATCTTGCTTTTCTGGTATGTTGGGTGTCCAGGACTTGTCCTGTTGGGAGAATTGGATTTTAATGATCCCAAGTGGCCTTGGTTTCTGGTGCTTAAGTTCTTGCATTTGCCATTTACAAAGAAGTTAGCTGGTCTTGCTGTCTCTGACAGTGGCTTGATCCTCTTGTAATCCTTTGTGTCACCACCCCTGCGATACCCTCTCTTTCTCCTCATGTGATTTGGGTACCAAGAGCTGGGGCATGAGGTCATGTCAGGTTGCAGACAGAAACTGGATGGATCTTGTCCCAGGCTGCTACTTGGTGCCTGTGTCCTGAAGATTTTGGGCAGGTTCCTCTTGAACCAGGCAGAGTGGTGGTCTCACCTGTGCTCTCAGGTGTGTCAGCATTCCTTGGTGAACAGCTCTCTCCCAAAGGAATCTGAGTACAGAGAGTTGTGGCACAGGGCCAGCTCTGTGTACAGATAGGAACTGCAAGCTCTTGAAAGAGCAAGAATTGGGGTCAATCTAAGGCCAGTGGAAAAATTCCACCACAAACTTCCAAGCACAGAGACCCCTTCCTTCCAGGAGGTGTAGAGCGAGCTTAATTCCTGGAACAACTATCAGACAAAGCCACCTGTAACTCCCCAACTGACCCCCTAGGAAAGTTCCAGATGGTCCTCTTATCACAAGTCAGTTTGAAAGTAGCTTAGCCCCACCAATAGTACCCTGCCTAGTTACTATTGTTTGAATTCTGCCCTTATTATTTGAAATGCAACTTTATCAAAGGTGTATAACTCCCTGTTAGAGTCTGCTCATGTTAATCTCCCTCTGGAAGCAGGGCTACCCCAATGTGCTGGAACAATAAAAACACCTCTTGCCTTTGCAACAATGACTGCCTCTGTGAGTTTCATTCAAGTGGTCCGGGTAGAGGTCTAAGTTGAACCTCACACTCTAGTACTTTTCATATAAACTTTTCCTTCCTTTTGAATATGGGATCTCCATTTACGTCTTGTGGTTGATACCAAAAATTTTGTGGCTCACTCTGTTATTAAGGATCAGAATATAAAGGCTCTGTAATTATGATTGCAAACACATCACAATTAAAGTTTATTTTAGCCTGACTAAAGTTGACAAAGCTCTAGTCTCAAGTTCATGGACTGATTAGATTTTTATGTCATTTTTTTCCCAGTAAAGTGAGAGGCTTTTTGTAGTACTGGTTATTATTAACGACTAATGTAATATACAACAATATAATATATATTATAGTAATTAATAAATATTGTTGAACAATAAGCAATACTACATATAATAAACTGCAAATATGTTTATATTATTAGATCCATGCGATTGTTTCTTCTTGTAGTTCTGCTCCATACCAAATTATCAGTTTTGTCTCCCTACTAGTTAAAACTGCAAATAGATTTCCAGAGAGACTTGAATAATAAACCCAAAAGGACGCTGGGTAGAGTGTGTAGTCCAACATAAGTCTGACTTCAAGAAGCTGATAATTTCCATTTTTTAAAGTGGTAATGATACTGACACACCAGCTAAGCAGGCCAGGGAGAGCAGGAAAGCTAATAGAGAATAGAGGTCCTTCACCACTCCTTCCTCTTCTGCAAATCCAATTTTGTCTCATTTCCAGATTTCAACAAAACACTGCTTGAAGTCCTCATATGACTCCCTGCCCTACATCTCCCACAGACATTTCATTCCTAACCTCCCTGTCTTTATTTATTGATTTATCCTAGCCCCCAACAGACACCCTCGTTAACCCAAAGTCCTTTCCTGCCAAGGCAGCATCTAGGCTACCTGCAGATCATCACATAGTCTTCTGTTCCTCCCAGTCCCAATCCTACCAATCCCATCTACATTTCTGTGGTGTAAACTTGCTGTAGTCTTTGTTGCATCTTTGATCCCACTCTTGTTGGATCACAAGTATCTTCTTCCACTTTCCTTCCCTCGACTCATTCCATTACACAAGCCCCCAATATTATCTGGCATTCCCTCCTAACACAAAAGTTGAGGCCAATAAAACAGATAAAGTAACTGAAGACCTTAACACTTTCCCCTCTTCTCCAAAACTAACCCCTTCCCTGACCAATGTCATTTCTTTTTTTTTTTTTTTTTTTTTTTTTTTTTTTTTTGGGGCTGGGGACCGAACCCAGGGCCTTGCCCTTCCTAGGCAAGCGCTCTACCACTGAGCTAAATCCCCACCCCACCAATGTCATTTCTAATTCTGCAATTGAAAACCTGCTTTACCCTTTCTTCCAAGTCAACTATTTATATTTCCTGTGGATCTCACAGAACTTCCACTCCTAGTGCTCTTCTCTCCACTGGTTGATTTTTTTCTCAATTCATTTCATACCCTATTCCAGCAGACACCCATAGATAACTAAACAGGCCATTCCTGCATGGAAGCAGATAGGCTGCCTGGAGATCTTCTATTCTTCTGTTCCTCCAAATCCAATCCCTCAGTGTCATTCTTAGTGCTAGGAGATTCTGGGGTGTCCTCTCTTTACTGTCTGCCTAATTTGAAAGAGGCTAAGTAAGCAGATTCCTGTTGAACACTTTCCTCTCTCCTGTGAATCATTTCAGACCCGTCCCATATCCACTTTCCTAAATGTCAACTCCCAATACCAAAATCCACATTTTACCTGAAATTTCCAGTGGTTATAATTATCAGGTTAAAAAAATTCCTAACAGACAACACACAGAACAGGCATCACACTCTCCTAAAACCCAGAGAGGATACAGAAACCAAGGAACAAAGCATCTACCCAGTGGAGACAAAACCAGAAATCAACATCTAGAACTATAATCACCCAAACCCAGATGCCTAGATGCCAGTGTAAAAACATAAACAATAACCACCAGGTCAATATATCTGCAATAGAGCCCAGCAATCGCACTTCAGCAGGCCCTAAATATTCCAACATACCTGAATAATAATAAAAAAGACTTTAAAACAGGATGCATGAAGGTGATAGAGTCCTTAAAGAGGAAATGAGTAAATCCCATAAAGAAATGTGGGGAAACATAAACAGTTGGAGGAAATGAATAAAACTGCTCAAGACCTGAAAAATGGAAAGAGAATCAAACAAGAAAACTAAAACTGAGGGAATTCTGGAAATGAAAAATTTAGGAATTTGAACAGGAAACACAGAGACAAACTTTACTAACAAAATACAAGAGATGGAAGATAGAATCTCATGCATTAAAGAAACAGTAGAAAAAATGGATATATTTTGTTCAAAAATTCTGAATAAAAATTATTAATAAAAAAGTCAAGGAGATTTGGGAAACTATGAAAAGACCAAGCTCAAGAATAATAAGACTAGAAGAAGGAGAAGATTCCAAGATCAAGGATTACAAAATATTTTAAACAAAGTCATGGAAGAAAATTTCCCCAACTTAAAAAAAAAAGTGATGACTGTCAAAGTACAAAACGAATAAAGAACACCAAATAGATTGGGTGAAAAAGGAAAGTTACCTTGTCAAATAATAATCAAAATTCTAAGCATATAGAACAAAGAAAGATTATTAAAAACTGCAGGGGAAAAGACCAAGTAATATATGAAGGCAGATCTATTAGAATTACATTAGATTTTTTAATGGAAAAATTTAAGAACCAGAAGGACCTGGGCAAATACACTGCAGACTATTTAAGTAAACACAGATCATCCTGAGTGAGGTAACCCAGTCACAAAAAGAACACACATGATATGTACCATTAGTCAAAGTGGACATTAGTCAAAAAGAAGTTCAGAATACCCAACTCACAGACTATATGAAACTCAAGAAGAAAGAAGACCACACCAAAGTGTGGATGCTATAACACTACTCAGTATGGAGAAGAGAATTATCTCTGGGAAGTAGAGGGAGTAAGGTATCTGGGAGGGAGAAAGGAGGGGAAGGGAAAGTGGGGCAAGTTCAGATATGGGAGGAGATGGGAGAGAAGTACAGAGGGTCAGGAATTTGAAAGTAGGTGCATAGCAGTGTGTCTGGGGGAACTGGGAGTAGCAATTAGAATATCCCAGATGCTAGAGACACAAGAGTTTCCCCAGACCCAACAGGGTGGAGTTCAGCCAAAATACCCAACAAAGGGTAGATAGAACCTGTAGAGACCACATCCAGTGGATAGTCATGGGATCCAGCTGAAGGATGGAACCACCTACCTACCTCAAAAATATTAATCCAGAATTCCTCCTGTCAAAAGGAAATTCAGGGACAAAGAGTAGAGCAGAAACTAAAGGAAGGGCCATCCAGAGGCTGCCCCACCTAGGGATCCATTCCATCTGCTGACACCAAACCCAGACACTATTGCTGATGCCAATAGACACTGAGAGAGATCCAGTGAATTATGAGAAGATTTTTTTAAAAAAATTATATTCGACCTAATTAGAAAATCTAAAAGGTAATGGATAATTTTTCTTGATAGGTACCATCTACTAAAGTTAAATGAAGCTCAGGTCAGAAATCTAAACAGACCTAAATATCCCAACCAGACTAGATGGTTTTAGTCCAGAAATCTACTAAACATTCAAAGAAGAGTAAACGACTATGTTCCTCAAATTATTCCATGAAACAGAAATAGAAGGGAAATTGCCAAATTCATTTTATGAGGCAATTAATTTTTCTGACACTCAGACCACATAAAGACTCATCAAAGAAAGAAAATTACAAACCAATTTCCCTTATTAACATAAATGCAGAAATGCTCAATAAAATAGTTTAAAACAGTCTAACAACACAGCAAGAGGATCATCCACTATGATTGAATAGAATTCATCCCAGAGATGCAGAGATGGTTCAATATATAAAAATCAGTATATGTAATCTACCATGTAAATGAACTGAAATAAAAAAAATGGTCATCTGTAGGCTTTGATTTTTTTTTTTTAAAAAACCTACTTTTATTAAGGTTTCTCAAAACTTCAATCCCCCTTCTAGTCCACCATCAAAAGTTATGGCAAAGAGGACAAGGGGATGTGGACCTGTATTGAAGTAGTTATTTGGGGCAATACCAAACTCCATTTGTTAGGATATTAGCTATCCTGTGTCAGGATAACAACCACAAATTAGCAATAGTGTCCAGATCCAGCAGAAACAGTCAGACCTCCACAGAATTGACATAAGACAGCAAGAGTGAGCAGAACCAGCCAGGATGCCAGGAGTTCTCTCATATATTTCTTGAAGATTGGAGACCAGTGAAGCATTCCAAGCCTAGCTATACAAGTGCCCTGTCACTATGTGTTGGGCCCTATTTTTACTCTCTCCAAACATCACATGTTCTTCCCCAGGTCTTCCCTGAGCAAAACACCATGTGACTCTGTATCACATGATACAGTCAGAAACGTCCATTTCAGATATCTCATTGGATGCGTAAAATGCCTTGAACAAAAATTCCAACATCTCAACTTCCAGTTTTTAGCTGGATTCCCAACTTTGCTGATCCCCGCCCACAGCTCACTGCTCCCAAACCCCATGGGAGAGAGAGCTCACCGCCCGGACAGGTGGGCACTCCTGAGACTGAGTGGAAGAGACCACCAATACTGCCCACCCCTGCACACATCCCTGGCCCAAGAGGAAACTGTATATGGCCTCTGGGAAACAGTAGATAGGAGCACTGGAGCTGCAGGTCCCCTGCGCCCCAGACACCACTGGAACCTGAAGGGACCAGATTAAGAGTTCACTACACCCAAATCCCGGGGGAGGGAGAGTTAAACCTACAGAGAGGCAGACATGCCTGGGAAGCCAGAAGAGACTACACTCTGCCCACATTTCTGACTCCAGAGGAAAACACCAAATGCCATCTGGGACCCTGGTGCATGGGGGCTCCTGGAAAGGGTGGCACAGGTCCTCCTGGTTGCTGCCCTCACGGAGAGCTCATAAGAAACACCCAACGAGCAAACTTGAGCCTCGGGACCACAGGTAAGACCAACTTTTCTGCTCCAAGTGACCTGCCTGGTGAACTCAGGACACAGGCCCACAGGAAGAGCTGAAGACCTGTAGACAGGAAAAGCTACATGCTGGAAGCAGAACACTCTGTTCCCATAACTGGCTGAAAGAAAACAGGAAAACAGGTCTACAGCACTCCTGACACACAGGCCTATAGGACAGTCTAGCCACTGTCAGAAATAGCAGAACAAGGTAACACCAGAGATAATCTGATGGGGAGAGGCAGGCAAAGGAACCCAAGCAACAGAAATCAAGACTACATGGCATCATCGGAGCCCAATTCTCCCACCAAAGCAAACACTGAATATCCAAACACACCAGAAAAGCAAGATCTAGATTGAAAATCATATTTGATCATGATGCTGGAGGACTTCAAGAAAGACATGAAGAACTCCCTTAGAGAAACGCAGGAAAACATAAATAAGCAAGTAGAAGCTTATAGAGAGGAATCACAAAAATCCCTGAAAGAATTCCAGGAAAACACAATCAAACAGTTGAAGGAATTAAAAATGAAAATAGAAGCAATCAAGAAAGAAAACAGGGAAACAACCCAGGATATAGAAAACCAATAGAAGAGACAAGGAGCTGTAGATACAAGCTTCACCAACAGAATACAAGAGATGGAAGAGAGAATCTCAGGAGCAGAAGACTCCATAGAAATCATTGACTCAACTGTCAAAGATAATGTAAAACAGAAAAAGCTACTGGTCCAAAACATACAGGAAATCCAGGACTCAATGAGAAGAGATCAAACCTAAGGATAATAGGTATAGAAGAGAGTGAAGACTCCAGCTCAAAGGACCAGTAAATATCTTCAACAAAATCATAGAAAAAACTTCCTAACCTAAAAAAGAAATGATAAGCATACAAAAAGCCTACAGAACTCCAAATAGATTGGACCAGAAAAAAACACCTCCCATCACATAATAGTCAAAACACCAAACGCACAAAATAAAGAAAGAATATTAAAAGCAGTAAGGGAAAAAGTCAAGTAACATATAAAGGCAGACCTATCAGAATCACACCAGACTTTTCCCCAGAAACTATGAAAACCAGAAGATCCTGGACAGATGTCATACAGACCCTAAGAGAACACAAATGCCAGCCCAGGTTACTGTATCCTGCAAAACTCTCAATTAACATAGATGGAGAAACCAAGATATTCCATGACAAAACCAAATTTACAAATATCTTTCTACAAATCCCAGCACTACAAAAGGAAAATAAATGGTAAAAAGCCCAACATAAGGAGGCAAACTACACCCTAGAAAAACAAGAAACTAATCGTCTTGGCAACAAAACAAAAGAAGAAAAAAAGCACAAAACATAACCTCACATCCAAATATGAATATAACAGGAAGCAATAATCACTATTCATAATATCTCTCAACATCAATGGCCTCAACTCCCAATAAAAAGACATAGATTAACAAACTGGATACATAATGCGAGGACCCTGCATTCTGCTGCCTACAGAAACACACCTCAGAGACAAAAGACAGACACTACCTCAGAGTGAAAGGCTGGAAAACAACTTTCAAGCAAATGGTCCAGGAAGAAGCAAGCTGGAGTAGCCATTCTAATATCAAATAAAATCAATTTTCAACTAAAAGTCATCAAAAAAGATAAGGAAGGACACTTCATATTCATCAAAGGAAAAATCACCAAGATGAACTCTCAATCCTAAATATCTATGCCCCAAATACAAGGCACCTACATAAATAAAAAAACCTTACTAAAGCTCAAAACACATTTGCACCTCACACAATAATAGTAGGAGATTTCAACACCCTCATCAATGGACAGATCATGGAAACAGAAATTAAACAGAGACATAGACAGACTAAGAGAAGTCATGAGCCAAATGGACTTAACAGATATTTATAGAACATTCTATCCTAAAGCAAAAGGATATACCTTCTTCTCAGCTCCTCATGGTACTTTCTCCAAAATTGACCATATAATTGGTCAAAAATAGACCTCAACAGGTACAGAAAAGATAAAAAATAATCCATCGTGCTATCAGACCACCACGGCCTAAAAAGCTGGTCTTCAATAACAATAAGGGAAGAATGCCCACATATACGTGGAAGTTGAACAATGGTCTACTCAACAGTAACCTGGTCAAGGAAGAAATAAAGAAAGAAATTAAAGACTTCTTAGAATTTAATGAAAATGAAGGTACAACATAACAAACTTATGGGACACAATGAAAGCTGTGCTAAGAGGAAAACTCATAGCTCTGAATGCCTGCAGAAAGAAACAGGAAAGAGCATATGTCAGCAGCTTGACAGCACCTAAAAAACCCTAGAACAAAAAAAAGCAAATACACCCAGGAGGAGTAGAAGGCAGGAAATAATCAAACTCAGAGCTGAAATCAACCAAGTAGAAACAAAAAAAGGACCATGAAAGAATCAACAGAACCAAAAGTTGGTTCTTTGAGAAAATCAACAAGATAGATAAACCCTTAGCCAGACTAATGAGAGGGCACATAGAGTGTGTCCAAATTAGCAAAATCAGAAATGAAAAGGGAGACATAACTACAGAATCAGAGGAATTTCAAAAAATCAACAGATCCTACTACAAAAGCCTATATTCAACAAAACTTAAAAATCTGCAGGAAATGGACAATTTCCTAGACAGATACCAGGTACCAAAGTTAAATCAGGAACAGATAAACCATTTAAACAACCCCCTAACTCCTAAAGAAATAAAAGCAGTCATTAAAGGTCTCCCAACCAAAAACAGCCCAGGTCTGATGGGTTTAGTGCAGAATTCTATCAGACCTTCATAGAAGACCTCATACCAATACTATCCAAACTATTCCACAAAATTGAAACAGATGGAGCACTACGAATTCCTTCTATGAAGCCACGTTACTCTTATACCTAAACCACACAAAGACCCAACAAAGAAAGAGAACTTCAGACAATTTCCCTTATGAATATCGACACAAAAATACTCAATAAAATTCTGGCAAACTGAATCCAAGAGCACATCAAAACAATCATCCACCATGATCAAGTAGGCTTCATCCCAGGCATGCAGGGATGGTTTAATATACGGAAAACAATCAACATTATCCATTATATAAACAAACTGAAAGAACAAAACCACATGATCATTTCATTAGATGCTGAGAAAGCATTTGACAGATTCAACACCCATTCATGATAAAAGTCCTGGAAAGAATAGGAATTCAAGGCCCATACCTAAACATAGTAAAAGCCATATACAGCAAACCAGTAGCTAACATTAAACAAAATGGAGAGAAACTTGAAGCAATCCCACTAAAATCAGCAACTAGACAAGGCTGCCGACTCTCTCCCTACTTATTCAATATTGTTCTTGAAGTTCTAGCCCGAGCAATCAGACAACAAAAGGAGATCAAGGGGATACAGATTGGAAAAGAAGAAGTCAAAATATCACTATTTGCAGATGATATGATAGTATATTTAAGTGATCCCAAAAGTTCCACCAGAGAACTACTAAAGCTGATAAACAACTTCAGCAAAGTGGCTGGGTATAAAATTAACTCAAATAAATCATTAGCCTTCCTCTACACAAAAGAGAAACAATCCTATAAATAAATTATGAAACGACACCCTTCATAATAGACCCAAATAATATAAAATACCTCTGTGTGACTTTAACCAAGCAAGTAAAAGATCTGTACAATAATAACTTCAAGACTCTGAAGAAAGAAATTGAAGAAGATCTCAGAAGATGGAAAGATCTCCCATGCTCATGCATTGGCAGGATTAATATAGTAAAAATTGCCATTTCATTGCTGGTTCAACTGGAGGTCAACAGGTATAAGAATGGAGATCGATCCATGCTTATCACCCTGTACTAAGCTTAAGTCCAAGTGGATCATGGACTTCCACATCAAACCAGATACACTGAAATTAATAGAAGAAAAAGTGGGGAAGCATCTCAAACACATGGGCACTGGAGAAAATTTCCTGAACAAAACACCAATGGCTTATGCTCTAAGATCAAGAATCGACAGATGGGATCTCATAAAACTGCAAAGCTTCTGTAAGGCAAAGGACACTGTTGTTAGGACAAAATGACAACCAACAGATTGGGAAAAGATCTTTATCAATCCTACAACAGATAGAGGCCTTATATCCAAAATATACAAAGAACTCAAGAAGTTAGACCCCAGGGAGACAAATAACCCCAATAAAAATGGGGTTCAGAGCTAAACAAAGAATTCACAGCTGAGGAATATCGAATGGCTGAGAAACACCTAAAGAAATGTTCAACATCTTTAGTTATAAGAGAAATGCAAATCAAAACAACCCTAAGATTTCACCTCACACCAGTGAGAATGGCTAAGATCAAAAACTCAGGTGACAGCAAATGCTGGCTAGGATGTGGAGAAAGAGGAACACTCCTCCATTGTTGGTGGAATTGCAGACTGGTACAACCATTCTGGAAATCAGTCTGGAGGTTCCTCAGAAAACTGGACATTGAAATACCTGAGGACCCAGCTATACCTCTCTTGGGCATATACCCAAAAGATGCCCCAACATATAACAAAGACACGTGCTCCACTATGTTCATACCAACCTTATTTATAATAGCCAGAAGCTGGAAAGAAACCAAATGCCCTTCAAAAGAGGAATTTATACAGAAAATGTGGTACATCTACACAATGGAATATTATTCACCTATCAAAAACAATGACTTTATGAAACTCATAGGCAAATGGAGGGAAATGGAAAATATCATCCTGAGTGAGGTAACCCAATCACAGAAAAACACACATGGTATGCACTCATTGATAAATGGATATTATTCCAAATGCTTGAATTACCCTAGATGCCCAGAACACATGACACTCAAGAAGGATGACCAAAATGCGAATGCTTCACTCCTTCTTTAAAAGGGGAACAAGAATATCCTTGGCAGGGAATAGGGAGGCAAAGTTTAGAACATAGGCAAAAGGAACACCTATTCAGAGTCTGCCCCACATGTGGCCCATACATATACAGTCACCCAATTAGATAAGATGGATGAAGCAAAGAAGTGCAGGCTAACAGGAATCGGATGTAGATCTCTCCTGAGAGACACACCCAGAATACAGCAAATACATAGGCAAATGCCAGCAGCAAATCACTGAACTGAGAATGGGACCCCCGTTGAAGAAATCAGAGAAAGGATTGGAAGTGCTTGAAGGGGCTCGAGACCCCATATGAACAGCAATGCCAAACAACCAGAACTTCCAGGAACTAAGCCACTACCCAAAGACTATACGTGGACTGACCCTGGACTCTAACCTCATAGGTAGCAATGAATAGCCTAGTAAGAGCACCAGTGGAAGGGGAAGCCCTTGGTCCTGCTAAGACTGAACCCCCCGTGAACGTGATTGTTGGGGGGAGGGCGGCAATGGGGGGAGGGTGGGGAGGGGAACTCCCATATAGAATGGGAGGAGGAGGGGTTAGGGGGATGTTGACCCGGAAACCGGGAAAGGGAATAACATTCGAAATGTAAATAAGAAATACTCAAGTTAATAAAAAAAAATTTCAACATCTCTTCATGATAAAAGTACTGGAGAAATTAGGTATACAAGGGACATATATCAACAAAATAAAGGCAGTTTTCAGCAAACCCATAGTCAACATCAAATTTAATGGAGAGAAACTCAATCCAATTCCTCTAAAATTAGGAACAAAACAACGTTGTCCAATATTTCCATACTTTCTCAATAAATAGGATAGGAAATATATCAAAGTATCATTATTTGCAGATGATATGAAAGTATACATAAGCAACCTAAAACTTCCACCATGGAACTCTGATAGCGATAAACACACTCAGCAAAGTAGCTGGATACAAGATTAACTGACAGTATTCAATACCTTTCCATATACAAATGATGAATAGTCTTAGAAAGAAATCAGAGAAACAACACCTTTCACAACAGACTCAAATAATGTAAAATATTTTGGGGTAACTCTAACTAAGTGAATGCTTTGTTTAACATCAACTTTTCCATCTGAGCCCCAGTTCCTGAAAAACAACATGGAGGCTTAAATTTATTTAAAAATGCCTAGGCTAAAAGCTTTTGCCTGTTCCTCAACTTGCTCATAACTTATATAAAGGATGTAAACCATTCTATGTCTGACAAAACGTTAGTTATCTCTCTTGCATTCAACTTCCTCAGTGTCCTCTGATTATCTCCCAGAGTTCTAATCTGTCTACCAGAAGTCCCACCTCCTATTTCCTTCTATTTTTGGCTAAAAGGACACCAGCTTTTTATTGATTGGGGGTGCTTCTACACAGTACACAAAAGATTATCTCTATCCTCCCTATTCTAATCCAATAAAAGTCTCTTTCCCTAATATCAACAAAATATATACAATATAAGAGTAATTGTGGCTTCATAGAAGGAATTTGGTAGTGCTGTTTGTTTATATTTTGTGGAATAGTTTGGAGAGTATTAGTGTGATATCTTCTATGAAGATCTGATAGAATTTTGCACTGAACCCATCTGGACCTGGGCTCTTTTTGGTTGGGAGACCTTTAATGACTGCTTCTATTTCTTTAGGAGTTATGGGTTTGTTTAGACAGTTTATTTGTTCCTGATTTAACTTTAGTACCTGGTAATCTGTCTGGAAAATTGTCCATTTCCTCCAGCTTTTACAGTTTTGTTGAATATAGGCTTTTGTAGTAGGATCTGATGATTTTTTTAAATTTCTTCAGATTCTGTTGTTATGTCTCCCTTTTCATTTCTGATTTTGTTAATTTGGATACATTCTCTATGACCTCCAGTTAGTCTGGCTAATTACTCTTATACCGAAACCACACAAAGTCCTAACAAAGAAAGAAAACTTTAGACCAATTTCCCTTATGAATATTGATGCAAAAATACTCTCTAAAATTCTTGCAAACCAAATACAAGAGCACATCAAAATGATCATCCATTGTGATCAAGTAGGCTTCATCCCAGGGATAAAGGGATGGTTTAATATAAGAAAATCCATCAATGTAATCCACTACATAAACAAACTCAAAGATAAGAACCACATGATCATTTCATTAGATGCTGAGAAAGCATTTGACAAAATTCAACACCCCTTCATGATAAAAGGTCTAGAAAGATCGGGAATTCAAGGTCCATATCTAAACATATTAAAAGTGATATACAGCAAATCAATAGTTAACATCAAACTAAATGGAGAGAAACTTGAAGCAATCCCACTAAAATCAGGGACTAGACAAGGCTGCCCACTCTCTCCCTACTTATTCAATATAGTACTCAAAGTCCTAGCCAGAGCAATGAGACAATAAAAGGAGGTCAAAGGGATACAAATTGGAAAGGAAAAAGTCAAAATATCATTATTTGCAGATGATACGATAATATACTGAAGTGATTCCAAAAGTTCCACCAGAGAACTATTAAGCCTGATAAACAACTTCAGCAAAGTGGCTGGGTATAAAATTAACTCAAACAAATCAGTAGCCTTCCTCTACTCAAAGGATTAACAGGCTGAGAAAGAAATTAGGGAAATGGCACTCTTCACAATAGTCACAAATAACATAAAATACCTTGGTGTGACTCTAACCAAGCAAGTGAAAGATTTGTATGACAAGAACTTCAAGTCTCTGAAGAAAGAAATTGAAGATCTCAGAAGATGGAAAGATCTTCCATGCTCATGGATTGGCAGGATTAATATAGTAAAATGGCCATTTTGCCAAAAGCAATCTACAGATTCAATGCGTTCCCCATCAAAATTTCTGCTCAATTCTTTATAAAGTTAGAAAGAGCAATTGCAAATTCATTTGGAATAAGAAAAAATCCAGGATAGTGAAAAATATACTCAACAATAAAAGAACTTCTTTGGGAATCACAGTCCCTGACTTCAAACAGTATTACAGAGCAATAGTCATAAAAACTGTATTGTATTGGTACAGAGACAGGCAGATAGATCAGTGGAACAGAACTGAAGACCCAGAAATGAACCCACACACCTATAGTCACTTGATCTTTGACAAAGGAGCTAAAACCATCCAAAGGAAGATAGATAGGATTTTCAACAAATGGTGCTGGTTCAACTGGAGGTCAACATGTAGAAGAATGCAGATCGATCCATGCTTATCACCCTGTACAAAGCTTAAGTCCAAGTGGATCAAGGACCTCCACATCAAACCAGATACACTCAAACTAATAGAAGAAATACTGGGGAAGAGTCTCAAACACATGGGCACTGGGGAAAATTTCCTGAACAAAACACCAAAGGCTCATGTTCTAAGATCAAGAATCAACAAATGGGACCTCATAAAACTGCAAAGCTTCTGTAAGGCAAAGGATACTGTGGTTAGGACAAAATGGCAACCAACAGATTGGGAAAAGATCTTTACCAATCCTACATCTGATAGAGGGCTAATATCCAAAATATACAAAGAACTCAAGAAGTTAGACTCCAGAGAGCCAAATAACCCTATTAAAAATGGGGTACAGAGCCAAACAAAGCATTCTCAGCTGAGGATTATCGAATGGCCAAAAAGCACCTAAAGAAATGTTCAGCACCCTTAGTCATCAGGGAAATGCAAGTCAAAACAACACTGAGATTCCACCTCATACCAGAGAGAATGGCTAAGATCAAAAACTCAGGTGACAGCAGATGCTGGCAAGGATGTGGAGAAAGAGGAACACTCCTCCATTGTTGGTAGGATTGCAGACTGGTACAACCACTCTGGAAATTATTCTGGAGGTTCCTTAGAAAATTGGACATTTCACTACATGTGGACCCAGCTATACCTCTCTTGGGCATATACCCAAAAGATTCCCCAACATATAACAAAGACACATGCTCCACTATGTTCATAGCAGCCTTATTTATAATAACCAGCAGCTGAAAAGAACCCAGATGCCCTTCAACAGAGGAATGGATTAAAAAAATGTGTTACATCTACACTCAGGATTACTACTCAGCTATCAAAAACAATAGCTTCATGAAATTCATAGGTAAATGGAATGAACTAGAAAATATCATCCTGAGTGAGGTTACTCAATCACAGAAAAGCACACTTGGTATGCACTCACTGATAAATGGATGTTAGCCAAAAAGTTGAATTACCCAAGATGCAATCCAGAGACCACAGGAAGCTCAAGAAGGATGACCAAAATGCAGATGCTCCCACTCCTTCTTAAAAGTGGAAAAATAATATCCATAGGAGGGGATATTGAAGCAAAGTTTAGAGCAGTGACTCAAGGATTGGCCATTCAGAGTCTGACCCACATGTGGCCTATATATATACAACCACCAAAACTAGAAAAGTTTGATGAAGCTATAGCATGCTGAAAGGGACCGAATATAGGTCTCTCCTGAGAGACACATCCAAAGCATGTCCAATACAGAGGTCAATGCTAGCAGCAAACCAGTGAACTGAGGATAGGACCCCCTTGCGGGGAATTAGAGGAAGTATTGAAAGAGTTGAAGGAGCTTTCAACCCCATAAAAACAACAATGCCAACCAACCAGAGCTTCCAGGGACTAAACAACTACTGAAAGACTATACATGGACTGACCCAGGGCTCCAACTGCATATGTAACAGAGAACAGCCTTGTTGGGGCACCAGAGGAAGGGGAAGCCCTTGGTCCTACCAAGGTTGGACCCCCTGTGCAGGGGAATATGGGGGGCCATAAGGGGGATGTATAGGGGAAATTCCCTATGGAGGAGGGGGAGGGGAGGGAATGGGGGCTATGGACAGGAAACTGGGAAGGGGAATAACATTTGAAATCTAAGTAAAGAAATATATCTAATAAAAAATTTAAATATATATATATATATATGTATATATAATAAGAGACCTTAAGAAAACTATCAGTTAAGAATACAATGTTCAGTCCGTATGTATTTGGAAACTTTGGAGAAATTATTTTCTGTCTATCATATATTGGTGAATTTAGAGTTCTGTACTTAAATGACTTTCTATCATAACTTGCATTTATCAAACTAAAAATGTCTGTTTAGACTTTAAAACATTTTCTTAAATCATAAACAACTTAAGCTTAATATTATGAGACCATAACTCTTTCATCTTCAACTCTCTCAGAGACTTGAGAAGGATCAATGTTACCTGAGCAAATAGGAAATGCAGAGCAAGCAGATTCCAAAATTACAGAAATGACAGAGACAGCTGGCTGCCTGAACAGTCACCCAGAGCAGACTTTTCTGTGAAGCAGGAATTATGAAGATCTACTTACTTTGTCTTGGTAAGCTCAGCTGTCAACTTCCCTGCTTGTCCAGAGCTTGGACAGCGTACTGTCAGCAATTGACACAAGAGCATTTTCTTGCCTGTTGTCTAGATTGTCACATAGAAGTAAACTCCGTATGAAGATTCTTAGATGCTCATCATTTTCTTTGAAGTGGTGTGGGGGTGCCACCAGGAGCAGTTGTGTCTGTCATGAAAAGCCTTTTATTAATAAAACATCTTTAAATGCCATATTCTCAGGATTGCATAGGTTTTTGAAGATTATCTATCTATCTATCTATCTATCTATCTATCTATCTATCTATCTATCTATCTATCTATCTATCTATCTATCTATCTATACTATATCTGAATAGCTTGTTTCTAGTTATCTACTAGCTGTGTAACTTTGAAAAGAAGCTGTAGAAAGCTGAATGAAACTTATTTTTGTAATTAACTATACAAGTATCTAACATGATCAATAAGTTTGAATGATTGACTACTAACATATTTCTTTTTTTTTTTTCTTTTTTTTTTTTTTTCCAGAGCTGGGGACCAAACCCAGGGCCTTGCTCTTCCTAGGCAAGCGCTCTACCCCTGAGCCAAATCCCCAACCCACATATTTCTTAATTATCCTAAACAGTTTGAAACAGCAACTTTTAAAAGGACTAGAATTTCACATTACATTTAAAAAAATTACTTAGGTATAGTATCTTAAACAATAATTGAAACATATAATGTAGTAACAAAATATAGTCTTAAATTTATATCAGTATAGATAGTCTACACCAAATGTAAAGTATTTGGTGTGTTACTGCTGTTTGATATAGAAGTAGATTCAGTAATTTACTTTTAGCTCATCATCCTCATATCCAATCCTTTTTTCATTCCTTCTCCCCCTTGCTATTTGTCATTATACAAAAGATAAAGAAGGATATAGAAGAGAGAGATCCCTGAACCTAACAACCCTTACTTTGCTTTCTCCCTAAGACCACTAACAACTTGTAACTAACCCCCCTTTTTTCTTCTTCTTTTTTCCTTCATCTTTATTAACTTAGGTATTTCTTATTTACATTTCAATTGTTATTCCCCTTCCCAGTTTCCAGGCAAACATCCACCTAACCCCTCCCTCTCCCCTACTATATCTGTGTTCCCATCCCCATCCTCCCCCCATTACCGCCCTCCCCCCAATAATCACGTTCACTGGGGGTTCAGTCTTGACAGGACCGAGGGATTCCCCATCCACTGGTGCTCTTACTAGGCTGTTCATTGCTACCTATGAGGTTGGAGCCCAGGGTCAGTTCATGTATAGTCTTTGGGTAGTGGCTTAGTCCCTGGAAGCTTTGGTTGGTTGGCATTGTTATTCATATGGAGTCTCCAGCCCCTTCAAGCTCTTCCAGACCTTTCTCTGATTCCTTCAACAGGGGTCCCATTCTCAGTTCAGTGGTTTGCTGCTGGCATTCACCTATGTATTTGCCATATTCTGGCTGTGTCTCTCAGGAGAGATCTACATCCAGTTCCTGTCAGCCTGCACTTTGATTCATCCATCTTGTCTAATTGGGTGGCTGTATATGTATGGGCCACATGTGGGGCAGGCTCTGAATGGGTATTCCTTCTGCCTCTATTCTAAACTTTGCCTCCCTATTCCCTTCCGAGGGTATTCTTGTTCCTCTTTTAAAGAAGGAGTGAAGCATTTGCATTTTGGTCATCCTTCTTGAGTTTCATGTGTTCTGTGCATCTAGGGTAATTCGAGCATTTGGGCTGATATCCACTTATCAATGAGTGCATAAAATGTATGTTTTTCTGTGATTCCTCACTCAGGATGATATTTTCTCACAGTGTGTTTCCTGTGATTTTGGTTCCTCACTCGGGATGATATTTTCCAGTTACATCTATTTGCCAATGAATTTCATAAAGTCATTTTTTTGATAGCTGAGTAATATTCCATTGTGTAGATGTACCACATTTTCTGTATCCATTCCTCTGTTGAAGGGCATCTGGGTTCTTTCCAGCTTCTGGCTATTATAAATAAGGCTGCTATGAACATAGTGGAGGATGTGTCTTTGTTATATGTTGGGGCATTTTTTGGGTATATTCCCAGGAGAGGTATAGCTGGGTCCTCAGGTAGATCAATGTCCAATTTTCTGAGGAACCTCCAGACTGATTTCCAGAATGGTTGTACCAGTCTGCAATCCCACCAACAATGGAGGAGTGTTCCTCTTTCTCCATATCCTCGCCAGCATTTGCTGTCACCTGAGTTTTTGATCTTAGCCATTCTCACTGGTGTGAGGTGAAATCTCAGGGTTGTTTTGATTTGCATTTCCCTGATGACTAAATGTTGAACATTTCTTTAGGTCTTTCTCAGCCATTTGGCATTCCTCAGCTATGAATTCTTTGTTTAGCTCTGAACCCCATTTTTTAAATAGAGTTATTTGTCTCCCTGTAGTCAAATTTCTTGAGCCTGTCCCATATGCGGCCTATACATATAAAGCCTCCAAACTAGATAAGATGGATGAAGCAAAGAAGTGCAGGCTGACAGGAACTGGATGTAGATCTCTCCTGAGAGGCACAGCTGGAATATGGCAAATACATAGGTGAATGCCAGCAGCAAACCACTGAACTGAGAATGGGACCCCTGCTGAAGGAATCAGAGAAAGGACTGGAAGAGCTTGAAGGGGCTGGAGACTCCATGTGAATAACAATGCCAACCAACCAAAGCTTCCAGGGACTAAGCCACTACCCAAAGACTATACATGAACTGACCCTAGGCTCCAACGTCATAGGTAGCAATGAACAGCCTAGTAAGAGCACCAGTGGATGGGGAATCCCTCGGTCCTGTCAAGACTGAACCCCCAGTGAACGTGATTGTTGGGGGGAGGGCGGTAATGGGGGGAGGATGGGGATGGGAACACAGATATAGTAGGGGAGAGGGAGGGGTTAGGTGGATGTTTGCCTGGAAACCGGGAAAGGGAATAACAATCAAAATGTAAATAAGAAATACTCAAGTTAGTAAAGGTGAAGAAAAACAAAAGAAAGAAAGTTAGCTGCAGTGTTCGTTGTCCAGTTTTTGTGTACTGTGTAACTGCAGGGCTTAATTTTAGTACTGATTGAAACAATCTCCAAGACTGGCCCATCCTTGCTACCTGTTTTGAAACTGTTCTAGACACAGATGTCTAAGGAAGCAGCTATTGAGGAAGTCTGTGAGGCTGAATCTATCAGGAAAATGGAATTCATTCCAGCATCCTTTTCAGCATATTGAAGGGTGAATCTTGTTCTATTAGAGTCTGATTCATGTACTCTACAAACATATAAACTTTCACAGTAATATATATTTCTGCATTTGCACATGTATAGAATGTGTGTTGTCCACACTCAACTAAAGATGTGCTCTCTGTTCAAGGAACTAAGGAATCTGCCTTTCCTTTATAAGTTAGTTTGGACTCTGTAATATACATTTCTATCCATGTCATTTGAAAGAATCCAAAGATAACTCCTGAGGGTTCTGTAACCAACAGATTTATTGGCTATACGTAGCTGAAGTCCTGGCTGGAAGCATTTTCATGTGTCAGCTAGTCTCAGAGATATTTCCATGTAAGGAAATCAGCATATATTTTATAAAGGTGCAGCCTGGATCTTCAGGCGATCTCCCTGATAAAATCTGTTTTTTTAAAATTGTGATAGATCCATAGTTTTTCTATTCCTGTTGAAACGAAGACAAAACCTCTTCTCCAATGCAACATATGTCCTTCCCATCATTCTGAAGTTATCACATATTTGTACTGATCTAATGACGCAGTCCTTTCTAAAATCCAGTAATTTTTAGTGGCTGTGCTGTCTCACTGACATGTAAAAAATTTCAAACCAATGAAGTATCATTTAATCTTTCTCTGAGAGATCCCTTATCCCATTCTGTTCCATGAGCATTTTCATTAAAGTATTGTTAGTCTTGTTGATCTGTAGGATTGTTAAGATATATGTGTAACATTTTTTATACTACAATGCTTAAGAGATCATTGCCTTTCTTTGAATACATATGTTGGACTATCATCCAAGGCATTTCTAAGATTTTCATCACTTCTACTAAATGTGCAATCTCAAAATCAGAACTTGAAGCAGTTGTTCATTGAATTCCCTAGAAAGTATTGATTGCATGATGTATTAACATATGTACATCTCTTAATTCTCCAAACTCCATAAAATAATACACATAATCTATTGTATGACATTGCTCTATGGCAGCATCAAAAATAGAATCTGTATTTTTAATTCAGTATATGACATCTCTTTGGGTTTTCATTCTAATTCCTCAAGGCTTTGTAGGTTTTTCTTATCTGGAACTACCTTTTTGCTATAGTCGAACGATCCAAATTGGATTCTTCTGAAGATTCTTTATTCTGAGTTAAGGAGTCAAGTTCTCTAGTCTCTGTCTGATGGTCTTCAATCTAGCACTTAATTTTTTAGTATTCTCTTTTTCTAAGTCTGCTTTATTCTTATCGCACTTAAAAAGGATTTATAAAATTGTAATCATTATTCAATATATAAATCTTTGTATATTGATAAGGGTTCAAGTGGCCTCTTTTGTGGTGTTTTTCATTTTCATTTTTCTCTGTATGTCTCAGATATTGACAGAAGCACAGCCTTCCCCCATGGCTAGGTTGACTGCACTGTATGTGGGACTCCTGGCTCATGAACACATGCATGTTGAATATGTAGATGTACCCCATGCAGCATGGTGCCTTGTCTTCTACCTAGATGTTCTTACTTTCTAAGCTTGGATTTCTAGTCTCATGTTCAGTGCACTATTTCTTTTTTCTTTTCTTTTCTTTTCTTTTTTTTTTTTCCTGGCTGGCTTTTTCGTAGAAGTTGACAAACTGATCTTGTTTTCAGTACATTCAGATTATTTTGCTGCTAGATATGAAATGGATTTTATCTGGAGTAAATCAAAGTTAAGGCATATACATTCTGGTAGTGAACATGGATGATTAAGTATCTTTTTGGTGAGACATTGTCTAGCTATGTATGCAGGCAGGCCTGAAACCCAGGATTATCTTGCCTTACACTACTGGGTTCTTAGATTACACTTGTGCAGCATCACACCTGGCTTAACATGAATCATTTGTGTCATACTATTTGCTATCCATATTTGTGAATGAGAGTTTTTTTCTGAACCTTTTATAGAATGGGCTAAAGAAGTAATAGAATATTTTAAGATATAATTTCTATGAACAATACCAGCAATCTATAGGCTACAAAAAATGTTAAAGAGAATTCCAGTAATTTTATGCCAAATTATCAAGATAGTCTTGACCTATAAGACAGGTCTACAGAGAAGTATTAGATAGCAAATTAGTCACTCCCACTGAAACAGACATAGTTTTATTTACATTACAGAGTTTATAGAAACATTTTAAGTGTTTTATTAAACATGCTGTTTTTTCTTCTTTCTAGTAAACATTTCTGGCAGTTATCTTGAATTGTAAGTGTTAGTTAACAGCCAGAATGAGGAAAATGACTGTTAAATAATTTTCCCTGAGATAAGAGAGGAGTAATACAATTACAAAACAATTAACCATGATTGTGGGAATAAGAGAGAAATAAGCATGAAGAGCTACTTTAATAGACCAAAGAAGGGGGGTGGGAGTATTTTAAAACCTAGCTTCTATATAGTTGTGGTTATGTTTGTTTTGAAATTCTTATAAAGATAAGGAGAAAATCCTGTAGAGAAAATGAAACGAAGTTTTTCTTCTGTCTTTTAATGTGCTAGAGCAGTGATCCTCAACCTTCTTAACGCTGTGACCCCTTTAATACAGTGAGCTATTTCTTTTTTTGTTTGTTTGTTTTTTATTTTTGTTTTGTTTGTTTACAATCCAGCTGTTACCCCTTCCCATTCCCCTTCCCACAGTTCCTCAACCTGTTCCTTCTCCCCCCAAACCATCTCTGAAAGGATGCTTCCTCACCTCCAGGCCTCCCCCATCCCTAAGGCCTCAAGTCTCTCTAAGATTAGACACATCTTCTCTCACTGAGGCCAGACCCCGCAGTCCTCTGCTATATATGGGTTGGGGGCCTTGGACCAGCTCCTGTATTCTGTCTGGTTGGGAGCTCCCAGGGGTCCGGGTTAGTTGAGACTGCTGGTCTTCCTATGGGGTCACCCTCCTTTTCTGCTTCTTCCATCCTCCCCTAAATCAAAGGGTGCTCGACTTCAGTCCAGTAGTTGGGTTTAAGTGTCTGCTTCTGTCTCAGTCAGCTGCTGGTCGGGCCTCTCAGAAAACGTAAGCACACCAGAGCATCAGTAATAGTGTCAGGTCTTGGTTGTCTCCCCATGAGGTAGATCCCCAGTTGGTCACTGGACCTCCTTTCCCTCAGTCTCTTCTCCATTTTTGTCCCTGTAGTTCTTTTAGACAGGGACACTTGTGGGTCAGAAATTTTGACTGTAGGTTGGTAACACCGTCCCTCCTCTGGAAGCCCTATCTATCTACTGGAGGTGGTCTCTTAGAGTTCCCTCTCCCCACTGTAGGGCATTTCATATAAGGTCACCGCCACTGAGTCCCAAGAGTCTCTCCTTTCCCAGGTCTCTAGTACTTTCTAGATGGTCCCTTACCTTCCACCCCCTGAGGCTGCATATTTCCATTCATTCTACTGGTCCTCTGGGCTTCTCTCCTGTCTCCCCCCATACCTGATCTTGTTCCCCTTTTCTCCTCCCCCTCCTCTCTCCAGTACAAATCCCTCCTTCCCTTTGCTTCCTGTGATTATTTTCTCCCTCCCTACTAAGTGGTATTGAAGCATCCTCACTTGGCCTTCTGCTTGTTAACATTTTTAAGTTCTGTGGGTTGTATCCTAGGTATTCCTTAGTTTGGTGCTAATATCCACTTATTAGTGAGTACACACCGTGTATGTCCTTTTGAGTCTGGGTTATCCCACTCAGGATATTTTCTAGTTCCATACATTTGCCTGCAAACCTCATGCCCTCATTCTTAATAGCTGAGAAGTACTCCATTATGTAAACAAACCAGTGCGCTATGTCTAACCTCAGCTTTTTCACCAGTGCCCTAGTTACCAAATAAAATGAATAGCAACTTGGAGGCTTAAATTTATTTAAAAATGTTTAGGCCATGAACTTGGCCTTATTCTCTAACTAGTGTTGTTGTAAATTATATTTAATTTTTATTATTACCTTGGCTAGCCCCCCCAGGAATCGAGACTGAGTCCTCTCAGTTTATTTAAACAGCTTAGCACAATTACTGGGAAATTATAACTAGTCTATTTTTCTATGTGCTAGACTTGCTAATTCTCACCTGTGCTCTCCAAGTTACTTGCTGTTTGAATCTGCTGGGCTTTTTTTTGCTCTATCATCTTGTCCTCAAAATGCGCTTCTCTAGGCCACATGCTCATGGTTCATCTTTTATCATAGTGGTTTCCTCCTCTCTAAGTCTCCTCCTTCTTCTCCTTTTATGATTCCTATCAGTGACCTCCAGCCTGTAAATGAAGCCCTGCAAAGAGCACTATCATTCGGACAAAACAACAACCTGTGTATTATGTTGTTTTTGACAAAATCTTAAATGTTCGATTATGCCAATAAGCACTCAGGGGCCAGATGAGGGCATTAAAGCCTGGTGTCTCAGAGAGGAAGAGAAAACACTAAGTGAACCTTCTCCACAGCTGATGTCCCAAAAGAAAAGTCCCTCTTCTCCACTGTCTCAAAAACCATTAAACTGAATGTCCCTTCCTTCTACTTCCTGTATATCTCTCTATCTCTCCTCCTGACTTCCTCTTACTCTCTCCGTATTTTTCTATGTTTACTCCCTCTCAACTGATTGTTTGCCCTACATCTTGATCTATGTTTGACTTTATTTAATCCAGTTGGCAATAAACAGGAATCTTTTGGATTAAAGGTGTGTGCTGGGTCTGAGCACACAACTAGAACCAGGCTTTTCCAGTAAATAACACAATCTTAGGGTTTACTGTATGATCAAATATCCTGCAACAATAGTGGGAATAGAATTTCACAAACTTCACATCTGTTAGAGAATTAATATCCAAAATACACAAAGATCTCACAAAACTAGATATAAAAAAATAAAAATGGGGTACAGGTTTAATCAAAAATTCCTTAAGGAGGAAACATAAATGCCTGAGAAGCACTTAAAGAAATGTTCAATATCCTTAGCCATCAGAGAATGCAAATCAGCACTTCTTTGAGATTCCATCTTATTCCTGTTGGAATGGCTCAGATCAAAAGCGCAAGTGGCAGCACATGCTGGTGAGGATGTGAAGCAAGGGGAACTCTCCTTCATTGCTTCTGGGAGCATGAACTTATTCAGCCACTATGGAAATCAGTATGGAAATCAGTATTCCCCAGAAAGATGGGAATCAATCTTCCTCAAGATCTAGCTATAACATTCTATAACATTCTTGAGAATATACTCAACAAATGCTTCATCCTACCACAAAAATATGGCTCATTCATGTTTATGACTGCTTTATTTATAATAGGGAAAATTGGAAGCAACTTAGATGCTCCTCAACAGAAGAAAGGGTGCAGAAAGTGGGGTGGATTTACATAATGATTATTTCTTATCTGTTGAAAAAGACAATATGAAATTTGAAGGAAAATGGATGGTACTAGGAAAAAAAAAAAACTCTTCCTAAGTGAAGTAAACCAGACCTAGGAAGAATAATATGGTATATACTCATTTAGTAAATATTTGCTCTTAAGTCAGTGATATCCAAGCTGCAAGTTCAAGGGATAGTTCAAGGGATGCTAGGTAAAAAGAGGGGTCTTGCGGATCTCCTGGGAGGGAAAATAGAATAGATTTTAATAGTGGACTGGGGCCGGTGGGAATAGGAGTGGTGTGGGGTACCACTAGGTGGAAACCTAGTGAATTAGCAACTTCCTGAAATCTATGAAGGACTTTTAGTAATGGAGGATACTAGTGTCAACTGACAAGTTATATTCAATTGGGCTATTGGCCAAGGGTATTCCATGGAAATTCCCAAACAACTTGGGCTGTTGATAAGACAAATTGTTGCTCTCTGCAAACTGAGACCAAGTCCCCCTTACTGAGGACACAAACAACTCATTGAATATGGGAAATCCAGCTGATTCCAAAGAGCCTACTTTCTAGTAATTTTGGTATGGAAAGGCATTCTTTGTGTTTGTTTGTTTTTTTTTTTCTCCCTCTCACAACACCCCTCACTTTTTGAGACAGGAATTCTCTGTGTAGCTTTGGCTGTTCTGGAACTTACTTTGTAGATCAAGCTGGACTTAAACTCAGAGATCTGCCTGCCTGTGGCTCCTGAGTGTTGGAATTAAAGGTGTAAGCCACCACCACCAAGCTCCCTTAATAGTTTTAACTGACTTTTCTCAATTTCATTAGTAAAATGTGTTTTTATGCTGTTTAGGATAAAAATGGTATCAGCATCCTCTCGGTGGCCCCTAGCAGTTCTGTCCCAAAATCTTGGATAGAACTGGTGGCAGTAGGATATTTGTAAAATACTTATTTTATTTATTTTATGTATGGGCATTTTGTCTGCAGGTATGTGTATGCACTATATACATGCAGTGACTGCAAAGGCCAGAAGAGGGTGTCAGATCCCCTAGAGCTCAGGTTACAAATGGTTGTGTGGCTGCTAGAATTTTTTAACCCTGGTCCTTAAGAGCAACCAGTGCACTTAACTACTGGCTCCAGCCCTGGACAGTAGAATCTTGTCGAATCACATAGGCTTTACTCAGCTTTCTTATGAGACATTTTAACCACTCAGAACCTGTGTTAATTTTATTACAAATTTAAATAAATAAAGCCCACAGATAATATAATTTTCCAGGTAGTAATTATCCAAATGTAAGATTGTATTGATAACTGCTCTAAATGTATTTTAGGCATGAAATAGAATATGTTTCAAGTGATAATATAGTTAGACCGTGACCTTCCATGTAAAGGATAAATGTTTTCAAAGAGTGAGGCATATCCACAGCATGCTGTGAGCCACAAGATATAGGGCAAAGGAATTTTGTCTTAATAATTTTTTTCTTGATATTTTATTTCATTGCTCTTCTCATTCAACGGTCTAGATGCTCCCAGTAGAGCTAGAGTTGGTCCCTCAAATCCTGAAATCTCAACAAAAAGGCTGTTAATAATGAAGTGACCAAATTTTAAAAGAGGTTTGTCTAAAGATGGAACAAGAATTAAACAGTGAGAAGGGGAGACAGAGAAATGACATGTGCACCAATTCTAGAAGGTTCTTTTTTTGTTTGGTTTTAGTTTTGTGGGGGTTTGTTTGTTTATTTTTTATTGAATATTTTATGTATTTACATTTCACAGTTATCCCTTCCCAACGCTCACAATCCCTCCTCCCCCTGCTTTTATGAAGATGCTCCCATTCCCACCCACCCACTCCCATCTACACACCCTGACTTTGACCAACAATGGGAAAACAGCCCCACATAGGACCAAGGGCTTCTCCTCTTATTTATGCCAGACAATGCCATCCTCTGCTACATATGTGGCTGAAGCCATGGGTCCCTCCATATGTATGTACTCTTTGGCTGGAGGTTTAGTCCTCAGGAGCTTTGGGAGGTCTGGTTGGTTGATATTGTTGTTCTTCCTATGGAGTTGCAAAACCCTCAGCTCCTTCAGTCATCTATCTAACTTCTCCATTGGGGTTCTCATGCTCAGTCCTGTGGTTGGCTGCAAGGATTCGCATCTGTATCAGTAAGGCCCTGACAGAGCCTCTCAGGAGACATTCATATCAGGTTCATGTCAGCAAGCACTTCTTGGCATCAGCAATAGTGACTGGGTTTGGTGGATCCCCAGGTGGAGCAGTTCCTGTATGATCTTTTCTTCAGTCACTACTTCACTCATTGAATCTGTATTTCCTCCCATGAGTATTTTGTTCCCCCTTCTAAGAAGGACTTACGAATCCATATTTTGGTATTCTTTCTTCTTAATCTTCATATGGTCTGTGAATTGTTTCTTGAGTATTATGAGCTTTTGGGCTAATACCTCCTTATCAGTGAGTGCATACCATGTATGTTCTTTTGTGATTGGGTTACCTCACTCAGGATGATATTTTCAAGTTCCATTCATTTGCCTAAAAATTTCATGTAGTCATTGTTTTTTAATAGCTGAGTCGTACTCCTTTGTGTAAATGCACCACATTTTCTGTATCCATTACTCTATTGAAGGGTTCTTTTCATCTTGTGGCTATGAAGATAAAAAAGGCTGCTATGAACATAGCATGTGGAGCATGTGTCCTTGTTGTATATCCACAAGTGTGGAGGGAGTTAGGAACTGGGGAGGGAAAGGAGATGGAGGTGGGGGGAGAGAGGAACATGATCTGGTATTGGGTTGGGGAAAGGACTAAAGCCCCGAGGGCCAGCAGAAAGAATGGAAACGGGGGATTTCGGGAGGAAGGAGGTTAGACCCTCTAGAATGTATCAAAGACCTGGGAAGTGAGAGACTCTCAGGACTCAAATGGGAGGTCCCTAGATGAAAGGCCCTACAGTGGGGAGAGAGAACTTATTCTTTGTTTCCCCTCTCAACGGGAGCTGAGGCATCCTCACTTGGGCCCTTTAGCTTTTTAACCTTTTTGAGTTCTATCGACTGGGTATTGAAATCTACCACTATTATTGTGTGAGGTGTGATGTATGCTTTGACTTTTAGTAAGATTTCTTTTAAGAATGCAGGTGCCCTGACATTTGGAGCATAGATATTCAGGATTGAAAATTCATCTTGGTGGATTTTTCCTTTGATGAATATGTAGTGTCCTTCCTTATCTTTTTTGACAACTTTTGGTTGAAGTATGATTGTATTTGACATTAGAATGGCTACTCCATCTTGTTCCTTGGGACCATTTGCTGGAAAAATGTTTTGCAGCCTTTTACTCTGAGGTAGTGTCTGTCTTTATCACTGAGGTGTGTTTCTTTTATGCAGCAAAATGCTGGGTCCTCTTTACATATGTAGTCTGTTAGTCTATGTCTTCTTTTTGGGGAATTGAGTCCATTGATGTTAAGAGATATTAAGGAATAGTGATTGTTGTTTCCTGTTATTTTTCTTGTTATAGGTGGAATTATATTTGTGTGTCTTTCTTCTTTTGGTTCTGTTGCAAGGAGATTACTTTCTTGCTTTTTTTTAATTTTTTTATTTTTTTATTTTTTTTACTTTCTTGCTTTTTCTAGGGTGTATTTTCCCTCCCTGTATTGGCGTTTTCCATCTATTATCTTTTGTACAGCTGGATTTGTGGAAAGATACTGTGTAAATTTGGTTTTGTCATGGAATATCTTGGTTTCTCCATCTATTTTAATTAAGAGTTTTGCTGGATATAGCAGCCTGGGCTAGCATTTGTGTTCTTTTAGTGTCTGTATGACATCTGCCAAGGATCTTCTGGATTTCATAGTCTCTCGTGAGAAGTGTGGTGTAAATCTGATAGGTCTGCCTTTATATGTTACTTGTTCTTTTTCCCTTATTGCCTTTAATGCTCTTTCTTTGTTTTGTGTGTTTTGTGTGTTTGGTGTTTTGACTATTAGGTGACAGGAGGAATTTCTTTTCTGATCCAATCTATTTGGAGTTCTGTAGGCTTCTTGTATTTTATGGACATCTCTTTCATTAGGTTAGGGAGGTTTTCTTCTATAATTTTGTTGAAGATATTTATTGGCCCTTTAAGTTGGTAGTCTTCACTCTCTTCTATACCTCTTAACCTTAGGTTTGATCGTCTCATTGTGTCCTGGATTTCCTGGATATTTTGGGTTAGGAGTTTTGTATGCTTTACATTTTCTTTTTTTTTTTTATTAACTTGAATATTTCTTATATACATTTCTGAGTGTTATTCCCTTTCCCGGTTTCGGGCAAACATCCCCCCCCCCCCCTTCCTTTATGGGTGTTCCCCACCTTCCCCCATTGCCGCCCTCCCCCAACAGTCTAGTTCACTGGGGTTCAGTCTTAGCAGGACCCAGGGCTTCCCCTTCCACTGGTGCTCTTACTAGGATATTCATTGCTACCTATGAGGTCAGAGTCCAGGGTCAGTCCATGTATAGTCTTCAGGTAGTGGCTTAGTCCCTGGAAGCTCTGGTTGCTTGGCATTGTTGTACATATGGGGTCTCGAGCCACTTCAAGCTCTTCCAGTTCTTTATCTGATTCCTTCAACGGGGGTCCTATTCTCAGTTCAGTGGTTTGCTGCTGTATTCGCCTCTGAATTTGCTGTATTCTGGCTGTGTCTCTCAGGAGCAATCTACATCCGGCTCCTATCGGTCTGCACTTCTTTGCTTCATTCATCTTGTCTAATTGGGTGGCTGTATATGTATGGGCCACATGTGGGGCAGGCTCTGAATGGGTGTTCCTTCAGTCTCTGTTTTAATCTTTACCTCTCTCTTCCCTGCCAAGGGTATTCTTGTTCCCCTTTTAAAGAAGGAGTGAAGCATTCACATTTTGATCATCCGTCTTGAGTTTCATTTGTTCTAGGCATCTAGGGTAATTCAAGCATTTGGGCTAATAGCCACTTATCAATGAGTGCATACCATGTGTGTTTTTCTGTGATTGGATTACCTCACTCAGGATGATATTTTCCAGTTCCAACCATTTGCCTCTAATTTCATAAAGTCGTTGTTTTTGATAGCTGAGTAATATTCCATTGTGTAGATGTACCACATTTTTGTATCCATTCCTCTGTTGAAGGGCATCTGGGTTCTTTCCAGCTTCTGGCTATTATAAATAAGGCTGCGATGAACATAGTGGAGCACGTGTCTTTTTATATGTTGGGGCATCTTTTGGGTACATGCCCAAGAGAGGTATAGCTGGATAAATCAGGCAGTTCAATGTCCAATTTTCTGAGGAACCTCCAGACTGATTTCCAGAATGGTTGTACCAGTCTGCAACCCCACCAACAATGGAGGAGTGTTCCTCTTTCTCCGCATCCTCGCCAGCATTTGCTGTCACCTGAGTTTTTGATCTTAGCCATTCTCACTGGTGTGAGGTGAAATCTCAGGGTTGTTTTGATTTGCATTTCCCTGATGACTAAAGATGTTGAACATTTCTTTAGGTGTTTCTCAGCCATTCGGCATTCCTCAGCTGTGAATTCTTTGTTTAGCTCTGAACCCCATTTTTTAATAGGGTTATTTGTCTCCCTGCGGTCTAACTTTTTGAGTTCTTTGTATATTTTGGATATAAGGCCTCTATCTGTTGTAGGATTGGTAAAGATCTTTTCCCAATCTGTTGGTTGCCGTTTTGTCCTAACCACAGTGTCCTTTGCCTTACAGAAGCTTTGTAGTTTTATGAGATCCCATTTGTTGATTCTTGATCTTAGAGCATAAGCCATTGGTGTTTTGTTCAGGAAATTTTTTCCAGTGCTCATGTGTTCCAGATGCTTCCCTAGTTTTTCTTCTATTAGTTTGAGTGTGTCTGGTTTGATGTGGAGGTCCTTGATCCACTTGGACTTAAGCTTTGTACAGGGTGATAAGCATGGATCGATCTGCATTCTTCTACATGTTGACCTCCAGTTGAACCAGCACCATTTGCTGAGAATGCTATCTTTTTTCCATTGGATGGTTTTGGCTCCTTTGTCAAAAATCAAGTGACCATAGGTGTGTGGGTTCATTTCTGGATCTTCAATTCTATTCCATTGGTCTATCTGTCTGTCTCTGTACCAATACTATGCAGTTTTTATCACTATTGCTCTGTAATACTGCTTGAGTTCAGGGATAGTGATTCCCCCTGAAGTCCTTTTATTGTTGAGGATAGTTTTAGCTATCCTGGGTTTTTTGTTATTCCAGATGAATTTGCAAATTGTTCTGTCTAACTCTTTGAAGAATTGGATTGGTATTTTGATGGGGATTGCATTGAATCTGTAGATCGATTTTGGTAAAATGGCCATTTTTACTGTATTAATCCTGCCAATCCATGAGCATGGGAGATCTTTCCATCTTCTGAGGTCTTCTTCAATTTCTTTCTTCAGTGTCTTGAAGTTCTTTTTTTTTTTTTTTTTTTTTTTTCCCCCGGAGCTGGGGACGGAACCCAGGGCTTTGCGCTTCCTAGGCAAGCGCTCTACCACTGAGCTAAATCCCCAACCCTTTGAAGTTCTTATTGTACAGATCTTTTACTTGCTTGGTTAAAGTCACACCGAGGTACTTTATATTATTTGGGTCTATTATGAAGGGTGTCGTTTCCCTAATTTTTTTCTCGGCTTGTTTCTCTTTTGTTTAGAGGAAGGCTACTGATTTATTTGAGTTAATTTTATACCCAGCCACTTTGCTGAAGTTTTTTATCAGCTTTAATAGTTCTCTGGTGAAACTTTTGGGATCACTTAAATATACTATCATATCATCTGCAAATAGTGATATTTTGACTTCTTCTTTTTCGATCTGTATCCCCTTGACCTCCTTTTTGTTGTCTGATTGCTCTGGCTAGAACTTCAAGAACTATATTGAATAAGTAGGGAGAGAGGCAGCCTTGTCTAGTCCCTGATTTTAGTGGGATTGCTTCAAGTTTCTCTCCATTTAGTTTAATGTTAGCCACTGGTTTGCTGTATATGGCTTTTACTATGTTTAGGTATGGGCCTTGGATTCCTATTCTTTCCAGGACTTTTATCATGAAGGGGTGTTGAATTTTGTCAAATGCTTTCTCAGCATCTAATGAAATGATCATGTGGTTTTGTTCTTTCAGTTTGTTTATATAATGGATCACGTTGATGGTTTTCCGTATATTAAACCATCCCTGCATGCCTGGGATGAAGCCTACTTGATCATGGTGGATGATTGTTTTGATGTGCTCTTGGATTCGGTTCGCCAGAATTTTGTTGAGTATTTTTGCGTCGATATTCATAAGGGAAATTGGTCTGAAGTTCTCTTTCTTTGTTGGGTCTTTGTGTGGTTTAGGTATAAGAGTAATTGTGGCTTCATAGAAGGAATTCGGTAGTGCTCCATCTGTTTCAATTTTGTGGAATAGTTTGGATAATATTAGTACGAGGTCTTCTATGTAGGTCTGATAGAATTCTGCACTAAACCCGTCTGGACCTGGGCTCTTTTTGGTTGGGAGACCTTTAATGACTGCTTCTATTTCCTTAGGAGTTATGGGGTTGTTTAACTGATTTATCTGTTCCTGATTTAACTTCGGTACCTGGTATCTGTCTAGGAAATTGTCCATTTCCTGTAGATTTTCAAGTTTTGTTGAATATAGGCTTTTATAGTAAGATCTGATGATTTTTTGAATTTCCTCTGAATCTGTAGTTATGTCTCCCTTTTCAACTTTACATTTTCTTTGATGTTTGCGTCAATGTTTTCTGTGGCATCTTCTGCCACTGAGATTCTCTCTTCTATGTCTTGAATTCTGTTGGTGATGTTTGCATCTATGACTTCTGATCTCTTCCCTAAGTTTCTATCTCTAGGGTTATTTCCCTTTGTGCTTTCTTTATTGTTTCTATTTCCATTTTTAAATCTTGGATGGTTTTGTTTAATTCCTTCTCCTGTTTGATTATGTTTTCCTGTAATTCTTTAAGGGATTTTTGTGTTTCCTCTTTAAAGGCTTCTACTTGTTTACATGTGTTGTCCTGTATTTCTTTAAGGGATTTATTTATTTCCTTCTTAAAGTCCTCTATCATCATCATGAAATGTGATTTTTAATCTAAATCTTGTGTTTGGATATCCAGTATTTGGTTTGTTGGGAGAATTGGGTTCTGATGATGCCGAGTAGACTTTGTTCCCTTTGATTATGTTCCTGTGCTTACCTCTCACCAGCATGTTGTTTCTGGTGTTACTTTGTCTTGCTGTCTCTGACAGTGGCTTGACCTTCCTGTAAGCTTGTGTGTCAGCACTCCTGTAGACCTGTTTTCTTTCAGGCAGATCTAATTTTGTGTGTCCTGAAGTCTCCACGCAGTCACTTGAAGCAGAAGATTTGGTCTTACCTCTTCTCTTAGGTGTGTCTGATTCCAGGCAACTGGCTTTCAGCTCTGGGCTCAGGAAGAAACCAGAAGGGTCCTGCCCTTGACTTCTCCTCTGTTCCTGTATCCAGAGGTCACTAGGCAGGTTCCTCTTTGGGCAGTAATGTGAGCAGAAGTGGTGGTTTCCCCTGAGCTCTCATGATTGACTGCACTTCTGTGAGTCCAGCTCTCTCCCCCATGGGATTTGAGTACAGAGTGCTGTGGGAGCAGTTCAGCTCTGGGCACAGGCAGAAACTGGAAGTGTCCTGTCCCAAAAGACTTTTGCCTTTTTGTGTGTTGAGGCCACTAGATGGGCCACTTGAAACAGAAGTGTTTGTGTTACCCCTGCTCTCAAGTGTGTTGGCATTCCTGGCTTTCAGCTCTAGGTATAGGCAGAAACTGAAGTGTCCTGCCTCTGACTACTTCTAGCTTCCTGTGCGCAGAAAGAATAGAGGGCATTAGGCAGGTTCCTCCTGGGTCAGGAATGTAGACAGAAGTACTTGTCTCCTCTGAGGTCTCAGGATTGTCCACACTTCTGGAAGTCCAGCTCTCTCTTCCCTGGGATTTGGGTACAGAGAGCCATTGGACTGGTTCAGTTCTTGGCACAGGCAGAAATCAGAAGGTTCCTGCCACTGAATGCTCCTACATTCCTGTATCCAGAAGGCACTAGTCAGGCTCCTCTTGGGTCAGGAATGTGAGCAGAAATGGTGGTCTCCCCTGAGCTCTCAGGATTGTCTGCACTTCTGAGAGTCTAGCCTTCTTCCCCACAGGATCTGGGCACAGAGAGCTATGAGAGAGGTTCAGTTCTGGCACAAACAGAAACCAGAAGTCAAGCCAATTTTTAAACATTATAGTTTTTTCTAAAATTAAAAAGGTAAAAGGTGTTTAGAAAACATGCTAAGAATTTAAACAATATGGATAGGCAGAATTTGACATGTGAATATTTTCTTTTTACACCTCCTGGTGTAGCTCTTATGAGTTATGATGTACCTTCTTCTAAAGTCTTTTGCAGAAACACAAGCTTGTTTGCTTTCATTTTATAAAAAGCATCTTATTCTTTGCAATTGATATTTACTTTGCATATTCTTTCTTCTAACATAACAGGAAGTCTTAGGCATTTCTTTTCTCATTAGAATTCCCCTGTATCTTTCTTCCCAAAAGAGTTTATCTAGATTTTTGTTAGTTATTAAGGTGGCTTACAGGTTGTGTTTGGCAATATAAATGTATATGCAATAACAATTAATGCAAAAGGAGGCCATGAGCTCCATAGTGGGTATGGAAGGGTACACAAGCAGGTTTGGAGGAATTAAAGGAAATGTAAGTATATTATAATCTAAAAAAAAATGACCATTTCATGGAATGAGTATGCTGTTAAATATTAGATTGTTTTATATTCACATATAAACAATTTGTAGGATTTCCTACAAATATTAGCATGCTACCTGCTGAAATAATAACATGTGGTCATATAGGACCATTTCAGTAATTAGGAAGGACAAAAAAGTTATAGATTTCAGCTGGGTGATTTGGAAAAGAGTTTATGAAGTGTTCTTTATTTTCCAGTTTTGCTTACTTTTACTCTCCTTTCATCAAACTGAGGGTCTGACTAGGTGTTCCAGGCGAGGTCTCTGTCCAACAGTCCCCATGTGGGTGTCAGGTCAGCAAGTAGCCGCATTATGGCCTAGCATACAGGCTAATTTCTGTGTGTCAGGGCTGACTTTTCTTCCTCAAAATCAGTCCTCCAGAAATATTCATACAAGTGTCAGGATCAAGGAGTATGTGTATTTTAAAATTTAAAGACACTCCCAAAAGGCTGTGCCAAACATGTATCTCACCAACAGGGGAGTGTGATGAAAGGAGGGAAGGCGAGTCCCAGTGGGGACTTTCTTCTAATGAAGAACGTGGAGCAGAGCTGATGCATATAGCCACGGTGCTTTCATTTGTCATCTCTGTAAAGAGAAAGTAAGTGTGGCGAAAACTAAGGAAGGCCTTTATTCTGTGTACCTTAATCAAAGCTTTTTATTTCACTCTTTGGACTTGGGTCACCATGTGACTAAGACATACAAAACTGAAGGAAGCCTCATGGGTTTTTCATATGTTTGTGTTTTATATTCTTTATGAGGAGGAAGAAAACCTTTTATTATAAATAATCTTTTAGAAAGTATCATCTTATTCAAAGCACAGCCTCTGTCTGCCATTTGTTTTGGAAGCAGGCCTGCTGCTTTTAAAACTGCCTAGCAGTTGGTGCCTTTTTTAAATCACTTGTCAGCTTTAATTGACGATTCTTGCTCAATATTTGACGCAGACCAGGAAACAAGAGGCCAGACTTATTTCAGGTGGAGAAAGTATAAAGACAGCCTCGCAGAACAGCATATGGAAGCATCGAATGTCTATTATGTACCCCACAAATATGAATGTACCTGAGTTAGTTCCTCACTGGGATATGTATACATATGTAATTTAGTGCCATGCAAGACATAACAGGGTACTTGTGGTGGCTAGTGTGAAATGCCAACTTGTCAGGACCCAGAATCACTTTGGAAATGAACCTCTGAGAATGAGTTTGGGGGGATAGTCTCAATGACACTAATTGATGTAGGAGATCCATTTCAACTGTGAGCATCATCACCTTCCTGGGGAGCATATCATGGAAACAACTGGAATACAAGGGTGTATGTGCCCATTGCTCTGGTTCCTGACTGTGGAGGCGATGGGGCCAGCTCTTTTAAGCACCTGGTGCTTTGACCTCCCTTCCATGATGGACTGTACTTGAACTGTTAGCAAAGATAACTCCCTATTCCCTCACATTACTTTTGTCAGAGTGTTTTATCAAAGCAACAGGAAAAGAAAACATTGCCTAAATGAAACTTTAGGTCATTTTGCAGACCATTATACCATTAATAAAAAAAGGAAATACTATTTTTCTTTTAACAATTTTTTAAAAAAAATTATTTACACTTAAAATGATATCCCTCTTCCCAGTTGCCCCTCCACAAACTACCCATCCAATCCCCTGCCCCCTTCCTTTTCCCTCTTTGAGATTGTTCCTCCACCCACTGACACATTCCCGCCTCACCACTCTAGCATTCAACTATGCTGAGGCATCAAGCCTCCCCAGGACCAAGGTCAGGCAATCCTCTGCTATATGTGTAGCTGGAGCGGTGGACCCATCCATGTGTTCTCTTTGGTTGGTGGTTTAGTCTCTGGGATCTCTGGAGGATCCAGTTAGTTGATATTGTTGTTCTTCCTATGGGGTTGCAATCCTCTCAGCTCCTTCAGTCTTTCTCCTTAACTCTTCCATTTGGATCCGTCAGCTCATGCTGATAGTTGGCTGTGAGTAACTCCATCTGTATTTTTCAGGCTCTGTCAGAGCCTCTCAGAGGACAGCTATATCAGGATCCTGTCAACATGGACTTCTTGGCATCAGCAATATTGTCGGGATTTGGTGTCTATATATGGGCTGGATTCCAAGGTGGAGCAGGCTCTGGATGGCCTTTCCTTCATTCAGTCTCTGCTTCATTTTTTTGTTCCTGCATTTTCTTTAGTCAGGAACAATTCTGAGATAAAAGTTTTGAGGTGGGTGAATGGCCCTCAACTTCTGGCCATGCCTATTTACTGGAAGTGGTCTCTATAGATTCTATCTCCCCGCTTTGTTGAGCATTTCAGATAAATATTCAACAAAGGAAATACTTTTTAGGCTTAGTGCCCATGCCTCTTATTAAAAATGCCACTGTAAATAGAATCGAATAGATCTTAGTCTAAGGGATCTCCTAATAATGCTATTGGCAACATAAGCAACATTATTTGGTTTATTGTCTGAGATGCCAACAGATTATGCTTCCTTCACTTTAAACACCTTAGTAACTTTAACGCCACTGTGTCATAGCAAAATAACCACTGTGGTTAAGGATTTTAGAATGTTTAAAATTTAATTTTCCCTTCCTCATTACCACCTGTCTCCTTTTCTTTTTATGTGGTCATTTATTTTAGCTCTTTTCATAGCATTAATAAAGACCAGGAAAAAAAGATGTCGTGATGACAGTTTATTTAAAGTGCATCACAAAGACAATGGTTCTAGCCTCAAAGCCTGCCTTATTTTTTCTCTATGCTGTTAGTTTTTGAGATCACAAATATCTTTTTTCTCCAACAGGTACTAATTAGCTAATTTCACAATCAGTTTGTTATAAAACTCAGAACTTTAAGAGAAATAAATTAATTGGTTTCTCATTTTAAATGAAGTATTTTATTTTACCATATTAGTTTAAAAGTTTGGTGATATGTAATACAAAATATAACATCTTTAGCATTGTAATAGTTGACTGTGATTAAGTGCCAATTTAAGTCGATTTTAGTTAAGAATAAAGTAGTGTATGCATGTAACGTTGGCTATTCACCGTGTTTTGTTTGCTTGTTTCCCACTGAAGTAAATTTAGATTCATTGCCAGTTCATAAGGGATTACTGCAAAGATCTTTCATTCATGACCAGGAATTGTCTTTCATTCATTCCAGGGAATGTCTACTCACTCAATTTCAGGTAATAGGTTCTCTGTTTTATAAATGTGAGGATTGAAATTGAGGCCATCTAAACACAGGCATTCCTACTTAGGGCAAGGAAAAGTGATTTCCTTTGATATCAATTCATTACAAAGTAGAAGGGAAATATAACTCCTCAAGACAGACAGCAAGACTGGCAAAATGTCCATGGTACTGCACCCCACCATTATATTTTTTATAAAATATTTTGGAAAAAAAAAAAAAAACTTAAAGTTTTGTGAACTCCCGAACTTGGCAACTTTTCCAAAAAAAAAAAAAAAAAAAAAACAAAAACAAAAACAAAACAAAAAACAAAACAAAACAAAACCAAACCAAAAAAACCAACCAACCAAACAAACAAACAAAAACAAACAAACAAACAAAAAACCAGACTTTTAAAAGTTCTGAATTGTCTTAAAGCCTCCAAATTCTGTGCTGTAATACTTAACCTGTTTCCTGTGCACCTAACAGAATACTCTCCAATCCCTCACTTACATAATTCATACATTTATTTCTTATGTGTTCTTTACTATAGTTGAACAAACAAAACAGCTATTTAGCAGAGGATAGCCATATCTGTCAATGGGAGTGGAGGCCCTTGGTCATGTGGAAGCTTGAGGCCCCAGCATGAGGGATGCTAGAGCAGTGAGCCAGGAGTGGGTGAGTGGAGGAGCACCCTCATAGAAGAAAGGGGAGGCGGGAGGGGAGGGGAGGTGAGATAGAGAGTTTGAAGAGGGGTAACCAGGAAGGTGGATATAATTTGAAATGTAAACAAATAAAATAATCAATAAAAAACACACATACCCCTGTGCGTTGTTGTCTATATGCAGGTGAGGGCAGGCACAAGATAAGGTTAGAGCCTGGGATTGGGAAGTGGAAAAGGAAGTGGGCTGAGTATTTTAGAGACAAATACAGAGAACACAGAAGACTGAGAAGGAATGAAGATGGAGGAAGAGAGAGACAATCCAGAATCCATGTGGCTTTAATAGCCACAGATAGCTATGAATATCGTATAAGGGATGGATAATGACAGGACAATTTGTCTTATCTAGGTAGGCAGTTTATATCTATATTGGATGGCTGGGAATATGAGCAGAATCTGCAGTAAGAGAACCACGAGATGGGCGGTCTCTGCATGGGGCTAGCCATAAAGGTGATGAGATTGCCAGTACCAGAGAGTAGCTGGTGTTGGTGTGGAATGGTCTCCTTTTTATATGTGTATATATAAATATAAATATAAATATATATATTTCATGTAGCACACCCCCAAAATAGAAAAATACATTTAAAAAAGAAATAAAATAAACTGACTTAAAAACAATGATTGAGAGCAAAATGTAGAAAATGAATAAGTTCCTGGTTGGAGTTGCTTATCTTATGACAAAAGGCCATGTCGTGAACTACTTACTGCCTTGCAAGCAGTGCTAATTAGTGCAATTAATTAGGATGTGCATCTTGATCCAGCACCTACTACTGGTGTCACTGTGTATCTAAAAAGAAGCAAATCATCAGGTAGCTTGATCAGAAAAGGCTTGTAAAAGGCCAAAGAACTAAGCTTACAGTGCAAGGTTACAAGCTTGTATATGTGCACAAGATAAATTCGATTGATCCAATAACTTGATTCTGGATAGACCCATAAAAGCAAAATCTCTTCCCACTTTTTTTGGTCACTAAGCTAAGCAGTTATTTGGTCTGAATACTTGGGTATATGATCCTGTATGACAGGATAAAAAATAACAAGATTGTCCGCAGTGACTGTGGGTGGAACTGTTCCTTTTCAAGAGCCTGTGGGTGCCAACAGCATTTACATCAAAGCTAAACTCACACTGTTCTTCCCACTCAGGAAGATATGTTTATTCTCTGAGGCCTGTTTGGATACAACTTCTGTGATGCCTTGATTCAAACCTTGGCATTTATTGTCCTCTTTTTCTCTCAAATCCGAGAACCTCTCTGCACCGAATGAATGCCCTTATTTTACTTAGTGTATTTTACTTAGTATTATTTTTATTTGTTTAAAAAGGTGTGTGTGTGTGTGTGTGACAGTTGTGAGCTGCTTGACAGGGTTGCTGGGAGGTGAATGTGGGGCCTCTGTAGAGCCTCTGTAGAGCCTCTGTAGAGCATTATACACTCTTTAACAGCAAGGCCATCATTCCAGTCCTGTTTTCAATTACTTCTCATTTGCACTTTCTGCCTTTTTCATCTGTCCACATTTATAATCATCTTAATATAAAAAAAACCATGAAGAGAGGGTTCACATTACATACTAGCTCTATACTGAACTCTAAATTTAGTGTACAATATAGATTCAGGCCAATATTTTTAACAAAAAATTGGGTAAGATGTGTAAAGTACTAGCCCATTCATGTTTTCCTCTCTGAGCACTGATCTCTCTTTATTAATAAGCATGGTCTGAAGTAGGTACCCATCCTGGATATTTCTCATGTCACTCTCACATCTTTCAGGTCTTTTCACCTCAGCCGTACCAGTTGTTTCTTGTTTTCTGCCTGGCATGGCTCTGCCACAGTTTCATGGAGTGCTCATTTTCTCTGAGGTGAAAGTGTGAAAGGATTAACTACTTGTGTGGGAATTTCTTGATCACTGGGGGCTTGTAGGTAAGCATGACCTTTGGTTGTGTCTTAGAAAAATAGTTCCAAGGTTCAATGCACATTCATCCCCAGTAAGAACATTCATCCCCAGTAGGATACAGTCATCAAGGCCTACAACTGAAGGTAAATCAACCTTTGCATGGTCTTTTTGTTGGTCATGTTTTCTATCCCTGAAATCATCATTTCTCTTCCTTGAACCATTTCCCTGATTAATTATGTGCAGCAAACCTTTGTCTTAGGCTGTAATTTTTTTAAAAGTAAATTCAGACATATAGAGTATCTGTCAAGTTCTTACAAAGAATATATTATAGTCCTGATGAATTTAAAAGCACTATTAACTACTTAATACTGTTACAAATTCCAAAGGGATGGTGGTTTGCTGGTTGTCAACTTGATGCAAGCTAGAGTTATTTGGGAAGAAAGAATGTCAGATGAAGAATTGTCTGAATCCATATTGGTGAAGGCAAATTTGAGGACTTATTTTTATTAATGACTAGTGTGAGAGTACCCATCCCACCGTGGACACTGTTACCTTTTGGCAGGTGGTCCTGGATGGTGGTATAAAAAGGCAAACTGAGGATGCCATGAGGGGAAGGCAATAAGGAACATTCTTCATGTTTTCTGCTTCAGTTCCTGTTGCCAAGTTCTGGCCTCAAGCTCTTGCTTTGCTTTCTCTCAGTGATGGAATGTGACCTGAAACTTCTAAGATGAAGTAAATCTTTCCTTCTCAAGTGGCTTTGGTGTATCCTATGTTCATACGGGTAATGATGGAAACTCATTATTTGTACTTTGACCCATAGTCTGAGAAGTGATATCTTGTTTCAGATTTTCTGAGAATCTAATCTATATACTCAGGTCCAGGCAAATACATGCATTCATTTATGCAACAATATTTATAAATGATTCCTGGATGCCAAACACTAGAGCCCAGGAACACAGTAATAGTACTGGCGCTTGCCCTAGAGCTTTGCTGTGAAAACCCACTGTTGCAAAGTTACTGTACAAATAACTTCTGAAGTGCAGAGTCAATTAGTACTGGAGATAGCGGGATGAAAATAAATTGCTACATTCAGTAAATTCAGAAACTTTCTTTTTAGCTTGCTGTTGTTTCCAGAAGTACTTTAATTCAAAACTCTTCACTAATGTGTAACTTTTCTTTTGGGTAACTTCTATGAAATGGAAAATCTTTCACTTCCGTGTGTTTCTAAAATCTTCTTTGTGTGGTCCTACAGCTTTTCTGTTTCTATCTGCACTGTGGCTATTTGAATCTTCTCATCTATTGGCAATCTTCTCCCACATATCAGGGATATACTTCTTTTCCCTCTTTGTATGTATTCCTCTTTCTACCTATTCCTCTTTCTATCTATTCCTCTTTCTATGTATTCCTTTTTCTTGGTAGACTTTTAGCACATTGATGGTTTATATCCTAGAGTAGTTTCTTTAGAAAGAGTTAATGGAAACTAATTATTTTATGTTTTTAGAATATATAATTATAAATTCATTTTGCCCAAATAATTGAGTAATAATATGGCTGAATAAATACTTGATGCTTTTCTCCAGAAGTTTTAAGAATACTCATCCATTGCTATGGGTTCAATATTCCTTTTAGAAACACTGTATAATTTTGTATAATTTTGACTATTTTTGGTGTTTCTAGGATTTGAAATTAGGGTTTTGAATATACTAGGCAAATTAACTACCACAAAGCTATCCTCCAAGCCCATGACTCTTGATTTTATTCACAAGACCCATTTTTTTTTTACATTAAATCTCTGAAGGTTTCTATTTTGATGGAGACTGATATTTTGTGACAATGTGACTTGGTGTGCTGTATCTCAAAGTGTTCTGGGTGCTTGACTGTCCTTTCCACCAGGTGCTGTTTTTGACTGCCCCTTTTGATTTCCTCTGCCATACTACTTAAGCTGTAGTGTTTTTTATTTTGTTGGCTTTTTGGTTTTTTTATTTTTTACTTCTTTATCCCCAAAACAATTTTTCTTTGTCTTCTGTCTTATGTATTTTTCTTCCACCTTTGTCAGATTTGTCAACAGTTTGAAATATTTAATATTTTCTAATTAAATTTTCAGCATTTTAAAACTCTAACATTTCCATTGTTATATTTTTTGTGACCATTTCTCCTTCAATTCGGCTACTTTCTCCTCACCTTCATTCTTTTCTTACCAGATCCAATATCATCTTTTATTCTCTGAATGGACAATTATAACCATTGCTTGACTGCTTAGCCTAAGTCATTTTTTCTTTCTTCCTCCTTCCCAGGTATATGCTTTCTCCTTCTCTTCCCCAAACCCAGGGCCATGTGCTTGCTAGTCACAATATGTCCACTTTTCTTTCTTGTTTATTTGAGCCATTATGCTAGGTTTCCTTCAAATTTCTGGTGATCATTAGCTGTCCATTTGGACTCAAAGGAACCACTAATTGCTTGATAGAAAACTATGGTGTGTGGACAAGAGTATGAATTATCAACATTGTTATATGGTGATTAGACAGAGACATGGTTGGTTGCTGTCAGACTCCCAGCTGTCTCTATCTCTGGGTATTTTCTCACGGGCTAATCAGTTTTCTACTGAGAGATCCTAAGACCTTCTGTTTCCCATTTAATTACCAACATCACATCCCAAAGTGGGGAAGTTTTAGAATTTTATTGAACATAGTAATTCTCAAGAGTCTTCTTCATCTTCAGATTTTAAATCCTATTTTCATGTGCATTAATGAATAATTTCTTGTTTGTGCATATTTGTGCATGTGTAGTCCTCCAGAATATCAGTCTCCTCTGTTGCTTATGATATTGTTTCCTACTCAACTATCTGCCTTTATGAGAGGAGTTGCAAGTGGCTGTGTGAAAGCACTGGGCTCATTGTTAAGAGTTTAATCACCCAGCCTACATGCAATAAAAGCATTGGTCCTACCTTTAGACAGAGTTTTTATGTTGGAAAAAATAGACAAACTGTGTTTGTAAACAAATCAATCTAGTTGTGCACAATACTATGAGAAATGCTGACTGCTTAGGTAAACAATGGTACAAGACTTTGCACATAAAGGATCAAGAAAACTGAACTTGAGGAGAGACAATTATGATAGATAGGAAAGGGAACTTTTTCAGTCAAAACCCAATGTCCGTCTTTAGAAAAGATCTAGGTATTTTAAAAACTGTCTTAGAGCATAAGCCGTTAGTGTTCTGTTTGGGCAATTTTCTTCTGTGTTCATGTGTTCCAGGCTCTTACCCACTTTCTCTTCTACTAGTTTCAGTATATCTGGTTTTATGTGGAGGTCCTTGATCCACTTGGACTTGAGCTTTGTACAAGGTGATGAGAACGGATTGATTTCATTATTCTACATGCTGACTGCCAGTTGAGCTAACAACATTTCTTGAAAATGCTGTCTTTTTTCCACTGGATGGTTTTAGCTCCTTTGTCAAAAATCAAGTGACCATGGGTCTTCAATTTTATCTCATTGGTTTACATGCCTGTACCAATACCAGACATTTTTTTAAAAATCATGATTGCTCTGCAATATAGCTGGCGATTAGGGATGGTGATTTCTCCAGAGTTTCTTTTATTGTTCAGAATAAGTTTGACTATCTTGGGTTATTTGTTACTCCAAATGAATTTGTGAATTTCTCTTTCTAACTTTGTGAAGAATTGACTAGACATTTTGATGGGGATTGCATTGAATCTGTAGATTCCTTTTGGCAAGATGGCCATTTTTACTATATTAATCCTGCCAATCCCTGAACGTGGGAGATCTTTCTATCTTCTGAGATCTTCAATTTTTTTCTTCAGAGACTTGAAGTTCTTGTCATACAGATCTTTCACTTGACTGGTTAGAGTTACACTAAGGTATTTTTTATTATTTGTGACTATTGTGAAGGGTGTCATTTCCCTAATTTCTTTCTCAGCCTGTTTATCCTTTGAGTAGAGGAAGACTGCTGATTTGTTTGAGTTAATTATATATCTATTCGCTTTGATGAAGATGTTCATTAGTGGTAGTATTTCTCTGGTAGAATTTTTGGGGTCACTTAATTATACTATCAGATATTATCTGCAAAAAGTGAGATTTTGACTTCTTCTTTACCAATTTGTATAACTTTGACCACTTTGTGGTCTAATTGCTATGGCTAGGACTTAAAGTAATATATTGAATAGGTAGGGAAAGAGTAGACAGCTTTGTCTAGTCCCTGATTTAAGTGGGATTACTTCAAGTTTCTTTTTGTTTAGCTTGATGTGGACTACTGGTTTGATACGCATGCTGAAAGGAGCCTGATATAGCTGTCTTCTGAGAAGCTCCACCAGAGTCTGACAAACATGAGGCAGATGCTTGCAGCCAACCATTGAACTGAGAATGGGGTCACCAGTGGTGGAGTTAGAGAAAGGACAGAAGGAGCTGAAGGGGTTTGCAACACCATAAGAAGAACAACAATATCAACCAACCAGATACCTCAGAACTCCCAGGGACTAAACCATCATCCCAAGAGTACACAGGGATGTACTTATGGCTCCATCTGCATATGTAGCAGAGGATGGCCTTGTTGAACATCAATGGGAGGAGAGGCCCTTGGTCCTGTAAAGGCTCAATGCCCCAGTGTACGGGAATGTAAGGGAGGGGATGTGGGTGTTAGGGTGTGGGAGGATGGGATAGTAGTTTTTGGGAGAGGAAACCAGGAAAGGGGATAAAATTTAAAATGTAAATTAAAAAATCCAATGAGAGAAAAAAATGTAAAAAAAAAAAAAGCGTTATGGTGCTGGTAACTGGAGTAGTCACAGAGAATTAGTACAGCATGGGATGGAGGAAGAGCCGTGTTGTTACAAGCCACCATCACCACTTGGAACACCTTGAGATTGAAACCTATATACAAGGAATTGTAGATTTGAGGGGCCCAAGAAAAACTGTGGCTCTTCTTGGTAGCTGTATTTCCTGTTGCTTTCCATATTACAGATCCACCAACTGTGTAGCCCTAGCATGTTGTGAGATTTATGGAATAATATTTGCAGGTGTGATTGGAGGAGCAGACACTGAGTTCAGTTACAAATTAAGAGTAATAATTCTCTCCTTACCAGATGCTGATACTAAAAATAGGTGATTTTTTTAAAAAAAAAACATCATTGACTTTAGTTACAAAACAAAGTCTTCATGTGATCATAGTCTACATTCTTGTATTAATTCATAGACATACCAATTTGTGCAGGGAGATCAAGTTATTTATTAATTAGTGCATAGCTAGGAAGACGTTAAGTATAGAACTTTGGCATATTCCTCCCACAAAAAGTAGATAATGAAACATTTAATTAAAAAGCACATCATTACTTTTGAAGAGTTATGTGTGCATGATCTCTGGACAGACTGATATGTTCAGATTGACCCTGAGATAATTCCTTTTGGGGAGGAGACTGTAATTGATGTGAACCCAGAGCTCATTATTATTATCACTACTACTACTGTATGTAGTAAATTCTTCACAGAGGCTTGTTTGGAATTAGAGCTAACTGAATTCCCTTTGGACTAGCTTGCTTCTGTAGCCATAATACTGTTAGAAAACTCACCTGACACCATAGGCTCCCTTTTCCACCAGCCTGTTCAATAGTGTCTGTGAAGCACAGTGCTGAATGTCTTTGAGCATTAATAGGCAGTCAATGTTGTCTAAAACAGGTTAAAAATTATTAAAAAATTGTGTTCAACAATCATCAGAATGAGATATATTTTCTTCTTTATATGTAAAACCCACAAGAAATTGGCTTTACTAAATAAGAGGGAGAAGGCTTTAAGTGGTGTGGCCTGACAGTAATTTGTATTAGAGTCTGGAAGAGCACATTTGTAATGTCTTGTGGTAGTACATTTATCTCTTGCTGACAGAAGGAATAATTGCTTTAGAGAGCATATCAGTGGCTGTTTAAAAATTTAACTCTTTATTTCCACACACCCAAGGCTACAAAAGTAAGAGGAGACAAACACAGGGACGGTAATACAGGTATAACAGTTATGAAGTAGTGGTTATAAAATATACATTATATATTTTAAAGGAGCAATGAAAATGGCTAGAAGGGTAATAAAAATTCCGTTTCATATGCATGTTTATATTATTCACATATAGGCATTGCCCTAATGGCTATTGTCATTCTGTCTGTTTTGGAATAGTCTTTACAGCGTAGTTTTCAATTTATATGCATCTATATGAAGTTGTTTTGTTCAGATGAACTATTAGGTAAGTAGCTAATTAGGATTTGATGTCCAAATGTGACAGCTTCAATGGATTCTTGATGATTAACTTCTTATCTACATTTAAATATGAAATTTATTTAACACAGCTCTCTAATTTATCCAGAATAAACTTTTTGTTATTCATGTCCCACATGCTTTCCAGTGATCTGTCTGAGGTCTGAAAGCTTGGCATCTTATTTAACCTTAATGGAGGAGGAGGGGCTTGAGAGCCCATGAACAGGGTAAAGAGTCTTAGGTCATTGTTTTTGTATAAATTGGTCATTTCTGACCACAGAAGATAGATAGAATAATAATTATGCTGACACAACAGCTGTAAAATGTTCCATTCAAGCCAGTTTTCATAATCACACTTCCTCCAAACAACCAGAATGAAAGCACAGGTTAGAGCCTAGCAGAATTAGATTTTATGTAGTATGCTGCCTTTCTAAATATGTCTTGGGTATAAAAAGACTGAACCAGCAAAATATATTTTAAGTGCTTTTATTTTAACCCTGTAATAACCCATATTTAATTATAAGTATGACTTTATTTTGTCTTGAAAATAAGAACATGTGTACATCCACAATGCATATTAGTATGCTGGAATTCTTGACCTGTTGAACCAGATGTAACTCTATCAATTTTGCTTAATATAGACGCATCCAACTTTGAAATAGACTGATTTGCCAAAAGGAGCAAGACATGTAATGAAGGAGGGAGTAGACATCCACATTACAAATATGTCTTTGTTAAAGGATATTTAGTTTGTAGTTGGCACATAGTAGGGGTTCAATAAACATTTGATGAATGGATAAATAAATGAATGATGAATTCTCTATGTTTCCCTAAGCAGCAACTGTGACTAGCTCATATTTTCATCTGGTGCATGCTGTGTCTTCAATTTATTGAGGTCACTTTAATTCTGATCTTTGATTCAAAGGTGTTACCAACACTTCTAACTCAGTGATGTCTGAGAAATACCACCTGTATGAGACATGTGACTGAGTTTAGTTGTGAGCATCATGTTGGACACTTCCTTAAACTAGAACACAGCTGGAAACGGATACACAACCAAAAGAATTCTTCATTTCAGTCCTATTAGCCAGCCTTGTCCACATTTGACTGATCTCCCACTTACCATCCATTACTGGCTACTACTGTTCTCTCACTAAATAGAAAGTAAGATGTATGATTCAACCTGATAAGAATTAAATGATAGGAAACATATGTGAGGGTAGAGTAGAAACATAGTAAGATAATTTTAAATTATATTGCAATGGTTCCCTATTGTATATGCCTCAATAGACAAGTCTTGACACATAATGTATAGAAACAATCTGCTGCCAATAGTCCCAGAGCGCAGACATAAAATTTCAAATGCATTCATGTGTCCTCTTTCAAAATATGTGGGGGAATACCTCTTACTTTTGAAAGCTTATTTCTCACAAAGATCTATAACTATTTCACTATTTTTGTTATAAAGAAAACTTTTATTTTCTAAAATGAAATAATAATGATGTATTATCTAAATTTAAAATACCTAGTCTCCCAGATGTGCAGAAAATAAATGGCTTGTCTTCTAAATGCAAAGATGAGTTGAAGGAGAGAAGTCAATCAGTGATGTATAGGCAACACAGAGATAATTATCCAGGTAATTGAAAATAAAATTCACTTTTTTTTATTCCTGGTAAATGATGTAAAAGCTACCCTTCTTGAGTTTATATTTGTAGATTAATGTCACCATGGAAACTACTAAGTCATTGCTGAAAGATTAGTGAATTGTGTCTACATTTGGTTCTTTTATTCTAAAATTTAAAGAAGATTTTATTACTTTCCCACTATGAAGAATGCACATCACTAACCATCAAATAATTACAAATTTTAGTTTTATACTGCATGTTTTCTTTTAAGAGAAACTGATGGTGCAGATAAAGAGCTAAAAGATAGCTATTTCTGTGGAATATGTTTGTAAGAAAACCTTCTTTTGTTTACACAACAAAAGAAAAAAATCCTTCTAATGAGTAAAGCCCTGCTTGTAAACCACATTCAAATTCCAGTAGCATGATGTGTTTGAATAGCTCTGAGTTGCAGTAGCAGCACTCTCTATGATCCGTAAGTGGCAGTGTCTGTTTGTATGAGGAGGTAGAGTAGCAGTGTGCTTCTGCAATGTTGTTGATGATTTGCATGTCACAGACTGCATTTCAACAATGCTGTATGCAAAATAGTTACAGCTTTATGCAATGGTGGAGCACCATTCATAGAATAAAAATTGCCAGCATTTTTTCCTAGGTACTCTATACATTGAAAGAAAATAATAACTATTTAGATACCCTGTTTCTATAAATTAGCAGATAAAGACATGCTGCACGCATTAATTTTCTAACAATTATAGATGTTTATTTCTGGTTAATATTTTATATAAAATGGTATTTTAATATACCTTCTATATTTAATCTGTTCTACATTTTTAACATCCAAGTGATTTTATGTTAGTGTATAAAATTATTTAAAATAAATAAATTCGGCTGTAAGTAAATTGGAAGTCTTAAAATGCCACGAATAAATACATGATGATTAGATGTGTTCAAAATTACTCTCTGTTTCTGTAGGAGTATATGGAGCACAAATGTTTAAGTTCAGATTTTAATTCACCTAAAAGTGTTTGCTGTTCTGAGCTTTTCTTTTGATTTCTAAGAGGAACAGTGTGTGTGGACGTAAGCATGAATAATGGAAGGGATAATTGTTTCGAGTGACAAGAGCTTAAAATTTTTACAGAAAGAAAATTCAGCAACCAGATTTTGAAAGTCTATGAAGCGAGAAAAAGGCACTAATAGGTGAATTAGGAACATAGACAATTTCCATTATGGCATCTGTGAGCTTTCTTCATTCCATTTAAATTTTCTCTCATTTCAAAATGTAGTGATATACAGTCCTCCTATTTCAGTTGTGCATTCAGAAGCGAAGCAACTGCTTCTCCCATACACAAAATGATTTGTAAATGCTCTCTGTGAATAAAACACATTAAACGTCATTTGCATATGGTGCGTTAATATGTGTGAAAAATGGTTCACATAGTACATTAAGAAAGGAATACACAGAAATTACTCTAAAATGCCTTCTATATTTGTAACAATTTACAAGATAGCAGAGCAATGTATTTCAGGTGCATTGGACTTAATTCAGCTGTGATGTTTTCTTTGGAAGCTTTATTTATTAATTTTTTTTTAATGCTGCCTTGCGAATTCAGTGCAAAGCTGCCAGGATTTTCAGAGCTGACCAGGAGGTGGAGAGCTCATGCAAATGAGCTCATCTCTGCTGGCAGCCCACAATGACTGATTCAAAGGAACACTGTAACCCAGAAGATGAGTGTGAGCTGAGTGTTGCTAGCCAGTGATTCCTTCACTGCTCCTCACTAGGTGGGAGGTGACCCCTCCAATTACACTGCTTTCAAGATACTAGCTATATGTCCGCAGAAAGAAGGGCTTGCCTTTTCTTTTTGCAAAGTGGAAATCCCTGTACATTAAAACCTTCATAGCTTTACATTTCTAGACACACTTTTTCTCACCTCTCTCATGTAACACTCACACATAGGTATTTCTACGTACATCCTTACTCCTAGGCTGTCTGAATTATATATGATTAAGTTTCAGTATTTAATAATATATTGAATTTGAAAACAATGTTGAAAATATGCATCGTGTGTAAGCCTCAAAATTTTATTATATTTCTAGTGTGAATTGGCAAATGATGTAATTTTCAAGAATAGTATAATGGGGATATGTTGAATTGGCAAGATGTAGGTCTAGCAGTATATTATAACATCATCATTTTAACTCGGATTCTGGTTTCATATACACTTCCGCCTTTGGTAATTTACATAAACATGCATAGCCTATGAATAATGCATAAACCTTATTTTCAACGCAGAGCTTTCAACTCTCACAGTGCACTAGTATACACACCCATTTGATTGGATCTGCCCTGCTTTCATTACTCACAATTTCTCGGAACACAGAAGAGGTGGAAAAAGTGACAAGAATGAACAGTATTCTTTCGTGTGTGTGTGTGTGTGTGTGTGTGTGTGTGTGTGTGTGTGTGTGTGGCGCGCAAAATATTTCTTTTTCTAGGCATTTGATGTTACAAAGGTTCACCTGTGATTATTGTTTCTGGTTGTTGTTCTGTCTTTTTTCTTTTTTTTAAGAAAGAATGCATTAAAAATGTCGGAATCTACAAAACAGCAATCACAATCAGATACTTCATTTATTTATTTTTATTTTTAAAGCATGCTGTAAAAATCATTTTCTATTTGCATAAATCTGAGCAAACAGATACAATTATTTGATTTTTTGATATCTCAATTATACTTGAGGCAAATTGGTAATGCTAAAACACTGATTAAATACATTGGCATCCAGGAAATAAAAGAACATATTAACTGTGTTGACTTGAACAGAATTGAACAGTGATTAATTCAAACATGTGATGACTTTTCTACATTTGAGACATTGACTACAGTTTATATGTGAGCTTGTCTATATAAATATATGAAATAAACCATCCAGTGATGCATGTAGGGTTAAACATTTCTACTAAATGGAAATTCATCAAATACAAAGCAATACAAAGACATGTAAATAGAACTTTAACAAAAATGTATTTTGTATGCTTGCTAATTTTCTTGTTATTTAACACTTTGAATATTATTATTTGGAGAACAACACTTTGCTTTCCAGTGGTAGAAATTTTCCCTTTAAATATACATTTTTGCTTTTTCCATTTTTTCACTTTCTTTTAATGCATTTCTGAGACTGTTCCTTTTTCTCTTCTCTTCTCCTCTTGTGTAATGTTTCTTTTTACTCCCCATTGATTGACTTTATTAAAAAATTATGTATGAGATTATCTCCTCCATCAATTCTTTTAGGTTATTTGTCTATAGATGGTTGTGACCTATCATGTGGTTACTGAGAATTGAACTCAGATCCTCTGCAAGAACAGAAAGAGTGGTCTTAACCACTATGGCATATCTCAAGCCCCCTAGGTTATTTATTTTAACACTTAATTTAATTCTCATTGAAACTTTCTTTTGATGACATCTCTAATTGCTACAATAAGTAGTATTTTATTTTAAAATTAAAAAGGAATCTGTATTGCTAGATTTACCTTAGGGAATGTTATTATAAAAGTTTTATTATTGGCAATGCTACAAAAGTGATACTTTGTGTGAGGGAATGCTATTCTCTTCCTCTGTGAGTTGACACTAGAAAGATACACTTGGAGATTTATGAGTTAGAAAGCCTTGGGATTATTATGTCATGGGATTTTTTCTTGGCAGAACTTTAAAGTAGTGAGAATTCATTGACAGCAAAACTTATACCCTAGCAAAATGGTATCAAGATGAAAACATAGACTAACACCCATAGAAGCAAACTGAAATTTGTGTAGTATACATAAAAGGAGGTGAGACAATTTACTTCAGCATTTGTGTGAGAAGAGATATTATTTATGGCAAACCTTTCTTTAGAAAAAAAGACATAAGAAGTGGAACAGGATTGGAGGGTGCTAGGTAACCAAGCTATCATCTTTTGTGAGACATACTCTAACCCGCTTAATATTAGAGTTAGTTTATCTTTATGGTTTGATTTGGTAGTAAACAACATATTTAATTTATGTACTGCATTTTTATTCTGTATGTGTGATATTCCTTGATGTTCCTAAATGAACTTGTTTGTTCAACTCAGTGCTCAGCAAGAAATAAAAAACACATCTAACTGTATTTGTTAGTCTAATCATAACAGCTTTTCTTTATGATGTCGGAACTCTCTCTAAAGCTATAAAATTTTGAGTAAAATGCTCACATTCAGCCTGCAATGAGCCTTAAGACAGGAGAATTTTATAAGCTGAGTTTAGGTTCCCTATCTTGGGTTATCCAAGTGGTCAATGGAATATACTTAAACAGATAGCTCTAACTACAAGAAAATCTTGGACACAATCTTTGAATTTGGGATTTTTTTTTAAAAAAGAACAAAACTTAACATTACCAAATCTATGTTATGAAATACACTGTGGAAGGCAAGTATACTAAACAAAGACATCAATTTTAATTATGTTCTATATATTTATATTCTATTACATTATGTAATAGAAAGAAAAATTTAAACAATAAATATTGCCATTAAACATCTTTCTGTTCTCAGTTTTAATCCTGATTCTACTATATCTCTTTTTTATACCTTAATCACATGACATTTCTTGATTACTACAGTTACACTTTATCCTCTCTTGGATTTATTTACTCTGAGTGGCAGACTCACACAGCTGAGTACATTATTTATATTTATAATTGCCTTCACTACTATTTATCATACCTGCTTAGAAAAAACCATAGTCTTGAATCAACTCTTAAAATCAGTCTGTTTAGTGCAACTAGAGAATAAGTATTGGTCAAGTGAGCTCTATAACCATTTGTTTATCAGCTCCAAGTAGGATGAGTCCAAATTCACTGGTTTTAAGTTTATCTGGGTCAGCAATAAAGCTTAATGATGTTTACTTTTTTTTGCTTGTTTGTTTTAATACTTCATGACTTGAATGAGTTTTCATGGGTTGATTTACCTCATCCTAGTTATTACATGCAAGGTTCCAGCTGGCTGCCAGCACTGCCTCTGTATCATCTCTTGTCTCACAGCTATTCCTTGGAGATTCCTATCAACATTCGTGGTTAACTTTTGTCTATATCTACTACTCTGTATCTTCTCATAAAGACCATCAATTCATTTACATGCAAATTAAGATGAAGTTTTTAAAACTTAACTATGATGTTGGGATCTCTGCCCATACCTTCCCAACTGTCTCCAAGTTTATTCTAGAACTATTATTTGGGCTCAGAAAGGCCTTCTTGTTCTGTGTCATATCTGTCTACATTACCTCTCTAAACTCACCTCCTGTTGCTCTCCCAGCTCATCTCACTAGTCTTATTCTTCAGATATGCCTAGTGAAGCTTCACCTTTGGAATTTTTGATTCTTTGTTTTGAATAATTTTCTCAAGCTATTTCAGTGTCATAGTCTAATTTCTACTGATGTACAGCTTTCCTGAACATTGTATTTATACTTGCATCCTTTCTCCAGAACTCTAGTCTCATTTCCTTCTTTGTTTCCTTGCATGGTATGCATAACCATATGCTTTTACTGTTAAGTAATTTTATTTACTATTCTCTCTCCAACTGCTCCTGATTCCTAGAAGAGGTTAAACTTTGAAAATGGGAATGTATGTCTATTTTGTTCTATGCTCTTTCTCTGGAGTCCACTACAGTACCTGTGGTATAGTAGACTTTTCTTTAAATGTTGAATGTATGAGCCTGAAGTTGCAGAGAATTCACTAATGACATTCAAGATATTAGGGCCATTAGAAGGGGACATTGGATTTCTTTTCTATCTCTTATAATTTATTTCTATTCACACTATATCCCAATCACAGCCCCAATTCTTCTTGTTGGGAGCAGTGCCCTTAAAACCCTCCATTATTGTCGTTAATAGCATAGTTAGAATATGACTGGGTTCATGGAAAATCCCCAGCCAGCTGCAGAAGACTAATACAAATCTGGTGGTCAGGTTGAATAATGATATGACAAAATTGTGACCTTGCTGATAAATACATCTGTCGTCAGTATGCCCAATGATATGACCTGTAACCTTTCTGAGAAACCAACATCCTGTTGACATCAGCTGACAAGAGAGCTGTGTCCTTGGCCTGTGTAAATGTTTCCCACTTACACCCTCTCTCTGTTACCCCTGTTATGGTATAAATTCAGTCTTGGGAAAAAATAAAATTGTCCCCTTGATCAGACTCTTGTCTTGGTGTCCTTCTTTGTGTCTCTTGTCCCCCATTCTCTTCCAGGTACCCTCTGCATCCTCATTGACTGTCCTGCTGGGTGGGACAACTGGCTGGAACATCTCTCCTCCTAACCCTGCCCTTGAAATTTTCTCTCCCTATTATCCCTTCTTTCTCTCCCCAGAGAAGGGGAAGACCCTGCTTGGGTACTATCCTTCAATATAAAACTAGACACACTAAATCTAATAGAAGATAAAATAGGGAACTACCTCAAACTCATTGGCTCAGGAGAGAAAGACCTGAACCAGTAGCTCAGACATTGAGACCAACAATTACTAAATGGAACCTCATGAAACTGAAAAACTTTTGCAAGGCTAAGGATACCATCAATAAGACAAAATGGCAGCCTATAGAATGGAAAAAGAACTTCACCAACCTTACATCTGACAGGAGATATTATCCAAAATATATATAAAAAAAAACTCAAGAGTTTAGAAATCAAAAAAAGTACACAATTCAAAAAATGTGGTACAGAGCTAAACAGAATTCTCAACAGAGGAATCTCGAATGGCTGAGAAGTACTTAAGCACTCAAGTCTTAGTCATTAGAGACATGCAAATCAAAATGACTCAGAGATCCCATTTTATACCTGTGAGAGTGGCTAAGATCAAAAACTCAAGCGACAGCACATGATGTCAAGAATATGGAGAAAGGAGAACACTCCTCCATTGCTGGTAGGCTTGCAAACTTGTACAACCACTTTGGAAGTCAATTTGGTGGTTTTTTTAGAAAACTGGGAACAGTTCTATCTCAAGACCAAGCTATATCACTCCTGGGCACATACCCAAAAGATGCCACCACTATACCACAGGGGCACTTCCTCAACTATGTTCATTACAGCCTTTTTTATAATACCTGGAAACAGGAAACAACCTAGATGTCTCTCAACTAAAGAATGGATATAGAATGGATAAGAATGGCATTTGCACAATGGACTACTACTCAGCTATTGAAAGCAAAGACATCATGAAATTTACAGGAAATGAACTTAGGACTATCATCCTGACTGAGTTAATACAGAGCCAGAAAGACATGTATAAGACATGTCACTTATAATTGGACATTAGCCTTAAAGTGCAGGATAACCATGCTACAATCCACAGACTAAAAAACAAAACAACAAACAAACAAACAAAGAAACAAAACAAACTGGGTACGAGAATAGCCCAAAAGAGGATGTGTGACCTTCACTTAGAAGGAGAAATGAAATGGACATTGAGTTTCTTAAACATCAGAATTTTTTAAAAGAAGGACCCTAAGGTCAAATGGGGATCGTATAGATTGTATTGACCTTTCCTTGTTCTTTGGTGATTGAAGGTGTGTGTGTGTGTGTGTGTGTGTGTGTGTGTGTGTGTGTGTGTGTGTGTGTGTGTGATATCGCATGGAATATTTTTATGTTAAGAAAGGTTAGAAATAATAAGAATAGATACAGACCTATTTTATTAGAAAAAATGTAATTTTTTTTTTTTGGCCTTTAATTGGTCTAGTACAATTCTGTTTCCAGTTAAGCCCTTTTCTATTTCTTTCTGTTTTTCTTCTAGCTCTTGTCTATTCTTGCTTTTGTTTCTCATCCTTGTAATTTTATTGAAATATAGGTATGTTTCTATAAATTGGTTCATTTTGTTTATTCAATCATTGACTTCTGATGTTATCAGTTTGAAGATAAATCAAAGATTTTGGTCACATCTGTAACCTTGGGGCTATCTGAAATAGGCCTAGTATTGAGATAAAAGAACTAAGTAAACAGAGACTTTAAATATAAAGGTATTTTTACTTTGATACATTTCTGGTAAGATGGTTTTATCCATAGAAAGTTGTTGGGACTCTCTTTTTAATGAAAACTAAAGCAAATTATTTGATAGTTCGTACAGCCTTAGGAACAAATACTTTGTTCCTAAGATATAAATGGGTTTTTTTTTCTTGGAAGTTACTGAGGTTTTTGACTCACTAAACCTCTGAAGGAATGAGTGCTGTAGATTTATTAGACACTCTAGAGAAATGTATTTCCTTTGTGTTTTAAATTAGTTGCATTTTAATATCATTGGACATGTCCTTTTTCTTGTTTCTATTTGTGGTCTTGTTTCCAGTGGGATTTATGGAGCTCAGATTTATTTAAATTATGCTGATATATTTGATCTTTAAACATATGCATGGAAAAATGGGTGGCTGTCCATATCCATAAATGAAATATAAAAAGAGGCTCACTGATAAATTCTCCACTAAATCAGGTTTAATTAGATATCAAAATGGATAAAACCTGCAAAGTTTTAATCTAAGCATTACAGATCGAAGAGGAGAAAAAAAGGGCAGGAATATCATAATGTATTTTATAAACCAGTCTCTGAATATATAGGTGACAAGACAAGAAAATAGTTTTAATTTAGTCAAGACATTTGTATAGAAACTTCTGCACTGAAACAATTCTACCCACAAAATACATAATTAGGCTTGTAAAGTTTCTACCATCCTTACCTATGCTAGGCCCTTAGGGCAGCAGATGTGCCTGCTGGCCTGCATTTGCATAGTGTTGTTTCTCCTTTGTTGGGAAATCTCTTAGAATTTGATACATTTAAGTGTATGTAGATGCAAGCCATGTTGAATATTCTAAGATTTTTAGCAGTTGAGAAACACCAGTAAATGACCTGTTGGCCTGTTTTATTTATCTAAACACCATTTTTAATTTATTTAGTTTACTTAATGAGATGTAGTTGTACTAGTTCCTGGGATCAGCACACATGTTGATAGAGTCGGTTTTCTTACTAAACTTATTTGAGCATGTTTTGTAATGTGCCTTTCCATTCTTCATGTGTCTTCTTTTCAAATATCTGCTCAACAGGGAAGCCGCTCTAGGGCAGTTGTAGGCTTGGGAGACACATGTCAGGATATGAGGGGAGGTAATGTCACCTACATTTCCCATTCTACATGCTACCCAGCTCACTCTTCATACTTCACCCATCATCTGTATCATCATTACTAAGGAGTTTAGAACACTGCAGACCAGAATAATATTGGCTTTAACTAAGGTTGCTTAAATGCTACTCATGGACTCTTCTCCCTGTCTGTTGTCTGACTTTGAGATGAAAATAGACTATAATATTTATGAATCAACAGAACTGTTGATCACCTGTACTTCAAAAGCAGAAAAGCAAACACAATAGGTTAGGATTTAATAAATTTAAACTTAAGTTAACTGCTTGGTATTTAAAATACTACCAACATTCTAATAGAAGTGATAGTACTTAAAAAGTAATGATTGTCTACAATTCTTAGGTTTTATATAAATGATACATTTTTTTATCAATTCTGTTGTGTCCTATACTGGGTACCTCATGAAAATTTCAGTTTCTTGTAATTGACTGATTTAGTATACACTTCCTTAAGCCTTCACATCTGGATTTAACTTCCATCCATATCCTCATGAGTCTCTTTAACTTTCTTCAACAGTTCAAAGCTCCTGATTTTTTTCTCCTGTCCTTTAATACCTCCATTTATCATTCAGTATGCTAACCATAGTCATTTCATAAGCCACCATAGTATCAGCTGCTTCCTTGCATACTTATGGAGTAAATATTCTGTATGCTGAGGCTGTGACAAGTTCTTGAGTTGTAAGTTTATAATAATTTTAACTGTTATTTAATGTTGGATCTGCTAATCTGTTCCTAATATATGCCTGCTTCTTCCTCTCCTTTTGTCCCCTCTCCACTATTTTCTGGCCCCTGCATATCCCACCAACACTTTGAGACTTTTGTCCACTGATTACCTTGTTTGAATTGCTCCAAAAACAGAAAACACTTTTATTCTTAAAACATCTCCTACCTAGCATTCATAATTAAATTATATTATCAGAACTTCTATTTTATATTTATTTTAACAAATTCAGATTTTTGGTGTATCAACTTATTAATCTGAAGATTCAACAAACAATTGTTTGTATTTCTGCCTTTTAAATTCCATTCAACCTTTTTCATCCATTCCTAATTTGAGAATATCAAGTATTTTCTCTGAAAATGATCTTCTCTTGACTTTAATGTGACAAGATAACTTATGTTTGTATGTGTTTTGGGTGCTTTAAATATGCTCGTTATTGATTAGTCAGAAGAAATTTTATGTATTTTAAGTCACACTATGCTCATTAGAATCCTGTAAGATGACATTATAATTACATCCATTTCATAGAGAAGTTCTGAACTCACACAGGCAGGATCTGAGCACAACCAGGCTGCTTCTAGAAATGATTGTAGCCCTGTCCCATGTTAACATTAACTTTAAGATAATATATTTTCGTGTGGCCCTTTAAATAGCCTATAATACTATTTGTTTCTTCCTACATTGCCTCTCTTCCTTCCCCTTCCCCACTTAATCTGACTACTCCAGTCTCCTTTCGTCTCTTTCTATATTCTATCTTTCCTTCACTGAGAGATCTTCATTTCTCTTCTGGTCCCTTTTCAATGCCTAATTTCTGTGGTTATATGGATTGTAGCACCCAGATACAAAGGGCTTATGAGCTAACATTCCTAGTAATATCAGAAAGTATGTGCAAAAAGACTCACCGACATGACTGCCCAAGCGAGAGCTGAGCAAAGATGACACCAAGGAACATCATAAACTCGAAATGGAGAGTGTCTTAGTTAAAGTTTTATTGCTGCGAAGAGACACCAAGACCAAGGTAACTCTTATAAAGAAAAACATTTAATTGGGGTTGGCTTACAGCTTCAGGAGTTTAATACATTATAATCATGGCAGGAAGCACGGCAATATCCAGGCAGACATGGTGCTGATAGCGGAACTGAGAATTCTACATCTTTTTTCTCAGGCAGCAAGGAGATTAGCCTCTATACTAGACAAAGCTTGAGCATGGGGGACCTCAAAGCTCTCCCCCAACAGTGACACCCTTCCTCCAACAAGGCCACACCTCCCAATAATGCCATTCCATATGGGTCAAGCATTCAAATATATGGGTGTATGGAGACCAAACTTATTCAAACCACTACAGAAGGACAGATGAAGTAGTTGCCTAATGCTAAACAGTCAGCTCTAAAAACTTTGCAAGTGGTATCATGTGGATTTAACAGGTTTTATTTATGAGTATGTGTGTGTGTGCGTGTGCGTGTGTATACATATATATGTATATGTATATACATATATATATACACATATATATATGTATATATACAGGCCAAGAATTTTAAGGAGAGTAGGGCACACTACATGGGAGGGCTTGCCATGGAGAGAAGAAAGGGAAGATAGATATGTAATTCAATTATAATCTTAACAATAAAAATAAGTGCTGGGTAGCACCTGCCATTAATCGCAGCACTTGGGAGGCAGAAGCAGGCAGATCTCTTTGAGTTCAAGGTCAAATTGCAACCTGGTCTACAGAAGGAGTTCAATGATACCCAAGGCTACACAGTGAAAATCTGTCTCAAAAAAATCAAATATGTAAAGAATGGTATAACTGGATCTTGAGGTAGGCTTATTCCCAGCTTCCAGAAAGTCTGCCACACTGTTTTCCTAAGCAGCTATAGAAGTTTGTCTATAGCCACATTGAATAAGTGTTACCCTTTCCCTACATTGTTGCCAGCATGCGCTCATTTATTTTATTGATATTGGCTATTTTGACTGTTATACAATGAAATTTCAGTTTTGATTTTTATTTTCTAGATGAACGTTTTTAAGTGCTTCTCAGCAAATTGTGTTTCATCTCTTGAGAACTCTGCTATGTTCTCTATACTATTTTTAGTTAGATATTTTTCTTTTCTATAAAATGTAATTTAATTATCTCTAATCTTTTTTTTTTTTTTTTTACAGACTAGTCATTATCCTCCTTCAGTGCATCCTCGACAGGACAGTTCCTCATTTCATTGCTCCTCCCCCATCTCCAAGAAAATGTTCTTCCCCCACCTCACAAGGCCTCCTCATTTCCTGAATCCACAACTCTCTCAAGGGTTAGGTGCATTGTCAGACTCTCCTGGATTCATCAGTGTTCACCCCCTGCTGAGCCTTGCTGATGCATGTGAAAGCCTGGGTTCTCTTGAAGGAACATCCTGTCCTTCCTGTTTAGCCATAGCAGGTAGGTAGCACCTGAGCACTATTTCTTTGATCTCAGGTTTAGTTTCAGTTTCTGTTTCCCTGCTGAGAATGTAAACTTATTTCTGCATTGTGCTTCTTCTCTGTGTTTGGTGTATATATCCTGTGAACCTAGTAAAGACTTCGGCATTCATTTTCTTGAAACATGAATGATTCCAGTCTGTGTGTTTTCTCTTAAACCTCACCCGCCTACACCTGGTTCTCAGTACTGTGGTGACGTGGGCGTTGTCAAATGGAGGTCCCACCGAGATTGGGAAAGTAAGGAGTACCTGAGGAGGTCATTCCAGGAAGCCGGCCAGCAAAGTAAAGGAATGAGTTGGGAAATGGGCCATGAAGGTGGAGCCCCAGTAAGCAGGATAATGAAGGACACTGAGGGAATTGAAAGCACAAGCAAAGAAAATTTGGGCTAGCAGTGAGTAAATCTTGTAAAAAGGGACAAGGTAATATTGGTAATGAGTTTTTGTGTATGCGTTCTTTAGAGTTATACTAAAATCTAGAGAAGTGAAGTCAATTCTCATAGATGCTTTTAGTCTTTGGACCCTGACTAGAGATAGTTTACACCCTAGACATGAGAGAGAATGGGTTTGAGAAAAACAGTCCTGGATTCTCCACAGACGCTCTGATGAACGAAAGAAGGAAAATGAACTTAAGCTATTTTTGGAGCTCTCTCAGGGACACAAAGAGGTCGGAGACGTCCTGCCTCCTCGCTGGCTCCTATTGGAGAAATGCTTACATCTGGTTCTGGGTCCTTTAGATAGGATATCTGAGTCCCTTTGGTGGGACACCATCTAGTTCTCTCCCTCTATGTTTATTGTCTGTCCTTGGTGCATCAAGCTGTCCACATATGTCAGTTTATGTCTGGTTTTGCTTCTCATTGCTTGAATGTTTTGTATTTCATGTTTAAGAGAAAAAATGGTTAAAACTTTAAATGCTGGTTGTTCACCCCTTGGTTTAGTTTTAACTCGTTTCAAGAAAGGAACAAATAAATAAAAGGCAGTTTCAATTGACTTTTGAAGCCTGCATCTTTAGCTAGGAGCCTAGGTTGGTCGCTGGGGAAGCTCCCCAGGAGGCTGACTGTTTTCATGAGAGGATCTTAAAGCCTCCAGCAGCTTCTCAACTTCTATGGTTAGGGAGCTGGTGGCTGTTTCTCTTAGAAAAATTTCTGACTGTGATTATTGGATTCAACAGGTGACAAGGTGCTTCTGTTAAAATTACAGCTAGAAAAAGTAAAAATGTTGTTTGGTCTAAGTATTAAAGATATGTGTAGCCACTTAATTTTTTGTTTCTGATTGGTTTTAAATGTATAAATATGCTCTATATGTCTTGGTTATAGATTATTGGCTTTTAAGTTATTGAGTATGGTTAAAAATTTGTAACATTGGTAACAGAAAGTTGGCTTAAAACTGGAGTCATTCTAGACAACGTGTGACATGAGCCAACCCAGGGAAACAGGTCTAAATTTGGATAATATTTTTATATAATTCTTATCCTAGAAACCAGACTTATAAAAAATCTAGGGCCATGTCTCTTTGTTGAGGTATTAGAGCCTGAACCATTGTGCGTTCACATACAGGAATTGGCAGTCAAACTTTATAGCATGAAGCATGAACTTGGTGTTTTGGAGAAACTAGATTTTGGAGACTAGATTGTTTCTTGGAGGTTGTGATTGTGCTCTAGTGTTACAAGGAAAACTTGAAAATTGTGGTTAAAGATTGCCAGTGTTACAGTTTGATCACAGACAGGCTCGGGATTCTAACTCACACATATTTGTAATTAAGAAAAAATTGATCAGGTAGAGATTGTTAGAGGATTTATGAAGGGTTGATGAGGCCAGGAAATTTGTGAGAGCATTACAGCATTACAGTAAGAAAAGATAGTTTATTTAAATTATTTTTAAAAGCCTCTAAGATATGTTAATTGTCTAAGACCTCACCTTAAGTTCACCACAGGAAGTCTTTTTTTTTTCTTTTTTAACTTGAGTATTTCTTATTTACATTTCGATTGTTATTCCCTTTCCCGGTTTCCCGACAACCTCCCCCTAACCCTTTCCCCTCCCCTTCTATACGAGTGTTCCCCTCCCCATCCTCCCCCATTACTGCCCTCTCCCCAACAATCATGTTCACTGGGGGTTTAGTCTTAGCAGGACCAAGGGCTTCCCCTTCCACTGGTGCTCTTACTAGGCTATTCATTGCTACCTATGAGGTTGGAGCCCAGGGTCAGTCCATGTATAGTCTTTGGGTAGTGGCTTAGTCCCTGGAAGCTCTGGTTGGTTGGCATTGTCACCACAGGAAGTCTTAAGCCTTTGTTTGATATCCCCAAGGAAGATGCAAGTTCTATTCCCCTAGACAATTAACTGAGGAGGAACTGAATATATGGGGAAGAGGGCATGTTTGTGTTTTTTCTGCAGGATGCTGCAGGAATGTGATAGCTGCAAGAGTAGATAGTGAGACATGCTGATGCTGGGACAAAGAATGATGTTGACTTATTAGCTTGCTGAGTACCCTGACAATGGTGACTGGAAAGCTATTTTGGACATATGTTTCTGACCCATCTTTACTTGCTTATATCCGAGATTGGACAAGCTGCCTTGTTTCAAGCTTTTAGATCTTGTGGGACAGAGAACATAGAGACTGTGGAAAATGCCTTCAGAAAATCAAAGAGAAGTTATGACTCTTCTCTTTCCTTTTATGTGACAAGTTATTCTAACCCAATCATAGACTGGTTAATCCAATATTGGCAATAACAGTTTTCATTTGGAAGACTGGTTCTGAACATTTTCAGAGACATTTAAAAATTCACAATTGTTTTGTATGAAGTTACATTTGCAGTGGAAAAAAATTGATACAGGATCTAGATTTTGAACAAATGTTAGTACATGTGTTAAAACTCCTAATCTTTTATTTATTGATCATGCTAAAATTATTTTGGTTTCTTCTACAATATTTAATGTAAGTTATATTGATTGTACACTTCCTAATTTTGTTACTGTATTGAAATCTGTCATATACCAGCTTTTGTATTATTGCTCATGAGTATTTTAGGACCTTGATATTCAGAAAAAGCTTACAAATATTGGAAGAAGTGAGTCAGTCTTTAAACAGAAGCTATAGGAAAGTGGGATTGATTATTGCTGGTATAGTGGTATAGCTATTTAATTAATGGCACTATTACTTTGACCCAAGTGGTTAAGACAATTACTTTTGTTATTCATTTAGTAAAAATGTTAATGTTTTGAGTATCCAAAAAGATTTATATGATGGAACAATGGATTGATGATCTTTGTGTTACTCAAATGTTGCTAATGCTGGAGACAGTATTCACGATTCTCTGCAAGAATGCCATCTACGTGAAGCTGCTGGGGACCAGGGAACTCTGCTCTGGTTGTGCAGATCTCAGGCATGGTTCAATTGCCTGGTGGTCATTCGGGAGAGGGTCAGCTGATCCTGAACTTTCTGGAGAGAGACTTTGACATCATCACTGCTATTGTAGCAGTCATTGCTGCTGCAGCCACTATGGCTGCAGTGTCTGGAATTGCCCTCCTCCAATCTGATGTTTAGGTAAGCACAGTGGATAAACTTTCAGAAGTTGCTGACAATTGGGAATTCTAAATTTAAATCAACAGTCAGAGCTTTTTGCAGGAATAGCTTGATCTCTTATGGCCCTCAGTGTTAGGGCTCTCAGCACTAAAGTAACTGGCCTTTGCTTCCTTTCACATGCACAGACAGCACTCCCAGTCTCAGGCAGCAACTAAGCAAGCACTGCGCTCCTTGGAAGGAGACAATCCCTCTGCCCAAATCTGGCTCATCCTTTACCAGAAGTAATTAGCCAAAGATGGATTTCTGTATGTTTAAGTTTCTTTCCATCTCTGGGATGAAGCCTAATTGTTCTTGATGGATGATTCCTTTGATGTGTTCTTGGATTCAGTTTGCCTTAATTTTATTGAGTATTTTTGCATCAATATTCATAGGAGAAATTGGTCTCAAGTTCTCATTCTTTGTTGTGTCTTTGTGTGGTTTAGGTATAAGCATAATGGTGGCTTCAAAGGATGAAATGGGTAGTTTTCCTTCTGTTTCTATTTTGTGGAATAGATTGAAGAATATTGGTAGTAGTTCTTCTTTGAATGTCTGATAGAATTCAGCATTGAGCCCATCTGGTCCTGGGCTTTTGTTCACTGGGAGAGTTTTAATGACTGCTTCTATTTTTTTAAGGGATTATGGGACTGTTTAGATGGTTTATCTGACCCTGATTTAACTTTGGTTCTTGGTATTTGTCTAGAAAATTGTCCGTTTTATCTAGACTTGCCAGTTTTGTTGTGTATAAGTTTTTGTAGTAGGATCTGATGATTTTTTTTTAAAATTTCCTCAGTTGCTGTTATTATGTCTCCCTTTTCATTTCTGATTTTGTTACTTTGGATATTGTCCCTGTGCCCTCTGGTTAGTCTGGCTAAGGGTTTATCTATCTTGTTGATTTTCTCAAAGAACCAGCTCTTGAGTTTGTTGATTATTTATCTAGTTCTTTTTGTTTCTACTTGGTTGATTTCAGCCTTGAGTTTGATAATTTCCTATTGTCTGTTCCTCTGGGGTGTATTTGCTTCTTTTTTTTCTAGAAATTTCAGATGTGCTATCATGTTACTAGAGTATGCTCTCTCCAGTTTCTTTTTGGAAGCACTTAGAGATACAAGTTTTCCTCTTAGTACTGCTTTCATTATGTCTCATAAGTTTATGTGTGTTGTGCTTTCATTTTCATTATATTCTATAAAGTCTTTAATTTCTTTCTTTCTTCCTTGACCAAATTATCATAGAGGAGAGCATTGTTCAGCTTCCTTGTGTATGTGGTCTTTCTGTTGTTTTGATTGTTATTGAAGTCCATCATTAGTCCATGGCAATCTGATAGGATGCATGGGATCATTTCAATGGTCTTGTACTTATTGAGTCTTGTTTTGTGGCTGAGCGTATGGTCAGTTTTGAAGTACCATGAGGTGCTGAGAAGAAGATATATTCTTTTGTTTTGGGATGAAATGTTGTACATATATTTGTTAAATCTAGTTGATTCATAACTGCTGTTAGTCACACTATGTCTCTGTTTAGTTTCTGTTTTCTTGATCTGTCCATTGATATGAGTGTGGTGTTGAAGTCTCCCACTATTTTAGTGTGAGGTACAATGTGTGCTTTAGAAAGGTTCTTTTATGAATGTGCCTTCCCTTCATTTGGAGCATAGATGTTCAATATTAAAAGTTCATCTTGGTAGATTTTTTTTCCTTTGATAGGTGTTAAGTGTCCCTCCTCACCCTTTTTGATAATTTTTGGTTAAAAGTTGATTTTATTCAATAATAGAATGGCTACTCCATCTTGTTTCTTGGGACCATTTGCTTGGAATATATTTTCCAGTCTTTTACTCTGAGGTAGTATCTGTCTTTGTCAGAGATGCTTACCTGTATGCAGCAAAATGCTGGGTCTTGTTTATGTATCCAGTCAGTCTATGTCTTTTTATTGAGGAATTGAATCCCTTGATGCTAAGAGATATTAAGAAATAGTGATTGTTGTTTCCTGTGATTTTTTTTTTGTTAGAGGCAGAATTATGTTTATGTGACTATTTTGTTTTGGGTGTGTTAAAAGATTACTTTCTTGCCTTTTCTAGGGTGTAGTTTCCTTCCTTGTGTTGGAGTCTTCTATCTATAATCATTTGTAGGTCTGGTTTTTGTGGGAAGATATTGTATAAGTTTGTTTTTTCATAGCATATCTTGGTTTTGCCATCTATATTAATTGAGAGTTTTGCTGGATATAGTATCCTGGGGTAGTATTTGTGTTCTCTTACAGTCTGTATGACATCTGCCCAGGATCTTCTAGCTTTCACAGTCTCTGGTAAGAAGTCTGCTGTAATTCTATTAGGTCTCCCTTTATCTGTTACTTTACATATTTCTCTTACTGCCTTTAATATTCTTTGTTTTGTGCATTTGGTGTTTTGACTATTATGTGACAGGAGGAATTTCTTTTCTGGTCCAATCTGTTTGGACTTCTGTGGGCTTCTTGTGTGTTCATGACCATCTCTTTCCTTAGGTTAGTTAAGTTTTCTTCTATAATTTTGTTAAATATATTACTGACCCTTTAAATTGGAAATTTTTACTCTCTTCTATACCCATTATCCTTAGGTTTGGTTTTCTCATTGTGTCCTAGATTTCCTGGATGTTTTGGTTTACGAGCTTTTTGCATTTTCTTTGACTATTGTGTCAATGTTTTCTATGGTATCTTCTCTGACATTCTCTCTTCTATGTCTCGTTCTGTTGGTGATGCTTGAATCTATTACTTCTGATCTCTTTCCTAGGTTTTCTATCTACAGGGTTGTCTCCTTTTTAGATTTCCTTATTCTTACTTTTTCCATTATTAGATCCTCGATGGTTTTGTTCAAGTCCTTCATCTGTTTGATTGTGTTTTTCTGTAATTCATTCAGGGATTTTTGTGTTTCCTTTTTAAGGACTTCTGTTTATCTGTTTATGCTTTCTGATGATGCCAAGTAACCTTGGTTACTTAGCTTCTTAGGTTCTTGTACTTGCCTTTAGCCATCTGGTTATCTCTGGATTTATTTGGTCTTCTTGTTTCTGATCGGAGCTTGTCTTTCCTGTGATCCTGTGAGCCTGTGGTCTTCGGTGTGTCGGCACTCTTGGTGACCAACTCTTTCTGGATAGTAATGGGGTGCAGAGAGCTGTGATCTTAGGTGTGTCAGCACTACATGGAGATCAGTTCTCTCTGGGCAGGATTTGGGTTGGGTGTGGAGAACCACATCATGGGGTTAGCTTTGGGTGCTGATGGAAACCAGAAGCATCCTGTCCCAGGCTACTTCACAGTTCCTGTGTCCTGTGTGCTCTTGGCATGTCTCTCCTTGGCCAGTTATCAGAGCAAAAGTAGTGGTCTCACCTGTTCACTTAGGAGTTACACCACTCCTGGAGAACCAGCTCTCTCAGGGTGGGATTTAGGCACAAAGGGCACTGGGACAGCCTTAACTCCAGGGTGAAGATTGAGACTGGAAGAAGATATATGCCACATGTATTAATATGTATTGCCATAATATTATCAATAAAAATACATTATTAACTTATAACTCATTTTAAGAAGCATTGTAAAATTACTTTGTGTTAATTTTAAATTAGCCAAGTTAAATGATAATCCAGAGATTCATTTTAATAGGAATAAGGTGATGAATGTTACTTCAGAATATTTAGCAATGAAAGCCAACCCTGCACTACATGTGTACATTGTGAATGGCTTACCAAGGAAAGAGAGAATGAGCTTCCCCATTTGATTAGAGTAGATAATTTTCACACCTACCCTGTATTATATTTATTTATTGTATTTTTATGTTTTATGTTTATATTCATAAACAATATATATACATATATCACAAAATATTATATTTTCTCATTTGCAAACTTTTCTCTTCCATCTTGTATAGTCACAGAAATCAATGGACTTGAGATAACTCAGTTTCAAGGAAAGCAGGAAAGGGAATAGCATTTGAAATGTAAATAAAGTAATATCCAATTAAAAAATATTCATGGGAGGTGATATGGAGACAAAGTTTGGAGCAGAGATTAAAGAATGAGCATTCAGAGCCTGCCCCACTCAGGAATTCAGCACACACACACACACACACACACACACACACACACACACACACAGCCATCAAACCTATACCATATTGATGAAGCCAAGACATGCATGCTGACAGGAGCCTGATATAGCTATTTCCTGAGAGGCTGAGCCAGAGCATGACAAATACAGAGGAGAATGCTAGCAGCAAACATTGAACTGAGAATCGGGTCCCTATTCTAGGAGTTAGAGAAAGGTTTGAAGGAGCTGCAGGGACTTGAAACCTCATAAGAATAATGATATCAATCAACCAGGGCTCTCACTGACTTAACCACTAACCAAAGAGTACACATGCACATACCCATGGCTCCAGCTACATGTATAGCAGATTATGGCTGTGTTTGGGCACCAATGGGAGGAGAATCCCTTGGTCCTGCCAAGGCTGGACCCCCTTCCCCTAGTGTAGTGGAATATCAGGGCAGGAAGTGGATGGGTAGGGAAGGGTAAGAGTGATTGGGTGGGGCTTATGGATGGGAAACTGGAAAAAGGAATAACATTTGAAATGTAAATAAAAAATATCCAATTGAAAAAAAGGGGAAAAGGATAAGAACTTTAGAAAATGAAAAAATAAAGCAAAGTCCCAATTCCTGTATATGGTGTTCAGTGCTTTGGCAGACATGAGGATATGTGTGTACAGGTATACATACATACATGTATTAACTATGACCATTTTTATTATTCTTAATATTTTTAAAGATAGCAGATGATGGATAACCTTGATTTAAGACCAATAATTTTAATATTTGGTGTAATCTATCTCCAGTGCACATGCTGCTTCATCCTGTTTAGCTTTGATATCCTACAGTTCTCTTCAGTGCCGCCTTTCCTTGAACCACTCTGCATGACTCTGTAGCAAGTCTTCCACCTTTTCATCCATATCGATTTTGGAATTTTATTCTTTGCCTTTGTACCCTGAACTCCATTCCTATATACAGCTACATGAAGCTTGCTCTGTCACAATGGATTAGATGATTATTTACAAAGGTAAAGTATAAAAGATAGAAGAGCTCCTGCTGGGTGTTTGGTTAAGGAATAGATGTGAGAATTGGCAGAAGATGCAGGGTAATGGTTGAAGTTATTTATGTCCTAAAGCTCCCTCATATTGTCATTAACTCTCTTGTCTTCATAACTCTGGTACCTATAGTTAGCCATATCTATTTACCTGAAAAGTTTCAGTTATTCTTTTATTTCTCTCTTATGTCTGATGGCTAGTAGATGTCTCTGGGTTTCTCTCATATTTTGAATTTATTGATGCATTTAAAAGTAATTTGTCACATAACATCCAGCCTATGTATTTGTAATGAGAGAATATTTATTTAAATCAGTTTATCCTGTCATGTTGGCAGACATTCATTTCATATACTTTTAAAACATTTTTTTCTGTCAGCTTTATGTGATCCTTTCTGAACTATATCAATCAAATGACAGAAATAGAAGATGACAGATGTTCTACTTAGTATTTATTTATCAAAAAATGTTTTCAGCAAGTAGTGCACTCAGTGTAGTTATAACAGTACTTTAGCTTGAAGAATTTTCCCTTAAAACGTAACCATTCATTGTCTTATATTAATGACATGTCTCTTACTATAGTCTATAAACCAAATAAGATAATATTCTGCTATACTGGAGTAGCAGGAGGTCCTTGTCTCTAATCTCAGATTCCCTAACCACACTTGCCATAGGGAAAAAATGTACCAGACAGTTGGAAATGAGGCATTAAATTTTTGACAATTAGGTTTCAAATTTTCTAGTATAAATTATGGATGAAAAATAGTTACATTCTGTGATGGCTGCTTATTCCTCTTAAAAAGGAGACAAAAATAACTTTAGACTGCATATTTGAATGGAATTGTTATTTATTCAATGGATATTATGGTGATTTGAATATATATATGCCTCCCATAGAACCATGTGATTGAATGCCTGACCCATAGGGAGTGGCATTATTAGGAGATGTGGTCTTGTTGGAGGAAGTGTGTTAATGTGGTGCCAGGATTTGAGATCTTCTATGTTTAAGCTACATTCAATCCCTCTCTGCTGCCTTTGGATAAAGATGTAGAACTCTCAGCTCCTTCTCCATTATTATAAATGTCTGCATGCAGCCATGTTACTCAACATGATGATAGACTATACCTCTGAAACTATAAGCCAGCCTAACTTAAATCTTTTTCTATATAAGAGTTGTTATGGTCATAATATCTCTTCATAGCAATATAACCCAAACTAAGACTGAAGTTGGTACCAGGGACTGGGGTATTGCTGCGATAGGCCTGACCATGCTTTTGTTTGTAGGAATGTAGATTTTGGAACTTTGGGTTGGGAAAAGCAGTGGAATGCTTTATGTGGAGCTTAATGGGCCATAGAAGTAGGAGCATAAAAGACTGTGGTGCTGAGAGGAATTTCAACTATGGGGGCCTGGCTCAAGAGGTTTCAGAGGAGAAGAATTTTAGTATGAGGCCTAGATATCATTCTTGTGATTTTCTTGGTGAAGAATGTGGCTGCTTTCTGCCCTTGTCCAAAGAGTTTACCTGAGGGTAACTAGAAGATATTTAGATTAATGGCACTGGCAACGAAAATCTTAAAATAGCCTAGTATAGACACTGTCTGGTGGTTTGCTCTTATAAAGAGAATTTGATGAAAAAGACCAAGCTAGGCAAGAAAAAATATTAAATATGTAGCTGAAAGATTAAAGGGGTACCAGAAAGTGGCATGAAGCTCTATTAAATGGAATAAGGGGAGTGGTGACCTCAGGACTAGATCCTACTGTCTAAGCTTCCATGCTGTGAACCATTTAGGTCAAGCCATGCTCATACTGACCTTTAATCCTAGCAAAGGAATCTTGTAATATAAGCAAGCATGCAGGAGAAAGTGGTGGGAAAATCTCTGAGTTCAAGTCAGCCTAGTCTACAGAGGAAGTTGTAAGATAGCCAAGCTTAGGCACTGATTACCACTGATAACAATTGATAACAGTCAGTTGATGAAGATATAATTAAAACAGGTTATGTTCTAGCTACAGGAAGCAAAAGAACTTGGCAGCTTTGGCCTTGTGATTCTGGTTTTCAATGTAAGAGTGAAGAAAGAGGTTATAAAATCCCCATCCTCTACTTAGGAAAGCCACTGAAGCCAGGTGTATGGCATGGGTTCTCCTGCATTAGGCCCAGAGAGGCCATTGTTTGAAGTGAAGCCTGGAATGCCTTGGGGACCTCAAGAGGTTAAAGATACTAGAGTCATGAGGTACCTGCCAAGGAAAGCTGCTAACAGGGAGTGGAACCAGCCCAAGAGAAAAAAAGTGTGTCATAGTCAACAAAGCTGAAAGGAGTTGGAGATCTGAAGAACCCTTTGACATTAGAAATAGAAATGAAGCGTTTAGAGCCTGCCCACCTGGACTTTGGTCCAGGAATTCCTCACTGTGCTCCCTTCCTTCATTTTGGAATAGTAATGTATGTCCTGTGCTACTGTATGTTAGAAATTTGTGATCTGTTTTTATTTTGATTTTATAGGGGATTATATTCAAGCAATTACATGAATCTCAGAAGAGACTTTGGACTTTGGACTTTTACAGACTATGGAAATTTTTGAAATGGAACTAAATGCATTTTTCATTATATTAGGGCTGTGGAAGCCAGGGAGTGGAATGTGGTGGTTTGAATATGTGTGGCTGCATAGACTCATGTGTTTGAATGCATGACCCATAGGGAGTGGCACCATTAGGAGGTGTGGCCTTATTAGAGTAGGTGTGGTCTTGATAGAGGAAGTATGTCACTGTGACATCAGTTTTTGAGGTCTCCATAGCTTAAGCTACAGCAAGTCTTCTGCTGCCTTCTGATCAAATTGTAGAACTGTCCTTGTAGATGCTGTATCTCAAGGACATTACCAATTCAATGACCCAGGATCACTCTTGGACAGATCTTTTCTCTTTGACCAGAGAGATTATTGATCACAGAGGAGACTCATACTTAAGGATGTACATAGCAAGCATTTTATTTGTTGCACTTTTGTTATAATTTTATTTTCTTTATAATTAATTTTTTGTTTATATTATGATGCATATCCAATAGAGTGTACTTGCCTAATAAACTCAACAGAGCACAATAATACATCTGACAAATTGAAATAGTGCCTTGTAACATGTTCATGTATCGTGCTCTGGAGCACTTAGTAAATACAGATCTTTTTTGATAGTAATCTGAATGAGATTTGATGCAGACATTCTGATTGGTAAACATTAAAATGAATCTAAAATATATAAAACAATCTTGTATTAGAATAGCAACTAATTTGTTACTTTGCTTTTTGGTTTATATTATTGCCATTGGCTTGTTGTAAACTTCTCAACTTAAATTAGTGTTTCCATTGTAACTATCTATCTATCTATCTATCTATCTATCTATCTATCTATCTATCTAATCTAGTATCATCTATCTAATCTGTCTCAGCCCAGGAAAGGGTACCATACCTTGTCACAGGACTTCTTACTATAATTAGCTCAATGAAGATAATTCCTACAGGCAAAACAGGTCTGTCTCTCAAGTGATGCTATACATCATCAAGTCGATAATGGAGATCAACTATCACAATATATTTAAAATTGAAATGTAAAAGCTATAATTGAAACAAGTCTTGAGTCTCTGCAATCCTGACTTAAAAGCTGTATTTTAAGGAGGCCCTATGTGGTTTCTTAACTTTTGGAATGAAAAATGACCTCTAAACAAATTAGATTTCTAAAATTAAAATAGAAAGCTCCCCCACCTCTCTCTTTCAACAGTAAACAATTTAAAATTTGTGGGAATATTAGCAATCAAAAAGCCGAGTATTAGATATAAATGAATAATAATAAAGTATCACTTAGTTACTGTCTTAGTAAGGGTTTATATTGCTGTGAAAAAAATAGCATGACTACTATAACTCCTGTAAAGAAAAACATTTCATTGGAATTGGCTTATCATCTCAGAAGTTCAGCGCATTATTATCAAGGCAGGAAGCATGGCCTTATGCAGGCAGACACGGTAACATCCAGAAAAACTGTGAGGCCTGGTTTTGAGCTTTTGAGATCTCAAAGTCCATCCTCTAGTGATACACCTCATTCAAACAAGTCATAACTACTCGAACATGGCCATACCTCCTTCCTAATAGTGCTACTCCTTATGGACCTACGGGGGGCCATTTTTTAAAATAAATTATTCTATTTATTTACATTTCAAATGTTGCCCCCTTCCCAGTCGGGTTCTCCATCTCATCTGCCCTCCCCTTTGCCTCTGAGAGTGTGTTCTCTCACCCCACTTTATCTTACCCTCACCTCATTCTCCCAGCATCCCCCTTCCTGGGGCATCAAATCTCTTCATAATTAGGTGCATCCTTTCTCACTGAGGCCAGACAAGGCAGTCCTCTGCTCTTTGGTTGGTGGTCCACTCTCTAGGAACTCTGAGGGGTCTGGTTTAATTCATAGTGTTGTTCTTCCTATGGAGCTGCCATCCCCTTCACTTCTTTCAATATTTCCCCTAACTTATCCATAGGGGTCCCTGACCTCACTCCAATGGTTGGCTATAAGTATATGCATCTATCTGAGTCAGCTGCTGACATAGCCTCTCAGAAGACAACCATGCTAGGCTCCTCTTTGCAAGCACAACATGGCATCAGTAATGATGTCAGAGTTTATTCAAAACAGCATACCTATTTATAAAAACTGTTGTTCTAGATGACATTCACTGTTTGATGGATTATATAGCATGATACTATAACTATACAAACAGTTTCATTTTATATTTAGCAATGAATATTATGAAGGAATGTATAACTAAGAGATACTGTTCTGTGAAGAATTTAAAACCTTGTTATTTTCTAAAATGTAATATGATCCATGTTGCAATGTTACACTGTATCCACGAAAAGAACTTATCTTTTGTCTTTATGAATATTTTTGTAGTTTTCAGCATCGATTTGGCCTTTTATGAATGACTATAAATTGCTAAAAGCTTAGTAAATGCCTAAGAAAAGGCTTTGTTCCCATCACCTTGTCTATCAGAACAGAGACACAGGAACAGGTTAGAATCAAAATTTCTGCAAAACTTTTTTGTTGAATACAAGTAAAAAAGGTAATCCTTGTGTATAAACTATGATCTTAGAAGTTGACTCTTCCCACTTTTTTCCTTTAAATTCATTTATTTGATTATGTATTTGTCTGAGATATATTAGTTATCAGTATTGGGAAATCAAGAACAGTCGCAAAGTCAGATGGTTCTATAGGCTGTACCCTAACATGTTGGTTTCCATTTCAGTACATTTCAAAAGGCTAAATATGAAGCCTGCCTGCTAGCAAGTCTTAGTATTTCTTTCAGTAAATGATATTTACTCTTTCAAACATCAGTGTGTTATTTTTATCTTTTCCATAGCTCCTTAGTTCTTCTCTGGCCTCTGGCATGAAAAGATAGTCACATCTGAGAGCAATTAATTAATTCATCTAGGGATTTGTTTTAATACTCACTACACTGCATTTGCTATAAGAAGATGTATAGCTCAAAGTATCAAGAATTCCTCAAAATACCCTTGATTCATAAATTGGATAAGTCAGAGCACACATTCATAGACAGACTGCTTGTTCTGACCTGGGAATACACCCTTTGCCTCAGTAACTGCTTGTGTGTCTCAATCTGGGTCTCTCTGGGTAGCACAGCTGCTTAAATCATATCTTTTCAATCCACAGTTACTTCCTAGAGCATATCATGGTGTCTTTGTACTGTCTTCAGCTCCCTCGTTTTTTTTCCTTGAATGAGGCTCATTGCAAAGGATCTCTCATCTTTTTGTTATGTTACAAGAAAGAACATGCACTTGCTAGAATTTTCTTCAGTAATAGCCAAATAGGTTTTTTCCAAGTGGTGTTTTGTGATGCAAACCACACCAAAGCTGAATACGGTGTATTTTTGAATGGAAATCCATCATTTTCCTAACATATCATGTAATTTCTTCATATTCCTCTTATCCCCTTTCTCCCCATCTCTCTCTCTCTCTCTCTCTCTCTCTCTCTCTCTCTCTCTCTCTATATATATATATATATATATATATATATATATATATATAATTACCTCGGTTACATCAATTCCCTTGCAAAAAATATGAATATATAACATCTTATTTATACATTTGCCTACTAATGGACAGGACTGATTCCATTATTTGGTTATTTAATCTACTGCTAAAATAAATGAGATGTTTAAAAAAAATCTAAGCTTGATTCTTGATTCTCTCCTTGAGGAAGGAGTGCTTGTTTTCATTTGCATAAAGACAATTAACACATTCTCAGTAACTTTGGAAGCCAGTTGGTATTAGTTAGCAAGTGAGAGTTATGAGCATATCCAACTTTCACATCCAGTCAGGCCCTACACATCCTCTGTGTGTGCAGGTGCTATGCTAGTCAACAATTCTGCTGGACCTCTCCCTCCACATTTACTCCTCAACCCCTACCATCTAGCCTGAGTCCCACAGTCAGTGCTCAAAATAACCCAAAATGAGTAACTGTGATTTCAGTCATTTAATATTTGACCAAGTTTTCAAAGACACAAGCTGGAGAACAGAAAGCATCTTCAACAAATCATGCCAGGAAAACTAGATGATGTCCCATGCAGAAAAATGAATTTAGAGCCATATCTATTGCCTTGTACAAAAGCTAATTCCAAATGGGTCAAAGACCGAAATGTAAAGCCTGTAACCACTAAAATTGGTAGATGAAAATATAGGCAGTACCAACATGGTATGGTATAGATGTAGAAAAGGACTTTCTAAATAGAACTCCATTTATTCAAGAATTAAGGCCAACAATTGACAAGTGGGATTTCACAAAACTAAAATCTAAAAAGCTTATCCACAGCTAAAGAAACAATTGAGCTTGTGAAGAAGAAGCCCATAGAATGATTATATATATATATATATATTATTTTTGATTTTTGAAAACATCATAAGGAATCATAGTATTACTGTTTTTATAACAAAAACCTATATAATATATATGTATATATATATATATATCAAGCTACATATCTGTCAAAGAGGTTTACTATCTAGAATGTACAAAGAACAAAGCAAAGATTCAAAACATGATAAATGATTCATTCAAAGCAGAAAATAAATAGCCCTAGGACCTCAATAGAGAGTTTTCAAGAACCAGAAACTGTAAATTAGTGCAGAGAATTCTCAAAAAGCTAAAAATAAATCCATCATATACCCCAAGTACACCACTTTTTGGCATATGCCCAAAGGTCTTGATATCCTATTGTACAAATACGTGCTCAGACATGTTCATTGTTTCTCTATTCACAGTAGCTAAGAAATGGAAATCTAAATGTTCCACAACCACAGAAAGGACAATGAAAGCATAGTTCATATGCACTGTGGATACATTTATCTGTAAAGAAAAATGAAATCATGAAATTTGCAGTTAAACTGATAAAACCAGAAAAGATAATGTTGAATAAGGTAATTCAGATGGAAAAGATCACAGGCTTTCTTTTATTGAAAGTTTCTCAATCAAAATCTTCAGATGTGAGTATGTATCCTGGAGTAATTACAGGAACCAGAAAAGTAAAGAGGAACCATTGATGAAGTGTGTGGGAGAGGAATAAAGAGGAACACAGCAGGGTGCAGGTGATCTGATGAAAGAAATATGGAGGGGACGCTAATTAGGGAAGAGAGTGAATTCAGAAGGAGAGAGGAGAATGAAATAACAGTAAGGATTTTTGAAAACATCATAAGGAATCATAGTATTACTGTTTATATAACAAAAACCCATATAATGCATGTAAGTAAGTTTGTGTATTCATACATAGCTGAAATAAAAATTTTCTATCTGGGGTGACACAAAGAGCCAAAGACTAACAAAAACCCCAACACTAAACATGAGAAGTCCTCTTTTGAGTTCTTCGGAGGGAGGAACATAACAGTTCTACACAGCTGTAATAGCTAATGAACCCCATCAATGGCCAGCATAGCATGATAATTGCAAAGATGTAGTAGTGATATGGTACCTTGACAGTAACCAACAGCTTTCTGATTAAACGTAAGACTGGCTCAACAAGAGGGAAATCATGACTGCTGCTGGAAACCTAGGCTAGTGCATTCATGAATCTTCAAAGAAAACCCATAGCAAACACTTTACTAAACCAGCACAATTCCTAACTGCATTCTAAATATTTGTTCTTATACTCACAGATAAATGCAGTCCACACCCCTCCTCAAGGAAACTTGTCATTATAGCATATGCGATCCTCATTCCTCTTCAAAAAACATGTCTTTGCAGCACATGGAGACCACTACAGAGACCTACAATTAACATATGGCCTACTCCAAATGCATATATCTACATAGCAACTCTTCACCAAAGCTCAGGTATCATTTTCAAAGAGGAATAGAAAGATTATAAGATCCAGAACATCACAGACTTTGCTGTGAGACTGTATCTCCTAGAAGGTACACCAGTAAAGTCTCACTGACATGACTGCTTAAACATGAGTTGAACACGGATGAGAATAGACATGCTAAATGGATGGTGGAAAGTCTATGAGCATTCAACTATATACAAAGAACTAAGAGGACCTAAGGAATGCTGAGAGAATAAAAAAGACTCTTCTACAGGGAAGAGTTACCATTTACTTAACATTAAATCATCAGCACTGAAAATATACATACAATAACATTATACAAACTGAACAGGTCTTGTGAAATTTGAGTAGATGTGGTTTTGTTGGAGGAAGTATGTGTCTAGGGCTGAGCTTTGAGGTCTCAGAAGTGCAAGCCAATTTTCTTTATAGATCAAGATATAGAACCCTCAGCTCCTTCTCTAGGATCATATCTGCCTGCACACTACATGAATAATAGACTAAAACCTCTTAACTCTAAGGCAGCTCTAATTAAGTGTTTTCCTGTATAAGCGTTATAATAGTCATGGCATCTCTTTGCAACACCATGACTAGCTAAGAGAACATATATGCACTGTAGGAAACATCCAACCCACTTCCACTTAGTTTGTATAGAGATCAGTATGGTAAGAAGCTGTGGTTAAAACTCCGTAGTTAAACATCCAATTTGGCTTTAATATGGACAGGACATAGGCTTTATCGTTTCCCCTACATATTATTGCCTCAGTAAGACAAACACTGCACAACATACCTCCCCATTACAGCTGTTTGAAGAATAAACCAACAATTGTCAAGCATTGAATTCACAGCCAATATAAAGGAACACAATTCTTCTAAGCAGAGCTTTGCTGTTTTTGCTGTATTTCCATTTGCTTGCGTCTTCTACCTGTGCTTCACACTGCATTTCAAAATACATCTTCAAATGGTGACCTTCTCTTATTCATGTCTCTGACAGTTGCTTTTCTTGGACATAAATTTTAGCTGTAAACCTCTTCTTCGTGCCTCTTGGTAAACTTTCATTACTCAGCTAGTACCTCCTAGTTTGCAGCGGTGATTCTTTCTTGTTCAAAGGACAATTTCTGACTTGTGAGTCCTCAGGTAACTGAATGAACTCTGGCTGGTCCTTTCTGCTAATGCTTTGAAAATTCTACCTTCTTTTTCCAAAATATGTTCTTCAGGAACTCTTCATGTCTGACATTTGTAGCACAAAAGCTTATTCAAGAACTTGTAAATTTCTCCACAACTACAATTTTTATTGCTCGGGGAAGTTCTGTGCATTTAAAGATGCTTAAATTTTCACTTTCTTCCCCTTACTAAAGCCCTAAATTACCCTTATTATCAATGGTTATGAGAATGAAAGAATGTGTTCAGACATTAACCAATCTCCCTTGGTAGAAAAATGACATCCCTCTAACTCCCAGGTAAGAATCATTGGCTGATACTAACAGCTGCTCCAACAAATTTTCCAGCATTTAACACACAATTGAAATGAAGACTGGGCTCTCTGCTGCTCAATCAAAGCCATTTCTAGGATGCTAGAATACTCTGGAATTGGTATGATGCCTACGTTTCTGGTCTCTCAGATGTAGGACAGCTTAGTAAGTCTTTGTTAGTTGTGTATCCAGGTTGTGATTCTCAACAAATGTAGACCGGATGGGCAGTCTTGTTAGTTTTATAGCTTTGCTAAAACAAAACAAAACACTCCATGGCTTTCACCATAATAGGAATAAGAGATAAAGACAAATATGAGTAACCATGGCCTGGAAATTCAGATTTAGGTTACCTCATATTTCATGATGCAATATAGAAACAGTTTCATGACGTTTTATAGAAGAACAAACTCTTAAATCATGACAGTTTTAAAATATGTCGATAAAAATATCAGAGAGATATTTACAAGAAGATGAGAGAAGCTCTTGTCTATGTTTCAGATGGTATCTAATGACAGCCTTAGCTTTTAGCTAGGTAGAAGTTGGATTCAACTAAGTTAATAGGTTCCAAGCATTTTTTATTTTTTAGTTACAGGATGTTAGATCAGACATAGATGTGGACAAGTTCAAGGTGCTGAAACTAGCCAGAGGTAAGGTAATTTTCTTCTAAACTTGCAACATTCCAATCTCTACAGATCACTGCAGTTCTAATCAAAGGACTTTTCAGAAAACGCTTCTTTCCGGAAAGTCTCATTGACAATTAAACCCTTGGTCCAAATCAGATTTGTATTTTGCTAAGTATATCCCAAGACCTTCTAAGAAAAGACAAAACATTGAGGGTCCACAGCTCTTCCTTGAAATCTTATCCAGTTGCAATAAGACAACCAAAGGAGATCAAGAAGATATAAATTGGAAAGGAAGAAGTTATTGCTATCCACAGATGATATGATAGTATGCTAAGTATTCCAAAAATTCTACCATAGACCTTCTACAGGCAATAAACATCTTCAGAGAAGTAGCTGAATAAAACATTAAAAAAATCAGTAGTTCTGAATTATAGAAACAATAAATGGGCTGAGAAAGAAAGCATGAAAATAATACCTTTCAGAATAGCCACAAAATAATATAGAATATCTTGGTAACTCTAATCAAGCAAGTGAAAAATCTACATAATAAGAACATAAAATCTTTGAAGAAGGAAATCGAAGAAGATATTAGAAGACAGAAAGATGTTCCATGCTCATGGATCACTAGGATTAACATAGTAAAAGTGTCTATCTTACTAGAAGCAATGTACATTTCCAACAGAAAAAAAGAAAGAAATAGCTATGAAAAATATAATAGATCAATGATACAAATAAGGACTTAAAAGGAAGTATTGAAGAATCCATATTTAGATGTTTTACCTTCTTGTGCTTTATGTGGTCTGTGAATTGTATGTTAGGTGTTCTGAGCTTTTGGGCTAATACACACTTACCGAAGAGTGCATACAATGTGTGTTGTTTTATGATTGTGTTACCTCACTAAGAATGATATTTTCTAGTTCCATTCATTTACCTACGAATTTTATGAAGTTACTGTTTTCAATAGCTGAGTAGTACTTCATTGCATAGATGTACCACAGTTTCTGTATCTATTCCTCTGTTGAAGAGCATCTGTGTTCTTTCCAGCTTCTGGCTATTATAAATAAGGCTGCCAGGAACATAATGGGGTGTATGTCCTTACTAAATTGTGGAGCATCTTTTGGGTATATATATGCCCAGGAATGGTATAGCTGGGTGCCTTAGTTAGTACTATGTCCAATTTTCTGAGGAACCACCAGGCTGATTTTGAGAGTGGTTGTACCAGCTTGAAATACCACCAAAAATGGTGGTGGAGGGTTCCACTTTCTCCACATCCTCACCAGCGTCTTCTGTCACCTTAGTTTTTACATAGCCATTCTGACTAAATAAGGTGGAATTTCAGGGTTGTTTTGAATTGCATTTCTCTGATGACTAAGGATGTTGAACATTTCTTCAGGTGCTTCTCGGCTGTTTGATATTCCTCATTTGAGAAATCATTGTTTAGTTCTGTACCTCATTTTTACTAGGATTATTTGCTTTTCTAGAGTCTACCTTCTTGAGATCTTTGTACACATTGGATATTATCCCTATCTTGACTATACAGTTGGTAAAGATCTTTTCCCAAACAGTTTGTTGCCATTTTGTCCTATTGATTGTGTGAGGTCCCATTTGTCCCATATGTTGATGGTTGATCTTAAATCATAAGCCATTGGTGATATGCTCAGGAAAATTTCCCCTGTGCCTATTGTTTGAGGCTCTTCTGTACTTTCTCTTCTGGTTTTATGTGGAGGTATGTGACCCACTTAAACTTTAACTTTATACAAGGAGATAAGAATTGATCGACTTGCATTCTTCTACATGCTGACCACCATTTGAACCAGCACCATTTCTTGAAAATGTTGTCTTTTATCCATTGGATGGTTTCAGCTCCTTTGTAAAACATTTAGTGATCCTAGGTGTGTGGGTTCACTTCTGTGTCTTCTAATCTATCCCATTGATCTACCTGTCTGTCTCTGTACCAATATCATACAGTTTTTTTCCTCACTACTGCTCTGTAATATAGCTGGAGATGAGGAATGGTGATTCCCATAGAACTTCTTTTATTGTTGGGTATAGTTTTACCTATCCTGGGTTATTTATTATTCCAAATGAATTGGCAAATTGTTCTTTCTAGCTCTAGGAAGATGTGAGTTGGAATTTTGATAGGGATTGCATTGAGTCTGTAGATTGCTTTCAGCAAGATGGCCATTTTTACTATATTAATCCTGCCAATCCATGAGCATGGGAGATCTTTCCATCTTCTGAGATCTTTTTCGATATTGTTTGTTAGAGACTTGATGTTCTTGTCATACAGATATTTCACTTGCTTGGCTAGAGTCACACCAAGGTATTTTATATTATTTGTGACTATGGTGAAGGGTGTTATTTCACTAAATTTTTTCTCAGCCTATTTATACTTTGAGTAGAGGAAGACAACTGATTTTTGTGAGTTAACTTCCACTTTGCTGAAGTTGTTTATAAGCTGTAGGAGTTCTGTGGTGGAATTTTTGGGACACTTAAATATACTATCATATCATCTGCAAATAGTGCTAGTTTGCCTTCCTCCTTTCCAATTTGATTGCTTTTTGTGTATTTGCTCTGGCTAGGGCTTGAGTACTATACCGAATAGATAGGAAGATAGTGGGCAGCTTTATCTAGTTCCCTGGTTTTAATAGGATTGCTTCAAGTTTCTCTGCATTTAGTTTGATGTTGGCCACTGGTTTGCTGTATATTGCTTTTACTATGTTTAGATATGGGTCTTTAATTCCTAATCTTTCCAAGACTTTTATTATGAAGAGGTGTTGAATTTTGCCAAATCCTTTCTTAGCATCTAATGTGATCATGTTTTCCTTTGAGTTTTTTAATATAATGAATTACATTGGCAGATTTTTGTATATTGAACCATTCCTGCATCCAATGGATGAAGCCTACTTGGTCATGGTTGGTAATCATTTGGATATGTTCTTGGATTCAGTTTGGGTGAATTTTATTGAGTATTTTGCATTGATATTCATAAGGGAAATTGGTCTGAAGTTCTCTTTTTTGTTGGGTCTTTGTGTGGTTTAGGTATAAGTATAATTGTTCCTTCATAAAATGAATTGATTTATGGTCCTCTGTTTCTATTTTGGAGAATAGTTTGAAGAGTTTTGATATTAGGTCTTCTATGAAGGTCTAATAGAATTCTGTAGTAATCCCATGTGGTCCTGGGCTTTTATAGCTTGAAAATTTTAATGACTGATTCTATTTCTTTAGGGATTATGGGACTATTTAGAAAGTTTATCTGATCCTGATTTAATTTTGGTACCTCGTATCTGTCTAGAAAATTGTCCATTTCCTCCAGATTTTTCAGTTTTGTTGCTTATAGGCTTTTATAGCAGGAAGCTGATAATTTTTTAATTATCTCTATTTCTGTTGTTATGTCTCCCTGTTCATTTCTGATTTTGTTATTTTAGATACTATCTCTATGCCCTCTGGTTAGTCTAGCTAAGGGTTTATCTTGTTGATTTTCTCAAAGAACCAGCTCCTGGTTTTGTTGATTCTTTGTATAGTTCTCTCTGTTTCTACTTGGTTGATTTCAGCCCCGAGCTTGATGATTTCCTACCTTCTACTCCTTTTGGTTATATTTGCTTCTTTTTTTTTTTTATAGAGCTTTTAGGTGTGCTGTCAAGCTGCTAATATATGCTTTCTCTCGTTTCATTTTTAAGGCACAGAGAACTATGTGTTTTCCTATTAGCACTTCTTTCATTGTGTCCTAGTAGTTCATGTACGTTGTGCCTTTATTTTCATTAAATTTTAAAAAAAGTCTTTAATTTCTTTCTTTATTTCTTTCTTGACCAAGTTGTCATTGAGTAGAATATTGTTCATCTTCCATGTGTATGTGGGCTTTCTGTTGTTATTGTTGTTATTGAAGAAAGCCTTAGTCCATGGTGATCTGATAGGATGGGATTACTTCAGTCTTTTGTATCTTTTGAGGCCTGTTTTTGTGATCAATTATATGGTAGATTTTTGTGAAGGTACCATAAGGTGCTGAGAAGAAAGTATATTCTTTTGTCTTAGGATGAAATGTTCTATAAAAATTTGGTAAATCAATTTGGGTCATAACTTCTGTTAGTTTCTCTATGTCTCTGTTTATTTTCTGTTTTCATGATCTGTCCCTTGACGAGTGTAGTGTGCTGAAATCTCCCACTATTACTGTGTGAGGTGCATTGCATGCTTTGAGCTTTAGTAAGGTTACTTTTATGAATATAGGTGCCCTTGCACTTGGAGCCTAGATATTCAGGATTGAGAGGTCATCTTGTGGGATTTTTCCTTTGTTGAACATGAGGTGTCCTTCCTCACCTGTTTTCATAACTTTTGTTGAAAGTTGATTTTATTTGATATTAGAATGGCTACTCTAGCTTGTGTCTTTCGACCATTTGCTTGGAAAATTGTTTTCCAGCCTTTTACTCTGAGGTAGTGTTTGTCTTTGTAACTGAGGTGTGTTTCCTGTATACAAGAAAATGCTGGGTCCTCTTAACATATCCAGTCTGTTTGTTTATGTCTTTTCATTGGGGAATTGAGGCCATTGATATTAAGAAATATTAGGGAATAGTGATTTTTGCTACCCGTTATTTTTGTTGTTAGAGGTGGAATTATGTTTGTGTGTCTCTCTTCCCTTGGTTTCATTGCAAGGAGATTGCTTTCTTGCTTTGTCTAGGATGTAGTTTCCCTCCCTGTGTTGGAGTTTTCCATCTATTATCCTTTGTAGGACTGGATTTGTAGGAATATATTGTGTAAATTTGGTTTTGTCATGGAATACCTTGGTTTCCCCATCTATGTTAATTGAGAGTGTTGCTGGATATCTAGCCTGGGCTGGCATTTGTGTTCACTTAGTATCTGTAAGACATCTTCCCAGGATCTTCTGGCTTTCATAGTCTCTGGTAAGAAGTCTGGTGTGATTCTGATTGGTCTGCCTTTATATGTTATTTGACCTTTTTCCCTTACTGTCTTTATATTCTTTCTTTGTTTTTTGTGTTTGGTGTTTTGACTATTATGTGAAGGAAGGAATTTCTTTTCTGGTCATACCTATATGGAGTGCTGCAGACTTATTGTATGTTTATGGGCATTTCTTTCTTTCAGTTAGGGAAGTTATCCTCTATCATTTTTTTGAAGATATTTACTGGCCCTTTAAGTTAGGAGTCTTCACTTTCTTATATACATATTGTCCTTAGGTTTGATCTTCTCATTGTGTCCTAGATTTCCAGGATGTTTTGGGGTAGGAGATTTTTGTGTTTTTTGTGTTTTACATTACAATTTTCTCGAGATGGCTTTAGTACATTTTAAGTACAGAAGGATGTCATCTGTATATAAGGACACTTTGTTGTCTTCCCATTCTGGCTATATTTTGTATGTCTTCCTCTTTTTAGCTCTCTAGCTAAGATTTTATTTCTTACACAAGCAGAAGGAATAGGTATCCCTGTGTTTCTGAGCTCAAAGGAATGCTTTTTAGATTTTTTCAAACGGCCCCAGGTCTTTGCTTTCCCCCCTCTTCTTTGTGTGTTCTTCAATTCAAATTGCAACTATTTTATTAATTTTTACAGCTATGTTCATTTTGTTGTGGTAGTTGTTATGAATCTGCTTAAATCTTTCATTGTTCTTTAATGTACAGGTTATATATTACTAGAACTTTATCCATTTCTTCCAGATTTTTGAGGTTTTATTAAACCGAGTTTTGAAAATACTCATAGTCATGCTCACTCTCTAGATTTCATCAAAATATGTTGTGATACCCCCTCTAATTTTTTTCATCTTTATTAACTTGGGTATTTCTTATTTCGATTGTTATTCCCTTTCCTGGCTTCTGGGCCAACATCAGTCTAACCCCTCGCCCTACTCTTCTCTATGGGTGTTCCCCTTCATCATCCTCCCCCCATTACCACCCTCCTCCCAAAAATCACATTACTGGGGTTCAGTATTGGCAGGACCAAGGGCTTCCCCTTCCACTGGTGCTCTTACTAGGATATTCATTGCTAACTATGCAGTTGCCCAGGGTCAGTCCATGTACAGTCTTTGGGTAGTAGCTTAGTCCCTGGAAGCTCTGGTTGGTTGGCATTGTTGTTCATATGGGGTCTCAAGCCCCTTTGAGCTCTTTCAGTCCTTTCTCTGATTCCTTCAACGGGGCTCCCGTTCTCAGTTCAGTGGTTTAATGATGGCATTTGCCTATGTATTTGCCTTATTCTGGCTGTGTCTCTCAGGAGAGATCTACATCCAGTTCCTGTTGGCTTGCACTTCTTTGCTTCATCCATATTATCTAGTTTGGAGGATAAGGGCTGTGTATGTGTTGGCCACATGTGGGGCAGGCGCTGGATGGGTGTTCCTTCTGCTTCTATTCTAAACTTTGCCTCTCTATTCCCTGCCAAGGGTATTCTTGTTCCCCTTTTAAAGAAGGAGTGAGACATTCACATTTTGGTCATCCTTCTTGAGTTTCATGTGTTCTGTGCATCTAGGGTAATTCGAGCATTTGGGCTAATATCCACTTATCAATGAGTGCATACCATGTGTGTTTTTCTGTGATTGGGTTAGCTCACTCAGGATGATATTTTCCAATTCCAACCATTTGCCTACGAATTTCATAAAGTCATTGTTTTTGATAGCTGAGTAATATTCCATTGTGTAGATGTACCACATTTTCTGTATCCATTCCTCTGTTGAAGGGCATATTGATCGTTCCAGTTTCTGGCTATTATGAATAAGGCTGCTGTGAACATGGTGGAGCATGTGTCTTTGTTATATGTTGGGGTATCTTTTGGGTATATGCTCAAGAGAGGTATAGCTGGTTCCTCAGGTAGTTCAATGTCCAATTTTCTGAGGAACCTCCAGACTGGTTTCCAGAATGGTTGTACCAGTCCGCAATCCCACCAACAATGGAAGAGTATTCCTCTTTCTCCACATCTTTGCCAGCATTTGCTGTCACCTGAGTTTTTGACCTTAGCTATTCTCACTGGTGTGAGGTGAAATTTCAGGATTGTTTTGATTTGCATTTGCCTTATGACTAAAGATGTTGAACATTTCTTTAGGTGTTTCTCAGCCATTCGGCATTCCTCAGCTGTGAATTCTTTGTTTAGCACCGAACCCCATTTTTTAATAGGGTTATTTGTCTCCCTGTGGTCTAACTTCTTGAGTTCTTTGTATATTTTGGATATAAGCCCTCTATCAGTTTTAGGATTGGTAAAGATCTTTTCCCAATCTCTTGGTCTTTTGTCTCAACAACAGTGTTTTTTGCCTTACAGAAGCTTTGCAGTTTTATGAGATCCCATTTATCTATTCTTGATCTTAGAGCATAAGCCATTGGTGTTTTGTTCAGGAAATTTTCTCCAGTGCCCATGTGTTTGAAATGCTTCCCTATTTTTCTTCTATTAGTTTGAAGTATCTGGTTTGATGTGGAGGTCCTTGATCCACTTGAACTTAAGTTTTTTTTGGCTCCTTTGTCAAAAATCAAGTGACCATAGGTGTGTAGGTTCATTTCTGTGTCTTCAATTCTATTGCACTGGTCTATCCATCTGTCTCTGTACCAATACCATGCAGTTTTTATCACTATTGCTCTGTAATACTGCTTCAGTTCAGGGAGAGTGATTCCCCCAGAAGTCCTTTTATTGTTGAGCTCTCCTAGGTTTTTTGCTATTCCAGATGAATTTGCAGATTGTTCTGTCTAATTCTCTAAAGAGGTGGATTGGTATTTTGAGGCAGATTGCATTGAATCTGTAGATTGATTTTGGTAAAATGGCCATTTTTCTATATTAATCCTGCCAATCCATGACCGTGGGAAATCTTTCCATCTTCTGAGATCTTCAATTTCTTTCTTCAAAGGCTTGGAGTTCTTATCATACAGATCTTTCACTTGCTTGGTTAAAGTCACACTGAGGTATTTTATATTATTTGGGACTATTATGAAGGGTGTTTTTTCCCTAATTTCTTTCTCGGCTTATTTCTCTTTTGTGTAGAGGAAGGCTACTGATTTATTTGAGTTAATTTTATACCCAGCCACTTTGCTGAAGGTGTTTATCAGCTTTAGTAGTTCTCTGGTGGAACTTTTGGGATCACTTAAATATACTATCATATCATCTGCAAATAGTGATATTTTGATTTCTTCTTTTGCAATCTGAATCCATCTGATCTCCTTTTGTTGTCTGATTGCTCTGGCTAGAACGTCAAGAACTATACTGAATAAGTAGGGAGAGAGTGGGCAGCCTTGTCTAGTCCCTGATTTTAGTGGGATTGTTTCAAGTTTCTCTCCACTTAGTTGAGTGTTAGCCACTGGTTTGCTGTTTATTGCTTTTACTAAGTTTAGGTATGGGCCTTGAATTCCTGTTCTTTCCAGGACTTTTATCATGGAGGGGTGTTGAATTTTGTCAAATGCATCTAGTGAAATGATCATGTGGTTTTTATCTTTCAGTTTGTTTATATTGTGGATTACGTTGATGGTTTTCCTTATATTAAACCATCCTGCATGCCTGGGATGAAGCCTACTTGATCATTATGGATGATTCTTTTGATGTGCTCTTGGATTTCGTTTGCCAGAATTTTATTGGTTATTTTTCCGCTGATATTCATAAGGGAAATTGGACTGAAATTCTCTTTCTTTGTTGGGTCTTTGTGTGGTTTAGGTATAAGAGCAATTGTGGCTTCATAGAAGGAATTTGGTAGTGCTCCATCTGGTTCAATTTTGTGGAATAGTTTGGATAGTATTGGTATGAGGTCTTCGATCAAGGTCTGATAGAATTCTGCTCTGAACCCATCTGGACCTGGGTTCTTTTTGGTTGGGAGATCTTTAATGACTGCTTCTATTTCTTTAGGAAGTTATGGGGTTGTTTAAATGGTTTATCTGTTCCTGATTTAACTACGGTACCTGATATCTGTCTAGGAAATTGTCAATTTCCTGCAGATTTTCAAGTTTTGTTGAATATAGGCTTTTGTAGTAGGATCTGTTGATTTTTTGATTCCTCTGATTCTGTAGTTATGTCTCTCTTTTCATTACTGATTTTGTTAATTTGGAAACACTCTCTGTGTCCTGTGGTTAGTCTGGCTAAGGTTTTATCTATCTTGTTGATTTTCTCCAAGAAGCAACTTTTGGTTCTGTTGATTCTTTGTCTAGTCCTTTTTGTTTCTACTTGGTTGATTTCAGGTCTCAGTTTGATTATTTCCTCCCTTCTACTCTTCCTGGGTGTATTTGCTTCTTTTTGTTCTAGAGCGTTTAGGTGTGCTGTCAAGCTGCTGACATATGCTCTCTCCTGTTTCTTTCTGCAGGCACTCAGAGCTATGAGCTTTCCTCTTAGCACAGCTTTCATTGTGTCCCATAAGTTTGGGTATGTTGTACCTTCATTTGCATTAAATTCTAAGAAGTCTTTAATTTCTTTCTTTCTTTCTTCCTTGACCAGGTTATCATTGAGTAGAGCATTGTTAAATTTCCATGTATATGTGGGCGTTTTTCCCTTATTGTTGTTGAAGACCAGCTTTAGCCCGTGGTGGTCTGATAGGACGCATGGGATTATTTCTATCTTTCTGTATCTATTGAGGCCTGTTTTATGACAAATTATAAGGTCAATTTTGGAGAAAGTACTATGAGGTGGTGAGAAGAAGGTATACCCTTTTGTTTTAGGATAGAATGTTTTATAAATATCTGTTAAGTCAGTTTGGTTCATGACTTCTCTTAATCTGTCTTTGTCTCTGTTTAATTTCTGTTTCCATGATCTGGCCATTAATGAGAGTGGGGTGTTGAAATCTCCTTCTATTATTGTGTGAGGTGCAATTTGTGCTTTGAGCTTTAGTAAGGTTTCTTTTATGTATGTAGGTGCCCTTGTATTTGGAGCATAGGTATTTAGGATTGAGAGTTCATCTTGGTGGATTTTTACTTTGATGTATAAGAAGTGTCCTTCCTTATCTTTTTTGATGACTTTTGGTTGAAAATCGGTTTTATTCGCTATTAGAATGGCTACTCCAGCTTGCTTCTTCAGACCATTTGCTTGGAAAGTTGTTTTCCAGCCTTTTACTCTGAGGTAGTATATGTCTCTGAGGTGTGTTTCCTGTAGGGAGCAGAATGCGGGGTCTTCATTGCATACCCAGTTTGTTAATCTATGTCTTTTTATTGGGGAGTTGAGTCCATTGATATTGAGAGATAGTAAGCAATAGTGATTGTTGCTTCCTGTTATATTTGTAATTGGTAGTGAGATTATGTTTGTGTACTTTTTTCTCTTTGTTTTGTTGCCAAGACAATGAGTTTCTTGCTTTTTCTAGGGCGTATCTTGCCTCCTTATGTTGGGTTTTACCATTTATTATCCTTTGTAGGGCTGGATTTTTAGAAAGATACTATGTAAATTTGGTTTTGTCATGGAATATCTTGGTTTCTCCATCTATGTTTTTGAGAGTTTTGCAGGATACAGTAACCTGGGCTGGCATTTGTGTTCTCTTAGGGGCTGTATGACATTGTCCAGGATCTTCTGGCTTTCATAGTCTCTGGTGAGAATTCTGGTGTGATTCTGATAGGTCTGCCTTTATATATTACTTGACCGTTTTCCTTTACTGCTTTTAATATTCTTTCTTTGTTTTGGGCATTTGGTGTTTTTTGTCTATTATGTGACAGGAGGAGTTTCTTTTCTGGTCCAATCTATTTGGAGTTCTGTAGGCTTCTGTATGCTTATGGGTATCTCTTTCTTTAGGTTAGGGTAGTTTTCTCCTATGATTTTGTTGAAGATATTTACTCTTCCTTTGAGCTGGGAGTTTTCACTCTCTTCTATACCTATTATCCTTAGGTTTGATCTTCTCATTGAGTCCTGGATTTCCTGTATGTTTTGGACCAGTAGCTTTTTCAATTTTACATTATCTTTGACAGTAGTGTCGATGATTTCTGTGGAATCTTCTGCTCCTGAGATTCTCTCCTCTATGTCTTGTATTCTCTTCGTGATGCTAGTATCTACAGCTCCTTGTCTCTTCCTTTGGTTTTCTATATCCAGGGTTGTCTCCTTTTGTGCTTTCTTAATTGCTTCTATTTACATTTTAATTCTTTCACCTGTTTGATGTGTTTTCCTGAAATTCTTTCAGGGATTTTTGTGATTCCTCTCTGTAGGCTTCTACTTGTTTATTTATGCTTTCCTGCCTTTCTCTAAGGGTGTTCTGTATGTCTTTCTTAAAGTCTTCCTTCATTGTGATCAAATGTGATTTTAAATCTAGATCTTGCTTTTCTGGTGTGTTTGGATATTCAGTGTTTGCTTTGGTGGGAGAGTTGGGCTCCGATGATGCCATGTAGTCTTGGTTTCTGTTGCTTGGGTTCCTGAGCTTGCCTCTCGCCATCAGATTATCTCTGGTGTTACTTTGTTCTGCTATTTCTGACAGTGGCTAGACTGTCCTATAAGCCTGTGTGTCAGAAGTGCTGTAGACCTGTTTTTCTGTTTTCTTTCAGCCAGTCATGGGAACAGAGTGTTCTGTTTTCAGGCATGTAGTCTTTCCTGTCTACTGGTCTTCAGTTGTTCCTGTGGGCGTATGTCCTGAGTCCACCTGGCAGGTTGCTTGGAGCAGAATAGTTGGTCTTTCCCCTGGTCTTGCGGCTGAAGCTGCTCCGGGGGGGCTGCTTTTAAGCTCTTTGTGAGGGCTGCAACCATGAAGGCCTGTGCTGCCTTTTCCAGGGGCCATGTGTACCGTGGTCCCAGATGGCATTAGATGGTTTCCTCTGGAATCAGAAATGTGGGCAGAGTGTAGTCTCTTCTGGCTTCTGGCATATCTGCCCCTCTGAAGGTCTAGCTCTTCCTCCCATGAGATTTGGGTGGAGCGAGCTGTTGATTGGGTCACTTCAGGTCTAGGTGGTGTCTGTACCATAGGGGACCTGCAGCTTGAGTGCTCCTATCTTCCGGTTCCCAGAGGCCTTATAGAGTTTCCTCTTGGGCGAGGGATGTGGGCAGGGGTGGACAGTATTGGTTGTTCTTTCCAGCTCTGCAGAATCAGGAGTGCTCACCTGTCTGGACGGTGAGCTCTCTCTCCCATGGGGTTTGGAAGCAGGGAGCTGTGGCACCCCCTCTAATTTAATGAATTTTGGTTTTCTCTTTTTTGTTAGATAAAATAAGAGTTTGTCCATCTTATTTTTTTAAAGAACTGCTTGTATCCAGATAATTCCATGTATTGTTCATTGTTAATATCTGTCATGGGTTTCTTAATATTTTCATCTCTTGCTTTTGTGTTTGTCTTGCTCCTGTTTTAAATATGACTTGAGGTTCAACATTTGGGTTTCTTTGTATTATTAGTTTTTAAAAATGTAACTTCTCACAGTTACAACCTATACCTTTAGAAGTGTCTCAGATTTACTCTAAAGACTCTAATAAGTTTTATTTTCATTTGAGTCTATCATTGACTTTTGTTAGCAGATTTTTTTGCAGTTGAATTCTCCCTGTTTCCTTCGTAGTTTTATATTTTATAGTTTTGTTATGTATGTACTCATTCACAAAATTTATTTAGCCATATGTATGTGTGCATAAGTTAAAAATGTTAATCATATCATGAGGATGGTTATTAAAATGACTAATTTTTATTACATTCTTTTTGTGTGTGCATGCATTCATATGTATGTGGGAAAACGTGAGGGAGAGGGAGGAGGAGGGGGAGCGAAAAGGAAGGGAGAGGAGGAGAGGGAGGGGCAGAGGGAGAGAGCAGACATATGCAAGTCAGAAAAAATTTCTGGACGTTCATCCTCTTCTACAATGGGGGACCCAGAGATGGAGCTCACGTCTTCATGCTTGTCATTAGCACCTTTACCTTCTGAACGATTTCAGGAGACTAAGCTACAGGAAATTCTAAGGGAATAAATAAAAATTCAGATTCCATAAAATGCAATTCTTCCATCTAGGATGGAGTCTAGGAATTTGAGTTATTAGCATTCACTCCAGGTGTTCCTGCTGTAAGTGGCTTTGCTTTGCCTCCACAATATTAGACTGCACGATGGGCCTTATTTATTCATGAGGGAATTCGGAATTAACTCTGGAATTGGTACAATTTTTACTTTCTTTCAATATGACAAATACACTTCCCCGTTAAGTTTATCATCTAATTCTAATGAACAACTTATACAAATAATAAAAGTGGAATTACTATTAATAGTCAATATTTTGTCTTTAAAATAGCAATAACATTGTCTCTCGTAGGGATAAAAGTACATTCTTTTTCATTTATTTGTTCTGCTTCAATTATGCACTATGGTAGAAGTATAGAATCTCTGCATCTATATTTTTCTTTGAAAATTGATACTTTTGAGCTGTCTGGACTCATTACTCCCTGAGAAGAAGTCTGAGTCTGAAGGAATAAAAAATAACTTAGGCTGTTGAACTAAAATGCTCATATAGAGCTAAAGTTGCATTGTGTAAATGCCTTTTTAAAAACCAATTTGATTATTTTCTTACCAGTTTTGAAATTCTTTTGTGACCGTTTGTAAGTTTTTCTAACTGAATATTTCTACAGAGTGTCCTATTATACAGTACATATATCTTTGTTCATTTGTTTCTATATGTTTTCTGAGGAAGTGTATTCCTAGTGATCTCTCTATCGCTTCAGAGAGAAGCCATGAGTTATTTTCCATTCCAAGAAGAACTAAATTGATGCACACAGTGATCATTTACTAGTAGTGGGAACAGTAGCAGAGGGCTACACTTCCCTTATTAAGATGAAATTTCTAGTTTTATTTATTCTGAAAAAAGTCTCTGTCTCAAATTAAAGGATTAGTCTAGGGACTCAGCACATCAACTTTGCTACTCCAAGTACAGAAGCGAATGGGATAAGCATTGTGGCTCATTCTTTACAGCGGCTTATTTGTAGGTGAGAAAATGAAAAATTGCAGAGAATATTAGTTCCCATTAAAAGGTAAAACACAAAGAGGCTACTGTCAATTCAGGCTGTGCTTGTTGATTTCCAAATAACAACCCTATTTCCAGAGTCAGTAAAAGCAGTGCTCTCCTGAGAGGAGACAGAGACTCTTGCCTTCAGAGCTGAATAAACCTGGTACATAACTTTGTCATTTTTTTTATGAGAACAGTGGCTCTGAGGATCTTAGATTTTCTTGAAAAAGAAAGAAAGAAAGAAGCAAAGAAGTAAAGAAAGTGAGGGAAGAAAACACTATCAAATGTTGTCTATATCACCTTCTTTACAAAAGGATACAGGCATACACACTTAGGAAAAATTCAGAAGTTATAAACTTGGTAGACGTTTCTATTTTTTAAGGGTAACTGCCTCGTGAAGATGGCTTCAAAAGTAGCATATATGATTAGTTAACATGTGTTTGCAATTTTAAAGAAAAGATCTTTATGTTACTTAAAGATATAGTATTTAAAAATTCAATTAGAATGCATATTCTTTCTTTTTTAAATTATTGGATATTTTTTTTATTACATTTCAAATGTTATTCCCTTTCCTGGCTTCCCAACCTTAAAATCCCCTATCCCATTCCCCTCCTCTTCTTCTATAAGAGTATTCCCCCTCTCTAACTACCCCCTTTCCACCCCTGGCCCCCTACAGTCCCATGCACTGGGTGTCCAGCCTTGGCAGGACCAAGGGCTTCTTCTCCCACTGGTACCCAACAAGGCCATACTCTGCTACATATAGAGCTGAAGTCATGGGTCTGTCAATGTGTAGTCTTTGGATAGTAGTTTAGTCCCTGGTAGGTCTGGTTGGTTGTTACTGTTGTTCTTATGGGATTGCAAATCCCTTTAGCTCCTTCAATCCTTTCTCTAGTTCCTCCAACTGGACCCCATTCTCAGTTCAATGGTTTGCTGCTAGCATTTGCCTCTGTGTTTGACATGCTCTGACTGAGCCTCTCAGGGGACAGCAATATCCAGCTCCTATCATCACCCACTTCTTGGCTTAATAAATATTATCTAGTTTTGATATATATATCTGTATCCCCATCTGGGCCAGGCTCTGAATGGCCATTCGTTCAGTCTCTGCTCCAAACTTCATCTCCATATCCTCTCCTATGAATATTTTTGTTCCCCATTTTAAGAAGGACTGAAGCATCTGCACTTTGGTTGTCCTTCTTCTTGAGCTTCATGTGGTCTGTTGTACTCTGAGGTAGTGTCTCTCTTTGTAACTGAGATGTGTTTTTTTCTGTATGCAGCAAAATGCTGGGTCCTCTTTTGGTTTGGTTGCAAGAAGATTACTTTCTTGCTTTTTGTAGGGTGTAGTTTCCCTCCTTGTGTTAGAGTTTTCCATCTATTATCCTTTATAGGGCTGGATTTGTGGAAAGATACTGTGTAAATTTGGTTACATCATGGAATATCTTGGTTTCTCCATCTATGTTAAGAGATGTTTGCTGGATACAGTAACATGGGTTGGCATTTGTTTTCTCTTAGGGTGTATATGACATCTGCCTAGGATCTTCTGGCTTTCACAGTCTCTGTTGGGAAGTTTGGTATAATTCTGATATGTCTGCCTTTATAAGTTACTTGACCTTTTTCTCTTACTGCTTTTAATATTCTTTCTTTGTTTTGTGCATTTAGTATTATGACAAATATGTGAAGGGAAGAATTTCTTTTCTGGTCTAATCTGGACCAAACTTAGAGGGACACTGAACTGAGTTATATGAATTCAGAACACTAAGGGAACAATTATCCTACAGTTATGGAATACCAAGTATTCTTCCTGTGATGGTTTTTATGGTGTGTAGGGTTGCTAAGTGATTCAAACTGTGAATATGACTGTTTATTGTTTATTATTTATTGTTTTAAGTTTACGGTATAGTTTAAAAATTTCTTCCTTTTACTCCCTCTATACACTCCCACAAATCCACCCCTCTCTTTCAAATTCTTGGCCTCTTTTTGCTAATTGTTGTTAGACACATATATGTATATCAGTATACATATACATTCTTAAATGCAACCATCTTATTCCTTTAGTGCAGCTTCTGTGAATGGTTTCAGGAATGACCATTTGACAAAGGACAATCAGTTGTTATGAGCTTTTCTGGGGAAGACTACTTTTGCCACTTGCAGTTTTCTTCAGATCCCTGTAGTACTTTTTGTAGGGTTGAGACTTCGTTGGGATTTTCTACACTGAGTTAGCATGCCAATTGCTGCCATCCTTGTTAGCTCTCCTTTGGCATATGGTGAGATTTTTGTGGATGAACTTCTGTTATTACTAGGAGACACAATGACTTAGTAACCCCTTCCCTGGTTCTTACAATCTTTCGATTCCCTTCTGAAATGTTCCCTAGCTGTAGGTGTAGACATTATAGATATATCCACTGGGACTGGGTTACAAAACTCTGCATTTTTATTGGTTGTGGTTTTCTGTTGTGGTCTTTACCTATTGCAAAGAGGAGTTTCCTTGATCATGGGTGAAGACAACACTTATCTGTCAATATAAGGTCAAATGGTTACAGATTGTTGTTGAAGACTATGCTGGTTTTATAAATTAATGATTAGGCACTCAAGTGGCAGGTCCCCTGCGGACCAGACACCACCCGGACCTGAAGGGACCCGGTCAACAGCTCCCTGCACCCAAATCCCGTGGGAGGGAGAGCTAAATCTTCAGAGGGGCAGACATGCCAGGAAAGCCAGAAGAGACTACACTATGCCCTCATTTCTGACTCCAGAGGAAAACACCTAATGCCATCTGGGACCCCGGTGCATGGGGAACCCTGGGAAAGGCGGCACAGGCCCTTCTGGTTGCCAACCTCACTAAGAGCTCAAAAGCAGCCCCCCAGGAGCAGCTTCAGCCGCAGGACCACAGGTAAGAACAACTTTTCTTATCCACGCAACCTGCCTGGTGGAGTCAGGACACAGGCCTTCAGGAACAGCTGAAGACCAGTAGACAGGAAAGACTATACACCTGAAAACAGAACACTCTGTTCCCATAACTGGCTGAAAGAAAACAGGAAAACAGGTCTAAACCACTCCTAACACAGAGGCCTATAGGACAATCTAGCCATTGTCAGAAATAGCAGAACAAGTTAACATCAGAGACAACCTGATGGCTAGAGGTAAGCACAGGAACCCAGGCAACCGAAATCAAGACTACATGGCATCATCGGAGGCCAATTCTCCCAACGAAGCAAACACTGAATATCCAAACACACCAGAAAAGCAAGATCTTGATTTTAAATCACATTTGATCATGATGATGGAGGACTCCAAGAAAGACATAAAGAACTCCCTTAGAGAAACACAGGAAAACATAAACAAGTAGAAGCCTATAGAGAGCAGTCACAAAAATCCCTGAAAGAATTCCAGGAAAACACAGTCAAACAGGTGAAGGAATTAAAGAATGGAAATAGAAGCAATAAAGAAAGCACAAAGGGAGACAACCCTGGATATAGAAAACCAAAGGAAGGGACAAGGAGCTGCAGATATAAGCATCACCAACAGCATACAAGAGATAGAAGAGAGAATTTCAGGAGCAGAAGATTCCATAGAAATCATCAACACAATTGACAAAGATAATGTAAAATGGAAAAAGCTACTAGTTCAAAGCATACAGGAAATCCAGGACTCAATGAGAAGATCAAACCTAAGGATAATAGGTATAGAAGAGAGTGAAGACTGCCAGCTCAAAGGACCGGTAAATATCTTCAACAAAATCATAGAAGAAAACTTCCCTAACCTAAAGAAAAAGAGGCTGATAAACAGGCAAGAAGCCTACAGAACTCCAAATAGATTGGGCCAGAATAGAAACTCCTCATGTCACATAATAGTAAAAACACCAAATGCACAAACAAAGAAAGAATATTAAAATAAGTAAGGGAAAAAGGTCAAGTAACATGTAAAGGCAGACCTATCAGAATCACCCCAGACTTTTCACCAGACTATGAAAGCCAGAAGATCCTGGACAGATGTCATACAGACCCTAAGAGAATACAAATGCCAGCACAGGTCATTGTATTCAGCAAAACTCTCAATTAACATAGATGGAGAAACCAAGATATTCCATGACAAAAAAAAATTTACACAATATCTTTCTACGAATTGAGCCCTACAAAGGATAATAAATGGTAAAGCCCAACATAAGGAGGTAAGTTACACCCTAGAAAAAGCAAGAAAGTAATTGTCATGGCAAAAAAACAAAGAGAAGAAGAGCACACAAACACAATCTCACATCAAAAGACGAATATAACAGGAAGCAACAATCACTATTCCTTAATATCTCTCAACATCAATGGTCTCAACTCCTCAATAAAAAGATATAGATTAACAAACTGGATATGCAATGAGGACCCTGTATTCTGCTGCCTGCAGGAAACATACCTCAGAGACAAAGACAGACATTACTTCAGAATGAAAGGCTGGAAAACAACTTTTCAAGCACATGGTCTGAAGAAGCAAATTGGAGTAGCCATTCTAATATCAAATAAAATAGATTTTCAACCAAAAGTCATCAAAAAAGATAAGGAAGGACACTTCATATTCATCAAAGGAAAAGTCCACCAAGATGAACTCTCAATCCTAAATATCTGTGTTCCAAATACAAGGGCACCTACATACATAAAAGAAACCTTACTAAAGCTCAAAGCACACATTGCACCTCACACAATAATAGAAGGAGATTTCAACACTCCACTCTCATCAATGGCCAGATCATGGAAACAGAAATTAAACAGAGACGTAGACAGACTAAGAGAAGTCATGAACCAAATGGACTTAACACATATTTATAGAATATTCTATCCTAAAACAAAAGGATACACTTTGTTTTTACCACCTCATGGTACTTTCTCCAAAACTCACCATATAATTGGTCATAAAACAGGCCTCAGTAGATACAGAATGATAGAAATAATCCCATGCATGCTATCAGACCACCACGGGCTAAAGTTGGTCTTCAATAAAAATAAGTGAAGAACGCTCACATATACATGGAAGTTGAACAATGCTCTACTCAATGATAACTTGGTCAAGGAAGAAAGAAAGAAAGAAATTAAAGACTTCTTTGAATTTAATGAAAATGAAGGTACAGCACACCCAAATTTATGGGACACAATGAAAGCTATGCTAAGAGGAAAGCTCATAGCTCTGAGTGTCTGCAGAAAGAAACAGTAGAGAGCATATGTCAGCAGCTTGACAGCACAACTAAACGCTCTAGAACAAAAAGAAGCAAATACACCCAGGAAGAGTAGAAGGGAGGAAATAATCAAACTGAGACCTGAAATCAACCAAGTAGAAACAAAAAGGACTAGACAAAGAATCAACAGAACCAAAAGTTGGTTCTTTGAGAAAATCAACAAGATAGATAAAACCTTAGCCAGACTAATGAGAGGACACAGAGAGTGTGTACAAATTAACAAAATCAGACATGAAAAGGGAGACATAACTACAGATTCAGAGGAAATTCAAAAAATCATCAGATCCTACTACAAAAGCCTATATTCAACAAAACTTGAAAATCTGCAGGAAATGGAAAATTTCCTAGACAGATACCAGGTACTGAAGTTAAATCAGGAACAGATAAACCATTTAAACAACCCCATAACTTCCTAATGAAATAGAAGCAGTCATGAAAGGTCTCCCAACCAAAAAGAGCCCAGGTCCAGATGGGTTCAGTGCAGAATTCTATCAGACCTTCATAGAAGACCTCATACCAATACTATCCAAACTATTCCACAAAATTGAAACAGATGTAGTGCTACCAAATTCCTTCTATGAAGCCACAATTACTCTTCTACCACACAAAGACCCAACAAAGAAAGAAAATTTCAAACCAACTTCCCTTATGAATATCGATTCAAAGGTACTCAATAAAATTCTTGCAAACCAAATCCAAGAGCACATCAGAACAATCATCCAACATGATCAAGTAGGCTTCATCCCAGGCATGCAGGGATGGTTTAATATACGGAAAACCATCAACGTGATCCATTATATAAACAAACTGAAAGAACAAAACCACATGATCATTTCATTAGATGCTGAGAAAGCATTTGACAAAATTCAACACCCCTTCTTGATAAAAGTCCTTGAAAGAATAGGAATTCAAGGCCCATACCTAAATATAGTAAAAGCCCTATATAGCAAACCAGTAGCTAACATTAATCTAAATGGAGTGAAACTTGAATCAATCCCACTAAAATCAGGGACTAGACAAGGTTGCCTACACTTTCCCTACTTATTCAATATAGTTCTTGATGTTCTAGCCAGAGCAATCAGACAACAAAAGGAGATCAGATGGATTCAGATTGCAAAAGAAGAAATCAAAATATCACTATTTGCAGATGATATGATAGTATATTTAAGTGATCCCAAAAGTTCCACCAGAGAACAACTAAACCTGATAAACACCTTCAGCAAAGTGGCTGGGTATAAAATTAACTCAAATAAATCAGTAACCTTCCTCTACACCAAAGAGAAACAAGCTGAGAAAGAAATTAGGGAAACGACACCCTTCATAATAGACCCAAATAATATAAAGTACCTCGGTGTGACTTTAACTAAGCAAGTAAAAGATCTGTACAATAAGAACTTCAACACTCTGAAGAAAGAAATCGAAGAAGACCTCAGAAGATGGAAAGATCTCCCATGCTCATGGATTGGCAGGATTAATATAGTAAAAATGGCCATTTTACCAAAAGCAATCTACAGATTCAATGCAATCCCCATCAAAATACCAATCCAATTCTTCAGAGAATTAGACAGAAGAACTTGCAAATTCATCTGGAATAACAAAAAACCGAGGATAGCTAAAACTATCCTCAACAATAAAAGGACTTCTGGGGGAATCACTATTCCTGAACTCAAGCAGTATTACAGAGCAATAGTGATAAAAATTGCATGGTATTGGTACAGAGACAGACAGATAGATCCGTGGAATAGAATTGAAGACCCAGAAATGAACCACACACCTATGGTCACTTGATTTTTGACAAAGGATCCAAAACCATCAAATGGAAAAAAGATAGCATTTTCAGCAAATGGTGCTGGTTCAACTGGAGGTCAGTATGTAGAAGAATGCAGATCGATCCATGCTTATCACCCCCTACAAAGCTTAAGTCCAAGTGGATCAAGGACCTCCACATCAAACCAGATACACTCAAACTAATAGAAGAAAAAGTGGGAAAGAATCTCGAACACATGGGCACTGGAGTAAATTTCCTGAACAAAATACCAACGGCTTATGCTCTAAGATCAAGAATTAACAAATGAGATCTCATGAAACTACAAAGCTTCTGTAAGGCAAAGGACACTATTGTTAGGACAAAACGGCAACCAAGAGACTGGGAAAAGATCTTTACCAATCCTACAACTGATAAAGGGCTTTTATCCAAAATATACAAAGAACTCAAGAAGTTAGACTGCAGGGAGACAAATAACCCTATTAAAAATGGGGTTCAGAACTAAACAAAGAATTCACAGCTGAGGAATTCCGAATGACTGAGAAACACCTACAGAAATGTTCAACATAAGTCATAAGGGAAATGCAAATCAAAAGAACCCTGAGATCCCACCTCACACCAGTGAGAATGGCTAAGATGAAAAACTCAGGTGACAGCAGTTGCTGGTGAGGATGTCAAGAAAGAGGAACACTCCTCCATTTATGGTGGGATTGCAGACTGGTACAATCTTTCTGGAAATGAGTCTGGGGGTTCTTCAGAAAATTGGACATTGAACTACTTGAGGACCCAGCTATACCTCTCTTGGGCATATACTCAATAGATGCCCCAACATATAACAAAGACACATGCTCCACTATGTTCATAGCAGCCTTATTTATAATAGCCAGAAGCTGGAAAGAATGGCCAGATGCCCTTCAACAGAGGAATGGATATAGAAAATGTGGTACATCTACAAATGGAATATTACCCAGCTATCAAAAACCATGACTTTATGAAATTTATAGGCAAACAATGGAACTGGAAAATATCATCCTGAGTGAGGTAACCCAATCATATAAAAACACACATGGTATGCACTCATTGGTAAGTGGATATTAGCCCAAATGCTCGAATTACCCTAGATGCACTGAACACATGAAATTCAAGAATGATGACCAAAATGTGAATGCTTTATTCCTTCTTTAAAAGGGGAACAAGAATACCTTTGGGAGGGAATAGGGAGGCAAAGTTTAGAACAGAGGCAGAAGGAACACCCATTCAGAGCCTGCCCCACATGTGGCCCATACATACACAGCCACCAAACTAGATAAGATGGATGAAGGCCGACAGGAACCAGATGTAGATCTCTCCTGAGAGACACAGCCAGAATACAGCAAATACAAAGGCGAATGCCAGCAGTAAACCACTGAACTTAGAACGGGACCCCCGTTGAAGGAATCAGAAAAAGGACTGGAAGAGCTTGAAGGGGCTCAAGACCCCATATGAACAACAATGCCAACCAAGCACAGCTTCCAGGGACTAAGCCACTACCCAAAGACTATACATGGACTGACCCTGGGCTCCAACCTCCTAGGTAGCAATGAATAGCCTAGTAAGAGCACCAGTAGAAGGGGAAGCCCTTGGTCCTGCCATGACTGAACCCCCAGTGAACGTGATTGTTGGGGGGGGGGTAATGGGAGAGGATGGGGAGGGGACACCCATGTAGAAGGGGAGGGGGTAGGGTTAGGGGGATGTTGGCCAGGAAACCGGGAAAGGGAATAACATTCTAAATGTAAATAAATACCCAAGTTAATAAAGATGAAAAAATTAATTAATGCTTATAGATTTTCCTCCAGGAACCATGATTTTACTAGCACTGAGTGGTTAGCTAGGTTCCCAGTGTTAGCTATGTTTTTCTTCATTGAGTAGATTTCTAATCAATTCTGATCAGAGAGCTATATAGGCTACCACAAGGTATGCAAGCCACTACTGCACCCTTAAGATTATCAAGCCACGCTGGTCATTGATATGATGTATTGGTATCAGCGTTGGGTTGAACTGTTGCTTGTATCACTCCTTTGAAAATTTTCGTGGTGTTGTCAGGTTCCATAAAAGCTACCGCTACATTAAAAAAAAGCTACTGCTAATGGAGAGAGCAATACACATCAGTTTCACTTAGGAAATCTTTGCTATGCCCTATTTATAAAATGATGATGCCTTTGGTCAACACCAAAAGCTGAAATGTGAATCTTTATTGCTAATATGATTGTTTAAGGATGAACTTTGACAAGATCTCCAGAGGTGCCTTTTCTGATACCTCATCTTGGAATTCCTTTCTTAAGAGCCTCTAAACCAATAGTTCTCAATTTTCCAAATGCCTTGACTCTTTAGTTCTTCATGTAATGGTGACCCACAACCATATAATTACTATCACTGCAACTTTATAACTGTAATTCTGCTACTGTTATGAATCATAATGTAAATATTTTGGAGTGAGAGGTTTTGAGACCCACAGAGTTTGAACCTCTGTTATAAACTATTAAAGCACTTGGCTTCTCTTTCACTATTCAGAAGCTTGTTACATGGTCATTCAAGTTATGAACATCAGAAGTTTTCTTTAGAAATTAATATTTTTATTTTTTACATTTTTCATTAGATATTTTATATGTTTACATTTCACATGTTATCCCCTTTCTCTGTTTCCCCCTCTCCCGCCCTGTTCCCCTGTTTCTGTGAGGATGCTCCCTGTTCCACCTACCCACTCCCACCTAGCCACACTGGCATTCCCCTATACTGGGGAAATGAGCCTTCATTGGACCAAGGGCTTATCCTCATATTGATGCCAGACAATGCCATCCTCTGCTACACATGTGGCTAGAAACATTGCTCCCTCCCCTGTGCACTCTTTGGTTGGATGGAACTAGAAAATACCATCCCGAATGATGTAACCCAGTCACAAAGGAACACACTTGGTATGCACTCACTAATAAGTGGATATTAGCCCAAAAGCTTAGAGTATCCAAGATGCAATTCATAAACCATACGAAGCTCAAGAAGAAGGAAGATCAAAGTGTGGATGCTTCAGTCCTACCTAGAAGGGGAAACAAAATACCCATGGGAAGAAATACAGGAAGAATGATCGGAGCAGAGACTAAAGGTAATTACTTTTGATTGATCAATATTGTTTGGTAGATAATAAGACGATAATTTATTTGATTCAAAGATTTCTATTATTTTCAGTCAACTCCGAGATCCTTTGTATTATTTCTGTTTAATTGTTAAAGATGCTTCAAAGTTTATTTAGTCCAATTGATGATGCTAAGAAATAGTGAGTTTTTTTTTTTGAAGTTCTCGTCTTTTTTTTTTTTTTTTATTAACTTGAGTATTTCTTATATACATTTCGAGTGTTATTCCCTTTCCCGGTTTCCAGGCAAACATTCCCTTCCCCCCTCCCCTTCCTTATCGTTGTTCCCCTCCCCACCCTCCCCCCTTGTCGCCCTCCCCCCAACAATCTAGTTCACTGGGGGTTCAGTCTTAGCAGGACCCAGGGCTTCCCCTTCCACTGGTGCTCTTACTAGGATATTCATTGCTACCTATGAGTTCAGAGTCCAGGGTCAGTCCATGTATAGTCTTTAGGTAGTGGCTTAGTCCCTGGAAGCTCTGGTTGCTTGGCATTGTTGTACATGTGGGGTCTCGAGCCCCTTCAAGCTCTTCCAGTTCTTTCTCTGATTCCTTCAACGGGGGTCCTATTCTCAAATCAGTGGTTTGCTGCTGGCATACGCCTCTGTGTTTGCTGTATTCTGGCTGTGTCTCTCCGGAGAGATCTACATCCGGCTCCTATCGGCCTGCACTTCTTTGCTTCATCCATCTTGTCTAATTGGATGGCTGTATATGCATGGGCCACATGTGGGGCAGGCTCTGAATGGGTGTTCCTTCAGTCTCTGTTTTAATCTTTGCCTCTCTCTTCCCTGCCAAGGGTATTCTTGTTCCCCTTTTAAAGAAGGAGTGAAGCATTCACATTTTGATCATCCGTCTTGAGTTTCATTTGTTCTAGGCATCTAGGGTAATTCAAGCATTGGGGCTAATAGCCACTTATCAATGAGTGCATACCATGTGTGTCTTTCTGTGATTGGGTTACCTCACTCAGGATGATATTTTCCAGTTCTGACCATTTGCCTATGAATTTCATAAAGTCATTGTTTTTGATAGCTGAGTAATATTCCATTGTGTAGATGTACCACATTTTCTGTATCCATTCCTCTGTTGAAGGGCATCTGGGTTCTTTCCAGCTTCTGGCTATTATAAATAAGGCTGCGATGAACATAGTGGAGCACGTGTCTTTTTTATATGTTGGGGCATCTTTTGGGTATATGCCCAAGAGAGGTATAGCTGGATCCTCAGGCAGTTCAATGTCCAATTTTCTGAGGAACCTCCAGACTATTTCCAGAATGGTTGTACCAGTCTGCAACCCTACCAACAATGGAGGAGTGTTCCTCTTTCTCCGCATCCTCGCCAGCATTTGCTGTCACCTGAGTTTTTGATCTTAGCCATTCTCACTGGTGTGAGGTGAAATCTCAGGGTTGTTTTGATTTGCATTTCCCTTATGACTAAAGATGTTGAACATTTCTTTAGGTGTTTCTCAGCCATTCGGCAAGAAATAGTGAGTTTTTAACAGTACACAAAGGATAGGGAACAATTGAGCTAAATTACATGGTGAATAAACAACTATAACCTAGAAATAGTAAGTTCTACAACATTGGCAAGAACTCTCTGGCCATTTTTTCTCTATTAATAGTAAATAAATTTCTCTGCAGTAAATAATTTTTGTTTACATATTCACATGATCTCTAAAAACATGAAGCTTTTAGAAGCCTTTACATTAAGTCACTTCTTAACCCTTAGTGTTCAATGATATATACACTTAAAATTTAGTTTTGCTGTCTTTGAGTCCTGTTTATGATTAAAACACATTGAAATAAAAAATTGATATAATTATATTTTGAGGATTTTCAGTTCCAATCTTGCCTCTAGGGATTATATTTTGTAGGAATTGTGAGGTGGCTCAGCAGATAAAGGAATTTAATATCAAGCCTGGTGATCTGAGGTCAATCTCTGGGGCCCACACTGTAAGAAGATAGGACCAGCCTCCACAAGTTGTTCTCAGATCTAAACACACACTTTGTTGCATGAGTATGTATATATGTGCATACATATATAGATAAAGTAAAAACACTTAAAATTGAATTTGATATTGTACTATATTTCATTGAATATTTTCCCAACATCTTTTTTCTTCTATTATACATCCTGAATGCAGTTTCCTCTCACTCAACTCCTCCAGATCCACCACTCCTGTTTCTTCAGAAAGTAATATGTCTCCCAGGATTATCAACTGAACACAGCATAACAAGATGCAATAGACCTAGACACACACTTGCATATTAGGCCTGGGTGAGGCAAGCCAGCAGGAGAAAAATGGTCCCAAGAGAAGGTGAAAGAGTCAGAAATAAATACCCTCTCTCCCACTGTTTGGACTCCCACAAAAACACAACATGTATGCAGAGGACCTAGCACAGATTCTTTAATTGCAACTTAAGTCTGTGAGCCGCTATGAGCTCTGTTTAATTGATTCTGTGGACCATTCTCTCCTGGTGTTCTCAAGCCCTTGGCTCCTACAGTTTTCCTCCTCCTCTTCTTTTGTGATTTTTCTCCAGGCTCCAAGATGAGAGACCTGATTGAGATCTCCAAATAGGGCTTTCTCACTGCCTAATGCTTGGCTATGGATCTCTGTATGCAACTATTAGCTGCCCAAGGAGCCCTTGGATGATGATTGGGCTGGGTGTTGATCATGAGTATAGCAGAATATCATTAGGAATCATTTTACTGCTTTTTTTTTAAATCCTAGGTCTGTGGGCTATCCAGACTCTAGTTCCTGGTCATCCAGGCAGTGTCATGTATGAGATCCCTTTTCTTGCATGAAACCGGTCACTGGTTGACCCCTCACACAAGTTCTGTGCCTTCATTGACCTAGCACATCTTTAAGGCAGGATATACCACAGGCTGAAGATTCTGTGGCTTGGTTGGTGTCCCAGTCATACCACTAGAGGTTGCCTGGTTGCATAAGATGGACAGATGAGGTTCCAAATCTTTCATTCCTAGGAGTCCTCTGTCAGACTCCACTGGACTAGGTTTCCCCATTGTCTCCTAAGTGCCCTCCAATTTCAGTTGTCTCTTCCCATACACTCTCCTCTCAAACCCCCATGCCTAATGTCTCCTACTCCCATCCCCACTTTGCCCAATGTCACCTCAAAAATCTTTTCTATTTTCCCTTTCCAGGGAGATCCATGTTTTCCCCTACAGTTCTCCTTTTTACCTAACCTCTCTTGGTCTGTGGATTGTAGCATGATCAACATCACTTAAGAGCTAATATCTACATATAAGGGAGTACATATGATGTATGCCTTTCTGGATCTAAGTTACCTCACTCATGATGTATGAAAATTTCATGATATTATTTTTAAATATCTAAGTAATACTATATTGTGTAAATGTACCAGTTGAGGAACATCTCAGTGTTTTCCAGTTTTTTTGCCATTATGAATAAAGCCTCTCTGGACATAGTTCATGAAGCGTCTTCATTTTAGGTGGTATACCTGGTTCTTGAAGTAGATTGATGGACAGATTTCTCATGAATCACTGAATTGATTTCCAGAGTGTTTAAGTTTGCACTCCCAACAGCAATGCAGAGGTGTTTCCCCTATTCTATCATATTACTTGGGTTTATTTTGATTCACATTCATATATATTTGATTTCCATATTTATTCAATTTCTGTTGTATGTAACCCTAAGTCCATATAAAATAAATTGATAAAATTATAGGACATTAACTTTTAAAATCATGTAATATACTTTTTGAGGTAACTAAAAATGGAAAAATTATTGTAATAGATGTTTATTGAATAAAATTTAAACACAGTAGCTTAGTAATATTTTTAAAGATACTCATAGCCACATTTAAAAACAAATAGCTATAGATGAAAAAATTACTGTTTTTCCTATGTGGTCTTTTCTATTCAAGCAAATTTCTAATGAATGTTGTAGTTGTCGATAATACAATGACATTATTATTTTGACACAATTCCAACTGATGCAACTGAAAGTTTGTCAAATTTTTTACTCAAATGGTCAATGATTGGAAGAATTGTCTTAACATGTATACATGTACATATGCTACAGTAAATTGACATTTAAATGTTGTCACTATTAAGCATTTATGCAACAACTATGCTTGATATGAAAGCTTAATATACTTAGGGCTCCAACTCTTACTCTCTTTTGATAATGATTTTATCATATTTCATGTTTGAAATATTGACAACAAAGGCTTTTTTATTCTCATAAATAAAAAATTTCATGGTAAATCTAATTTGCAATTAATGTAACTTCTAGCAAAACTGAATTATATTATATGTTAAAGATATATAGTATTGAGGCCTATAAGCCTTTGTAAACTGTAGACAATTGTATAGCATCTGATTCCCTCAAGAAGTTGGTGAGCAGACATGTTTTTAAACCCTTTAATCCCTCCAGAGAACCATTATCATTTTATCCAAGTCTGATTTAACCAAATGATGCTACATGCTCTTCAGTTGATTCGCCTCATCTTTTCTCAGCTCCCATATCATTTATATCCTATCTGATGTTTCTGATGGTAATATAAGCTGTCAGGAAACATGGGAGAGTTTAGCACATCCTCATGGATGTTTTATATTCATTTAAAAGTGGACATTGTATAATGGGTAAACACAAAATAATGTGTTACTTGTTAAGAAGTATTTATTAAATATATCTATCATTTTGTTTATCAACTATGCTTCTTCATACAAAATGAGTTTTTTAAATAGAAAAGACAAGGATAAAGATGGGCAAGCATTAACATCAAATGTTCAAGGAAACTGAGTTTTAACTAACAAGTAGCTAAAAAGTTCCATAGGTAATCTTCTATGCACTATTAAAAATATATTTCTGTTAAACATAACATTTGTTTTTGAAAACTCAGGAAATTTTACTTTGACATAAGCTTATAAAAACCATGTCATCATATAACCTTTTAAAAACAGAAATTTTATTGGGATAGCTTTAGTCTTGAGTTAGTTACATGGAATAGTGTAATAGTTACCCAAAATACCAGTGCATCCTTGAGTATTTGTTTTGAAGAGAAGCCAGAGTCTATTTTTCAGTGGATCTCCACATCAGTTCAATCAACCCAATGCTCCTGTTCTACCAATCCATAATTGATTGTGTAGCTTAGAAAAATGTAGTGGATCACAATTTAAAAAACAAAATTTATTTCTTTTGTATCTATTAATTGGACTATTTAGTTCTTTTTATATAATTTAAGGTAACACATTTATTGTGGAATATGTTTAGCTGATAATAGTCAACTAATTGGCAGTATCTTTTCTCTAGAGAAGAGACTAGAAGCAAGGAGACTATTTGACTTGACAGTGATGAGCTGTGGAGAATTAGACTTATAGACATTTCACAACATGTATTTATTCAGCAATAACCTGAAAGACTAGCCTATTAAAATTAACAGTTACTTTGCTGAACAGTGTCACATATCACACATAAGTTTTCAGCAGGATGGTAGGTATAGGAGATAGTTAACTATAAAATAATAGGATCTTGACAGATTTAAAACCACAGGTAGGATAGTACAGTGCCACACAGTGCAGTGCAGTGCCATACAATGAAGTACAGTACAGTGCAGCACAGTGTAGTGCAGTACCACACAGTGCAGCACAGTGTAGTGCAGTACAACCCAGTGTAGTACAGTGCAGTGCAGTACCACCCAGTGTAGTACAGTGCAGTGCAGTACCACACAGTGTGGAGTGTAGTACAGGGCAGTGCAGTACCACACAGTGTAGTACAGGGCAGTGCGTACCACATAGTATAGTACAGTGCAGTACAGTATCACACAATGTAGTACAGGGCAGTGCAGTACCACACAGTGTAGTATAGTACCACAGAGTGTAGTACAGTACCACAGAGTGTAGTACAGTACCACAGAGTGTAGTACAGTACCACACAGTGTAGTGCAGTACCACACAGTGTAGTACAGTGCAGTGCAGTACCACACAGTGCAGCACAGTGTAGTGCAGTACCACACAGTGTAGTACAGTGCAGTGCAGTACCACACAGTGTAGTACAGTGTAGTGCAGTACCACACAGTGTAGTACAGTGCAGTGCAGTACCACACAGTGCAGCACAGTGTAGTGCAGTACCACACAGTGTAGTACAGTGCAGTGCAGTACCACACAGTATAGTACAGTACAGTGCAGTACCACACAGTGTAGTACAGTGCAGTGCAGTACCACACAGTGTAGTACAGTATAGTACAGTACCATACAGTACTTTACAGTGCAGCTCTATACAATACAGCACAGTGCAGTGTAGCACAATACAATGCAGCACTGTACAGCACAGTACCTACAGTGCAGTCCTGTACAGTGCAGTACCGTCCAGTGCAGTACAGTAGAGTGAAGTATAACTTTCAGCCATAATTTTCCTGCCTTAAATTCATCTTAGTTGGAATGCAAATTATTTTTGTAGCTGTTAAACAGAGTGCATTGTGGGCCTTTGTGGAGAAACCATCTTTATAGTACAGCCAGATTCATTTTTCATTAGAAATTCATAGAATATTATCTTTTAGCATTAGTTCTCTCTATCTACCTCTCAGCTTCATTCATCTATGCTGCATGTAATAAAGAGCACAGTGATGTATGGGGAAAAAGGACAAATGTTGACCACAGCAAGAGTGGTCTTTCTAGAAAGGACAGACCATAGTAACCACAAATCACTTGAGCACTAGGGACTGCTCTCTTTGAGATCTGAATTTGTTCCTTTACCACGGTTAGTTTCCTAGCTAAGGTCATCCATTTCCATATTCTTATATATTCTTGGAAGTCTTGGCATATGTGTGATATTCAGTCTCAAAAACCCAAGGGAAAAACTCTAATTTAACTGAGCTACTTTGAGAGAGTGTCCTCTTATATAGAAATAGTGGATTTCAACACAATATGAATAAACCTGTGTAGAAAGAAAGGCTAGCATCTGTAAGGACAGCCTCTGGGGAGCTATTTGCAGACCCAGGGATCTTAATTACCAATGGAAGCAACAACGAATACTTCAAAGAGGGGTTATTTTTTCACTTAAAAAAACTGATTTTTTTCCTCTGTATATATCTTCCCTTCCTTGCTTTTTAAGAGATTAAACCACACTGTTTTCACTATCGAATTGCAAAGTGTATCTTAAAAAGATTCTATTCAATGTAGGTTTTTTTTGGGCAGACAATTCATAGACCATAAAAGCCACGTTTGTAAAGCTTTTATTTATTGTTTTAAACAAATTTTTATTATTGTTCTTTAATCTTTTCTTACATTCCAGTTGTTGTCCCCCTTCTCGGTCCAACCTCTCACTGTTCCTCATCCCATATATCCTTCCCTGTCTCCAAAAGGATGTCCTGAACCCTGCTCCCACCCCAACCCACCAGATCTCCCCACTCCCTAGAGCCTCAAATCTCTCAAGGGTTAGGTGCATCTTCTCTCACTTAGGCCAGACCAAGAAGTCTTCTGCTGTGTATGTGTTGGTGGCCTTATATCTGCTTCCTGGTTGGTGGCTTAGTATCTGAGGGATCTCAGGAGTACAGGTTAGTTGAGGCTGCTGGTCTTCCTATGGTGTTGTTCTCCTCCTAGGCTTCTTCTAGCACTTCCCTAATTCAACCACAGGGGCCCTCAGCTTCTATCCATTGGTTGAGTGTAAGTATCTGCATCTGACACTTTCAGCAGCTTGCTGGCCCTCTTCTAGGGCAGCCATGCTAGACTACTGTCTGTAAGCACACCATAGCATCTATAAAACTGTCCGGCCTTAGAACCTCCCCTTGAGCTGGATCACAATTTGGGCCGATCACTGACCTCCTTTCCCTCAGTCTCTTCTCCATTTATTGTCCCTGTAGTTCTTTTAGACAGGAACAATTCTGGTTCAGGATTTTTGACTGTGGGATCGCAACTCCATCCCTTCACTTGATGTCCTGTCTTTCTACTGGAGGCAGACTCTACAGATTCCCTCTCCCCACTGTAGGACATTTCATCTAAGTTCCTTGTTTGAGGCCTGAGAGTCTCTCACTGCCCAGGTCTCTGGCACATTCTAGAGGGTTCCCCCACCTCCTACTCTCCATTTAATAACCTCCCAACCAAAAAGCCCAGGGCCAGATGGCTTTAGTGCACAATTCGATCAGACCTTCAAAGAAGAGATAATATTAATAACCCTCAAATGATTCCATAAATAGAAACAGAAGTAATACTACTTCATTAATTCTATGAAGTCACAAATACTTTGATACGTAAACCACACAAAGACCCAACAAAAAAAGAGAACTTCAGATCAATTTTGCTCATGAATGTTGATGCAAAAATACTCAATAAAGTTCTCACAAACTGAATCCAAGAACACATCAAACACATCATTCACTATGATCAAGTAGGCTTCATCACAGGAAGCAAGGTTGGTTCAATATATGAAAATCTATTAACATAATCCAGTATATAAACAAACTCAAAGGAAAAGATCATATGATTAATTCCTTAGATGCTGAAAAAGCATTTGAAAAAATACAACACCTCTTCATGGTAATAGTATTGGAGAGATCAGGAATTCCAGGTCCATACCTAAACATAGTAAAAGCAATATATAGCAAACCCACAGGTAATATTAAATTAAATGGAGAGATACTTGAAGCGATCCCACTAAAGTCAGGGACAAGACAAGAATACCCACTCTCCCTATATCTATTCAATACAATACTTGAAGTTCTAGATAATAAGACAACAAAAGGATATCAAGGCGATACAAATTGGCAAAGAAGGTATCACTAAAATCTGCATTTTAAAACTTAAATTATATGGCAAGTGTCCCATAGATAATAAGGGATTCTCACTTATGAAGGTGGCTCTGTTTTACCATTGAAGAAATTTCAGTTTTGAACAAAATGTTTCCAAGTGATATGCAGCTGTTTTCCACCAACATGAATTTGTATTGTAGCCAGAGACATCCATGTGAAGCTGACTTCTCCACCTTAAAACAGGTTGTGCCACAACAACATCATGTCACCTTCAAAACTTGTGTCTTTTGTTTCTCATAGGCCCTGTGCAGTGCCATTACTGACTTTTGGATAGCACTTTGGAATTGTTATAGTCCCTAATTCAGAGCACACTCTTTGGTTGTTTTTCTTGTTGTGCCAGACCTATTTTAATGGAGACTAAGAAAGAATCAAGTGGAGACATCTTGAGACCACAGGACAGACTGCCACCTCTGCACACCTTGGCCCACATCCCTGGTCCAAGGGGAAACTGCACAGTGCTTCTGGACACAGAGATACAGGAACAGACAGCCACAGTACCTGTGGTTCTGGTCTGTGCCCAGGACCGAACTGAATCCACCAAACAGCTCTCTGCACCCAAATCCCATGGGGGAAAGAGCTGGGCCCTCAGAAGTGTGGATACTCCTGAGAACTCAGAGGAGAATACCCTCTGCCCACAGTCCAGACCCAAGAGAGAATCGCATAGTGCCAACTGTGCCCGGGGGGTGCAAGGACCTACATGAGCAATCAGGGGCAGGATCCTTTGATTCCTGCCCGCACCTAGAGCTAGAAGACAGTCTCCAGAATTGTCGCTACAGCTGAGAGCAGAGGTAAGACCCACTTTTCTGCTACGAAGTGACCTGTATGGTGGATTCAGAATACACAGAGGCAGAAGTCCTCTGGGTCAGGGCACTTCCTGTTTCTGACTTTGCCCAGAAGTGAACTGATACCATCCCGCAGTTCCTTGCACCCAAATCCTGTGGGGAAGAGAGCAGACCACACAAGAGTGCAGACATCATGAGGCTGCAGGACAGAATGCCACCTCTGCACACCTTGGCACATATACCTGGTCCAAGGGGAAACTGCACAGTGCCTCTGGACACTGGGATATAGGAACAGACAGCCACCAGTACCCGTGGTTCTGGTCTGTGCCCAGGACCGAACTGAACTGACCAAATAGCTCCCTGCACTCAAATCCCGTGGGGGAGATAGCTGGACCCTCAGAAGTGTGGATACTCCTGAGAACTCAGAGGAGAATATCCTCTGCCAACAGTTCAGACCCAAGAGGGAATTGCATAGTTCCAACTGTGTGCGTAGGGTGCAAGGACCTACACGAGCAATCCGGGGCAGGACCTTTTGATTCCTGCCCATGCCTAGAGCTGGAAGACAGTCTCCAGGAGCACTGACACACCTGAAATCAGAGCACCTGTTCTCAGGAAAGGCTGAAAGAAACCAAGAAAACAGTTAAACAGGAGTGCTGACACAGAGGCCTACAGCAGGGTCAACTCACTTTCAGAAACAGCAAGACAAGCAAACATCAGAGACAACCCAATGGCTAGAGACAAGTGCAGGAACGTAAGCAACAGAAACCAAGACTACTTGGCATCATCACAGCCCAGTTCTCCAACCAAAGAAAATACTGGATATCCAAACACACCAGAAAAGCAAGATTTCAATTTAAAATCTCATGTTGTGATAATGATGGGGGACTTTAAGAAAGACATAAAGAAATCCCTTAGAGAAATGCAGGAAAAGTAAACAAGTAGAAGCCCTTAGAGAGGAAACACAAAAATCCCTGAAAGAATTACAAGAAAACAAAACCAAACAGGTAAAGGAATTGAAAATGGAAATAGAAACAATAAAGAAAGCACAAAGAGAGACAACCCTGGATATAGAAAACCAAAGGAAGAGACAAGGAGCTGTAGATACAAGCATCACTAACAGAATACAAGAGATAGAAGAGAGAATCTCAGGGGCAGAAGATACCATAGAAAACATCGACACAAGATGAAAGATAATGTAAAATGCAAAAAGCTCCTAGCCCAAAATATCCAGGGATAATAGGTGTAGAAGAAAGTGAAGACTCCCAACTTAAAGGGCCAGTAAATATATTCAACAAAATTATAGAAGAAAACTTCCCTAACCTAAAGAAAGAGTTGCCCATAAACATACCAGAAACATACAGAACTCCAAATAGATTGGACCAGAAGAGAAATTCCTCCTGTCTCATAATAGTTAAAACAGCAAATGCACAAAACGAAGAAAGAATATTAAAAGTAGTAAGGGAAAAAGGTCAAGTGACATATAAAGGAAGACCTATAAGAATAACACCAGATTCTCATCAGAGACTATGAAAGCCAGAAGATCCTGGACAGATGTCATACAAACCCTAAGAGAACACAAATGCCAGCCCAAGTTACTGTATCAAGCAAAACTTTCAATTGACATAGATGGAAAAACCAAGATATTCCATCACAAAACCAAATTTACACAATATTTTTCTACAAATCCAGCCCTCCAAAGGATAATAGATGGAAAATGCCAACATAAAGGGAGAAACTACACCATACAAGAAAGCAGGAATATAATTTCCTTGCAATGAAACCAAAAGAGAGACAAACAAACATAATTCCACCTCTAACAATGAAAATAGACAGAAGCGACAATCACTATTCCTAAATATCTCTCAACATCAACAGACTCAATTCCACAATAAAAACACATAGACTAACAGAATGGATACGTAAAGAGGACCCAGCATTATGCTGCCTACAGGAAACACACTTCAGAGACAAAGACAGACACTACCTCAGAGTAAATGGCAGGAAAACAACTTTCCAAGCAAATGGCGTGAAGAAACAAGCCAGGGTTGCCATTTTAATATCAACTAAAATTGACTTTCAACCAACAGTCATTAAAAAAGATAAGGAAGGTCACTTCATATTCATCAAAGGAAAAATCCACCTAGATGAACTCTCAATCCTAAATATCTATGCTCCAAATACATTGATAAAAGAAACCTTACTAAAGCTCAAAGCACACATTGCACCTCACACAATAATAGTAGTAGATTTCCACACCCCACTCTCATCACTGGAAAGGTCATGGAAACAGAAATTAAACAGAGACATAGAGAAACTAACAGAAGTTATGAACCAAATGGATTTAACAGATATTTGTAGTACATTCCATCCTAAAACAAAATGATATACCTTCTTCTCAGCACCTCATGGAACCTTCTACAAAATTGACCATATAATCGGTCACAAAACAAGCCTCAACAGATACAGGAAGATAGAAATAATCCCATGCATCCTATCAGATCACCATGCACTAAGACTGGTCTTCAATAACAACAATAATGATAGAAATCCCACATATACATGGAAGTTGAAAAATGCTCTACTCACTAACAACTTGGTCAAGGAAGGAATAAAAAAGAAATTAAAGACGTCTTAGAATTTATTGAAAATGAAGATACAACATTCCCAAACTTATGGGATGCAATGAAAGCGGTACTAAGAGGAAAACTCATAACTCTGAGTGCCTGCAAATAGAAACAGGAGAAAGCATATGTCAGCAACTTGACAGCACATGTAAAAGCTCTAAAACAAAAAGAAAGAAATAAACCAAACCTAAGAGGAGTAGAAGGCAGGAAATAATCAAACTCAGAGCTGAAATCAACCAAGTAGAAATGAAAAGGACTATACAAAGAATCAACAGAACCAAAAGCTGGATCTTTGAAAAAATCAACAAGATAGATAAACCCTTAGCCAGACGAACCAGAGGTCACAGAGAGTGTATCCAAATTAACAATATCAGAAATGAAAAGGGAGACATAACAACAGAATCTGAAGAAATTAAAAAAAAATCATCAGATCCTACTACAAAAGCCTATATTCAACAAAACTGGAAAATCTGGAGGAAATGAACAACTTTCTAGACAGATACCAGGTACCAAAGTTAAGTCAGGAACAAATAAACCATCTTTAAAAACAACCCATAACTCCTAAAGAAATAGAAGCAGTCATTAATAGTCTCCCAATCAAAAAGAGCCCAGGTCCAGATGGGTTCAGTGCAGAATTCTATCAGACCTTCATAGAAGACTTCATACCAATACCGTCCAAACTATTCCACAAATAGAAACAGACAGAGCACTATCAAATTCCTTGTATGAAGCCACAGTTATGCTTATATGGAAATGCAACAAAGACCCAACAAAGAAAGAGAACTTCAGACCAATTACCTTATGAACATCGACGCAAAAACACTCAATAAAATTCTTGCATATGGAATCCAAGAACACATCAAAATGATCATCCATCATGATTAAGTAGGCTTTCATATCAGAGATGCAGGAATGGTTTAACATACAAAAATACATCAATGTAATCCACTATATAAACAAGCTCAAAGATAAGAACCACATGGTCATTTCATTAGATGCATTTGACAAAATTCAACACCCCTTCATGATAAAAGTCCTGGAAAGATCAGGAATTCAAGGCCCGTATCTAAACATATTAAAAGCAATATACAGCAAACAAGTAGCTAACATCAAACTAATTGGAGAGAAATTTGAAGCAATCCCACTAAAATCAGGGTCTAGATAAGGCTGCCCACTCTCTCCCTACTTATTCAATATAGTACTTGAAGTACTAGCCAGAGCAATCGGACAGTGAAAGGAGGTCAAAGGGATACAAGTTGGAAAGGAAGAAATCAAACTATCACTATTTGCAGATGATAAGATAGTGTACTTAAGTGACCTCAAAAGTTCCACCAGAGAACTACTTAACCTGATAAACAACTTGATAAAAGTGTGTGGATATAAAATTAATCCAAACAAATCAGTAGCCTTCCTCTACTCAAAGGATAAAAAGGCTGAGAAAGATATTAAGGAAATGACACCCTTCACAATAGTCCCAAATAATATAAAATATCTTGGTGTAACTTTAACCAAGCAAGTTAAAGATCTGTATGACAAGAACTTCAAGTCTCTGAAGAAAGAAGTTGAGGAAGATATCAGAAGATGGGAAGACCTTCCATGCTCATGGACTGGCAGGATTAATTTAGTAAAGATGGCCAAAAGCAATCTACAGATTCAATGAAATTCCCATCAAAATTCTTACTCAATTCTTTATAGAGATAGAAAGAGCAATTTGCAAATCATTTGGAATAACAAAAAACGAGGATAGCAAAAACTATTCTCAACAATAAAAGAACTTCTGGGGGAATCACCATCCCTAACTTCAAGCAGCATTACAGAGCAATAGTCTTAAAAAGTATATGGTATTGGTACATACCAATAGACAGGCAGATGGAACAGAATTGAAGACCCAGAAATGAACCCAAATACCTATAGTCACTTGATCTTTGACAAAGAAGCTAAAATCATCCAATGGAAGAAAGATAGCATTCTCAACAAATGGTGCTGGTTCAACTGGATGTCAGCATGTAGAAGAAGGCAAATTGATCCATTCTTATCACCATGTACAAAGCTAAAGTCCAAGTGGATAAAGGACCTCCACATCAAACCAGATAGACAAATAAATAGGGAAGAGTCTTGAACACATGGGCACTGGGGAAAAATAATCAGATTAATTTCATTTTTTGTCATTAGAACAAAGTGGCAACCAATAGATTGGGAAAAGATCATTATCAATCCTACATCTGATGGAGGGCTAACATCCAAAATATTCAAGAATACTAAGAAGTCAAGAAGTTAGACTCTAGAAAGCCAAATAACCCCATTAAACATGGGGTACAGAGCTAAACAAAATGTTCTCAGCTGAGGATTATTGAATGGCCAAAAAGCACCTAGAGAAATGTTCAACATCCTTAGTCATCAGGGAAATGCAAATCAAAATAACCCTGAGATTCTACCTCACCAGTCAGAATGCCTAAGATAAAAAACTCAGGAGACAGCAGATGCTGGCAAGAATGTGGAGAAAGGAACAGTCCTTCATTGTTGGTGGGATTGCAAACTGGTACAATCACTCTGGAAATCAGTCTGGAGGTTCCTTAGAAAATTGGGCATTGCACTACCTGAGAACCCAGCTATACCTCTCCTGGACATATACTCAAAAGATGCTCTAACATACAATAAAGACACATGCTCCACTATGTTCATAACTATTATTTATAATAGCCAGAAGCTGGAAAGAACCCAGATATCCTTCAACAGAGGAATGGATTCAAAATTGTGGTACATCTACACAATGGAGTACTACTCAGCTATCAGAAACAATGACTTCATGAAATTCATAGACAAATGGAATGAACTAAAAAATATCATCCTGAGTGAGGTTACTCTATCATAGAAAAACACACTTGGTATGCACTCATCGATAAGTGGATATTAGCCAAACAGCTCTAATTACCCAAGATGCAATCCATAGACCACAGGAAGTTCAAGAAGAAGGATAACCAAAATGTGGATGCTCCTACTCCTTAAAAGGGAAAAAAAGCCAGAAGAGGGGATGCGGAAGCAAAGTTTAGAGCAGTGACTCAAGGAATGGCCATTCAGAACCTGCCCCACATGTGACCCATACAACCACCAAAACTAGATAAGATTGATGAAGCTAGAAAATGCATGCAGAAAGGGACTGGATATAAATCTCTCCTGAAAGACACATCCAAAGCATGTCCGATACAGAGGTCAGTGATAGCAGCAAACACCGAACTGAGAATAGGACCCACCTGGGGGGAATTAGAGAAGTACTGAAAGAGTTGAAGGAGCTTGCAACCCCATAAGAACAACAGTGCCAACCAACCAGAGCTTCCAGGGACTAAACCACTACCGAAAGACTATGCATGGACTGACTCAGCGCTCCAACTACATATGTCGCAGAGAATAGCCTTATTGGTGCACCAGGGGAAGGGGAAGCCCTTGGTCCTGTCAAGGTTGGAACCCCATTGAAGGGAATATGGGGGGCAATAAGGGGGATATATAGGGGAAATACCTGTATTGAGGAGTGGGAGGGGATGGAATGGCAGCTTATGGACAGGAAACCGGGAAGGGGAATAACGTTTGAAATGTAAGTAAAGAAATATATCTAGTAAGACTTTAAAAAAAGAAAGAATCAAGTGTAGAACAACTTAGGAGAAATATCAGTGATATCAGAAGAAAAGAGCTTGTGATAGCAGACTTACATTTGCAGTCTCAGTTTGCGTATTCGGATTCCCATATCTTTGAAGACAGGCAAGGAAATAAACACAATAATTAAGCCCACCAGTGTTGTTCCTTTACTGTTTATTTGCATGTGGACAAGAAGGTATTTGAAGTAGTTCATGATCACTTTAGCAGTTTAACATCAAAACCCACACAATAATAGCACCAAAAAATGAAAGGAATGTTCATCAGGACGTTATGATCCACTCATGATAACATGAGAACACTGTCATTGTTTAATACATTGAAAGGGGAAGATTGACAATAACTCTTTGTAAGTATTAACAGTCACATATACATTTTAGTATTAATAACCATGAAGTGGGGGTAAGATCAGGTATTGAAAGGGACAGGAGAGAAGTACAGAGGGTCAGGAAATTGAATAGAAATATGCAGCAGTGGGGAATGAGGAATTGTGAGTAGCCACCAGAAAGCTCCAGACTCCAGGGAAGAGAGAGGCTCCCAAGACCCAATGAAAATGACTTTAGCCAAAATACCCAACAAAGGGAAGATAGAACATGTAGACACCATCTCCAGTAGATAGGCATGTCCCAAATTGAGGGATGGGGCCAACCAACCATCTCAAAATTTTTAGCCCAGAAATGTTCATGTCTGAAAAGAAAGACAGGGACAAAAAAAATGGAACAGAGACTGAAGGAAAGGCCATCCAGAGACTGCCCCTCTTAGGGATCCATCCTATCTGTAGACACCAAACCCCCATACTATTGCTGAATCCAAGAAGGACTTTGTGACAGGAGCCTGGTATGACTGTTTCCTGAGAGGTACTACTAGCACCTGACCAATATAGATGCAGATACTCACAGCCAACCATTGGATTGAGCACAGGGACCCTAATGGAAGAGCTAGGGAAAGGACTGTAGTAAAAGAAGGGATTGCAAACTCATAAAAAGAACAATATTAACCAACTGGACCATTCGGATCTCCCAGAAACTAAACCACCAACCAAACATTATACACAGAGGGAACCATGTCTCCACATACATATGTAGCTGAGGATGGCCTCATCTGACATCAGTGGGAGGTGAGGCCCTTGATCCTGTGGGAGTGGGGAGGGGGAAGAGGAGGATGGGATGGAGTGCGGGTTTGGAGGGGTAACCAGGAAGGGGGATATCATTTGAAATATAAACAATCAAAATGAGGAGAAAAAATAAACATTTTTCATGTAATAATGAAATATGTGACCTATTACTAATAATGAGGTCTCTAATTATGTTCCTCTGCTTTGTTCTCTTCACTTGTTTATTTATCTAGGCATCAATTGTATCCATTTTGACTGAGAGTATCTTTCATTTTACAGTCTATTCTTGTCAATTTATCTTTACTGTTATTGAATGTTTTTTCCAGTTGTCAATTTATAAAAACCTTAAAGACACAGCTCAAATATAAAGACTAGATCACATTTACCAAACATGTCAAATAGTCAAATGACCAAACATAGAAAATTGAAATACTTCCTAATGAATATTAAAAATCACAATTGATAACATTTTCTAAATATTTTATCCTATGACAAAACCAAGACCTAATAATGTCTTAAGCTTTTTTAATCTGTTTTCATTATCTTTTTGTAATAAAATGACCTTAGTAACAATTGTGAAATTATTTCTCAAATAAATAATGAGTTTATGCAGTTTCTGAATATACTCCTAATTTGTGGCCATCAAAAGCACTCATGTTTCATCTCAATTTGATTTCACTAATAACTCTAGAATGTTATGGTATTCTTTTTTGGGGAACAAAATTCCAACTTTCTCCTACTTTTCACCAAAATCATTAGACTAGTAGAACTCTAGAAAACCAAGGGTTAGCAAGGCCTTCACCACTGCAAGGAATAGGAATGGACTTTATAGTTAAGGCAGAGATCATCATATTTCAACTGAGATTATCTGGCAAACTATGCAAAGGAGAATTTCCCATTTATAATGATACAGAATGATTAAATATGAATGTGTGTGTGTATGATTACAAGCAGCACCTCCTACATTAGTGATTACTGGCTTCATACATATATTTTTCAGATGGATAGGAAGGTGGAAGAGATCCTGGAGTTGTTGCAAAAGAATATATAATAAAAATAACTAATAAAAAACAGACACCTATACGTGAGTACCATTACTAGGAAAATTTAAAAACATTTAACTATTGTTGTATTTTACTAAACCTAATTCCTTTCATGTGAAATTCTTTTGTTAATTTATTTCCATAAAAATGTTCAACCATTGAATCATTTTTTAAAGATAGTATCTATCTCCCTAAATCCTTCTTTTGAACTTTCAATTAAGTAGCATCTGTAATTGGACTCTAAAATTTCCAACTCCATTGATTCTTGCTCATCTCAGTATCTCAGCACCCTAGGATTATTACTGAATAGAGTGGATGAATAGATCATTAGCAATTTGTTAAGTGCCCATTGTGTGAAGAGAAGCACGCCTGACTCAGAAAACACAAAAAGCAAGTGAATTGGCTCTTGTTCTGGAAGACATTATTGCAGTTAGAGGAAATGGATATATATGTGTGTATGTATAATGTAAATGTATATGTATATATAGTATGTGTACTTATATGGACATGCCTCAACAAACACACATACCTTTTAGTATCCAGCACTTTTGCCTGTCTTTATTATTTTTACAGCTGCCACTTGTTATCACTCAAATTGTAGAATATTATCTAAAGTTCTATATTGTCATTTTGCTATGCACTGATTCAAATGACAATGCTGTTAAAACTAAACAAGCTTTTGAATTTTCCTGAGATTCATTAGAAACCCACAGCCAGATGTCCTTTTGCACTTAACAATTTGATCTGTAAACGGGTGGCTGTGTATGTGTAGAACCACACCGGGTCAAGTGCACAACAGAACACTCGTTCAAGCACACAGACAGCTCTAGCCCTGGACTACACAGGTTTATTACTCCTTTGCATTGACAGAGTAAATTATTTACATGTGACCATGAAAGCACACTGATTGCAATGTCCTCCCACTTACTGTGCATTCAATGCAAATAGAAAGCAATGGCTGTTTATCTTGAGAAGAAAAATCTATATGGTATTATTAGGTGGTTGATTGACGATCATCAGGTCCAAAACAAAAGTCTTTTAAAGATTTAACTTTTCAGTTTTTCTAGGCTTTTATTCCTTTTTTTATTCTAGATAATTTAATTTTGGAGGACAGTAAAGCATCAAGAACACTAAGTAGGTATGACCTTAATAACTACTGTGACAAGTAAATAACAACCATGAGAAACTCTGCTCCTTAAGGTTGACCCTCTGCTCACCCCCACATCTCACCTAGAGCAGCTAAATATTTCCATGCAACAGTTCAGTTGTTACATCATTCTTCTTTGCCCTCTCATCATTATATAACGGATTTTCAGCTGTATTTAGAATTTTTTGAAAACTGTGTTTCAGATGGTAGGTGCTTAAACTGCCAAGTACTGAAGTGTGGGGGGAATGTTTGTCTCCCTTTTGCTGTTTACTACCAAATGCTTGAGGCATCTGCAGATGGACAGTGGGAAGGATATCTAGAAGCGACAAGTCTGTGTGCATCTATACCAGATGGAAGTCAGTCTTTGTAAATGGGTCACATGAGTGTGTTATGTACGGAAAATGCTCCTGTGTATGTATAATGACAACTTTCAACTTGATTGTTGATATTTTAATATTTAGGACATTTGCATAGAACAGACAACTAATATATATATTTAATGTGGTATACCATCTTATTTTGACAAAAGATGTTATAATCAGAACTAAACACATCGTAGATAATGAGGTAAGAATAAGAATTTTAGACATGATCACTTGTAGGGACTCCCCTGGGGATTTGACCTATCTCAACCAGCTCAACAAAGAAATAAGAAGAGATACCCCAGCTAATCACCAGGCTCCCTAAACTCACAGAGCTCAGAGCTGCTGGGACAGGAAGCACAGATACTACAAATCCAGCGCTGTGAGGGATGGTTAAAATTAAATTACACTAACCCAGGCAGCACAGGCCCTCCTCGTTACCACCCTCATGGAGAGCTAAAAAGCAGCCCCCACTCACGAGCAACTTGAGCTGTGGGACACAGGTAAGACCAACTTTTCTGCTCCAAGCGACCTGCCTGGTGGGCTCAGGACACACAGAGGCAAAATACCTCTGGGACCCGACACTTCCGGTTTTTAGCTGGAGCCCCAACCTCAAAGATCCTGGCCCTCAGCTCACTGCTCCCAAACCCCTTGGGAGAGAGAGCTCACCGCTGGACAGGTGGGCACTCCTGAGACTGCAGAGTGGGAGAGACCTCCAGTACTGCCCACCCCTGCCCACATCCCTGGCACAAGAGGAAACTGTATAGGGCCTCTGGGAATCAGAAGATAGGGGCACTCGAGCTGCAGGTACACCATGGACCTGAAGGGACCGATCAACAGTTCTCTGCACCCAAATCCCGTGGGAGGGAGAGCTAAACTTTCAGAGGGGCAGACACGTCTGGGAAGCCAGAAGAGACTACACTCTGCCCACATTTCTAACTCCAGAAGAAAACATCTAATACCACATGGGAACCCAGTGCATGGGGGATCCAGGAAAAGGCAGCACAGGCCCTCCTGGTTGACACCCTCATGGAGAGCTCAAAAGCAGCCTCCATGAGCAACTTGAGCCATGGGACCACAGGTAAGACCAACTTTTCTGCTCCAAGCAACCTGCCTGGTGGACTCATGACACAGACCCACAGGAACAGTTGAAGACCAGTAGACAGGAAAGACTACACACCCGAAAGCAGAACACACTGTTCCCACAACTGGTTGAAAGAAAACAGGAAAACAGGTCTACAGCACTCCTGACACACAGGCCTATAGGACGGTCTAGCCATAGCCACTGTCAGAAATAGCAGAACAAGTTAACACCATAGACAACTGATGGCTAGAGGCAAGCACAGGAACCCAAGCAACAGAAACCAAGACTACATGGCATCATCAGAGCCCAATTCTTCCACCAAAGCAAACACTGAATGTCTAAAAACACCAGAAAAGCAAGATCTAAATTTAAAATCACATTTGATCATGATGATGGGGGACTTCAAGAAAGACATGAAGAACTCCCTTAGAGAAATGCAGGAAAACATAAATAAACAAATAGAAACCCTATAGAGAGGAATCACAAAAATCCCTGAAAGAATTCCAGGAAAATATAATCAAATAGGTGAAGGAATTAAAAATGGAAATAGAAGCAATAAAGAAAGCACAAAGGGAAACAACCCTGGATATAGAAAACCAAAGGAAAAGACAGGAGCCATAGACACAAGCATCACCAACAGAATACAAGAGATAGAGGAGAAAATCTCAGGAGCAGAAGATTCCATAGAAATCATCGACACAATGGTCAAAGATAATGTAAAACAGAAAAAGCTACTGGTCCAAAACATACAGGAAATCCAGAACTCAATGAGAAAATCAAACCTAAGGAAAATAGGTATAGAAGACAGTGAAGATTCCTAGCTCAAAGGACCAGTAAATAACTTCAACAAAATCATAGAAGAAAACTTCCCTAACCTAAAGAAAGAGATGCCCATAAACATACAAGAAACCTACAGAACTCCAAATAGATTGGACCAGAAAAGAAAATCCTCCCATAACATAATAGTCAAAACACCAAATGCACAAAATAAAGAAAGAATATTAAAAGCAGTAAGGGAAAAAGGTCAAGTAACATATAAAGGCAGACCTATCAGAATCACACCAGACTTCTCACTAGAGACTACAAAAGCCAGAAGATCCTGGACAGTGTCATACAGACCCGAAGAGAACACAAATGCCAGCTAAGGTTACTGTATCCTGCAAAACTCTCAATTAACATAGATGGAGAAACCAAGATATTCCATGACAAAACCAAATTTACACAATATCTTTCTACAAATCCAGTGCTACAAAGGATAATAAATGGTAAAGCCCAACATAAGGAGGCAAGCTACACCCTAGAAGAAGCAAGAAACTAATCGTCTTGGCAACAAAACAAAGAGAAGAAAAGCACACAAAAATAATCTCACATCCAAATATGAATATAACAGGAAGCAACAATCACTATTCCTTAATATCTCTCAACATCAATGGCCTCAACTCCCCAATAAAAAGACATAGATTAACAAACTGGCTATGCAATGAGGACCCTGCATTCTGCTGCCTACAGGAAACACACTTCAGAGACAAAGACAGATACTACCTCAGAGTGAAAGGCAGGAAAACAACTTTCCAAGCAAATGATCTGAGGAAGCAAGCTGGATTAGCCATTCTAATATCGAATAAAATCGATTTTCAACTAAAAGTCATCAAAAAAGATAAGGAAGGACACTTCATATTCATCAAAGTAATAATCCACCAAGATGAACTCTCAATCCTAAATATCTATGCTCCAAATACAAGATAACCTACACATAAAAGAAACCTTACTAAAGCTCAAAGCACACATTGCACATCACACAATAATAGTAGGAGATTTCAACACTCCACTCTTATCAATGGCCGGATCATGGAAACAGAAATTAAACAGAGACATAGACAGACTAAGAAAAGTCATGAATTAAATGGACTTAACAGATATTTATAGAACATTCTATCCTAAAACAAAAGGGTATACCTTCTTCTCACAACCTCAAGGTACTTTCTCCAAAACTCACCATATAATTGGTCAAAAAATGGGCCTCAACAGGTACAGAAAGATAGAAATAATCCCATGCGTGCTATCAGACCACCACGGGCTAAAGCTGGTCTTCAATAACAATAAGGGAAGAATGCCCACATATACGTGGAAGTTGAAAAATGCTCTACTCAATGATAACTTGGTCAAGGAAGAAAGAAAGAAAGAAAGAAAGAAAGAAAGAAAGAAAGAAAGAAAGAAAGAAAGAAAGAAATTAAAGACTTCTTAGAATTTAATGAAAATGAAGGTACAACATACCCAAACTTATGGGACACAATGAAAGCTGTGCTAAGAGGAAAACTCATAGCTCTGAGTGCCTGCAGAAAGAAACAGGAGAGAGCATATATCAGCAACTTGACAGCACACCTAAAAGCTCAGGAACAAAAAGAAGCAAATACACCCAGGAGGAGTAGAAGGCAGGAAATAATCAAACTGAGAGCTGAAATCAACCAAGTAGAAACAAAAATGACCATAGAAAGAATCAACAGAACCAAAAGTTGGTTCTTTGAGAAAATCAACAAGATAGATAAACCCTTAGCCAGACTAACAAGAGGACACAGAGAGTGTGTCCAAATTAACAAAATCAGTAATGAAAAGGGAGGCATAACTACAGAATCAGAGGAAATTCAAAAAATCATCAGATCCTACTACAAAAGCCTATATTCAACAAAACTTGAAAATCTGCAGGAAATGGACAATTTCCTAGACAGATACCAGGTACCGAAGTTAAATCAGGAACAGATAAACCATTTAAACAACCCCATAACTCCTAAGGAAATAGAAGCAGTCACTAAAGGTCTCCCACCTAAGAAGAGCCCAGGTCCAGACGGGTTTAGTGCAGAATTCTATCAGAACTTCATAGAAGACCTCATACCAATACTATCCAAACTATTCCACAAAATTGAAACAGATGGAGCACTACCAAATTCCTTCTATGAAGCCACAATTGCTCTTATACCTAAACCACACAAAGACCCAACAAAGAAAGAGAACTTCAGTCCAATTTCCCTTATGAATATCGATGCAAAGATACTCCATAACATTCTGGCAAACCGAATTCAAGAGCACATCAAAACAATCATCCAACATGATCAAGTAGGCTTCATCCAAGGCATGCAGGGATGGTTTAATATACGGAAAACCATCAACGTGATCCATTATATAAACAAACTGAAAGAACAAAACCACATGATCATTTCATTAGATGCTGAGAAAGCATTTGACAAAATTCAACATCCCTTCATGATAAAAGTCCTGGAAAGAATAAGAATTCAAGGCCCATACCTAAACATAGTAAAAGCCATATACAGCAAACCAGTAGCTAACATTAAACTAAACTGAGAGAAACTTGAAGCAATTCCACTAAAATCAGGGACTAGACAAGGCTGCCCACTCTCTCCCTACTTATTCAATATAGTTCTTGAAGTTCTAGCCAGAGCAATCAGACAACAAAAGGAGGTCAAGGGGATACAGATTGGAAAAGAAGAAGTCAAAATATCACTATTTGCAGATGATATGATAGTATATTTAAGTGATCCCAAAAGTTCCACCAGAGAACAACTAAAGCTGATAAACACCTTCAGGAAAGTGGCTGGGTATAAAATTAACTCAAATAAATCAGTAGTCTTCCTCTACACAAAAGAGAAACAAGCCAAGAAAGAAATTAGGGAAACGACACCCTTCTTAATAGTCCCAAATAATATAAAATACCTTGGCGTGACTTTAACCAAGCAAATAAAAGATCTGTATCATAAGAACTTCAAGCCTCTGAAGAAAGAAATACTCAAGTTAATAAAGATAAAAAAAAGAATTTTAGAGACATATATGTGTGTATATGTGTGTTTGACTTTCAGTTTTAATTCTTGAAATTTATTGATACCAAGCTGTCAACTTCGCTTATTTCCTTCTTGTCCCTGTGCATCACTAGTGCCCTTGTATTTTCCAGTATATCTTTAACAGAATGCAAGACAGTGGTCTTCCTCTTAAGCATATAGCGTCTGGATGTGCTGTTTTACCCTTGGATTTCCAGCATGTGGGAGACAAGAAGAAGAGTCAGAACATCAAGATCATCCTTGACTACATAGTAAACTTTACACAAGCTTTGGCTACATGAGATCCTGCCTCAAAGAAACAAAATATAATTTTAAAATAACCTTTAAGTCAAAATTACATAAGAAGTGAAACAAGAGTCTGAAATGTAAGAGATTTAGTATTTACTAGCAGAAAAACTGATGTAAAAGTGGAAGGGAAATAAATTGTTTTTCCCCAAGTTGCTTTCTCATAATGTTTCACCTTAGAAAACCTAAGACACTATAACAGGTTGAAGGTGGCAAAACAAAAACAAAAACAAAAACAAAAACAACAACAAAAAAAAACAAAAAAAAAACATTAGATGATGAAGAGATGTGGAAAGCAGAAAGATGTGTGTTGGGAAAGATGATATAAAGCTACTTGGTTTTTTTTTCTAGTTTCAACTCTGTCATTTTCTTTTTCTTTTTACCATGAGTGAGTATATACAAATGTAGTTGACAGTGACAGCATAAAACCCTAGGGAGGCTCCATGCTTTAGAGGGCTATGCTAACTGTCATTCACTGCAATGCATAGAGTTTGGGGCTGGATAAGAGTTTACAGAGAGACTTCCTTTCTAGCTGTGTTATGCTTTTATTTGTGAGTTCATTACAAAACAAAAATCATGTTTGCTTTTTAAAAGTCAATAATAAAACAGGCACCACATTGAAAAACTGCACCAAAGAAATTAACAGATAACTAACTAAATTATACACACACACACACACACACACACACACACACACACACACACACACACACACACACACACACAACTGAACCCCTCACACACTTATAACAACAGTTTTTCTTCTAAATATCACACACACACACACACACAAAAAAAATATATATATAGTGTACACTGTGTCTCACACAAAAAATAGAGAGACCTCTCAGACACACACACACACACACACACAAACAAATAAACACAAAATACTAGCAAGAAATTGAAAGAGTAATATTTGCTCATTGTTGGGGAGAGTATATGGTGACTGTATGTATTCCAGTAAAGAACACAGTAAACCACTGTTTTTTCCACTCTGACCTAGAAAATTAGGCTTTATTGTTTAGACTCAAGGTCCTATTATTTTGAATAATTTTGTACTAATACATTGTAAAATCTAGAGAAAACACACCATTTTCTAGGACAGCTTGGGTACCAAGTAAGACCCTATCTCAAGGGAGCAAAATAAGCCTCTTATTAAAGAAATAAATTGGAGCTGGTGATAAGTCAAAATTCCACTTGTAAGAAATTTTTGGCAATTTCTAGTTATTATTGACCCACTAAATTTGACTAGTGCTGCTGATGGGTCCATAGGTATGTGGGTATCCACGGGGGCGTGAGTGACCTGCCAGTGACTGTATTCCCAAAGAAGAAAGAAAACTAACAAGACAGCATGAAATTGGGAGGGAGGTGAAACAGAGGCACTACAGGAAGCTAGTCAGAGGAAGTAGTGGTGGATGGATATCGCGATACAATTTTTAAAGAAAAAAATTATAAAAGAACCCAGTAACGAAAAAGGGAAATTCTAATTAATGACATGACATAACAAAATATCTAGTAATAAAAGCTGTAAGAAATTATGGAGATAAATTAATCCTCAACAGGAGCTGCTTCGTTCAGCCATTATACAAGTACTTACCTAGCATACAAAGAAGCAAGATACAGTCCACAGCACCCCCTTCTGGTTGCAATAAATACCTGTAACTCCAGCTCCAAGCAATCTTAGGTCAGAAGAATCTGACCTCAACAGACACTTGATGTGTGCATGAATTCTAACATGCACACACATCTGCGTTAATAAAAATGAAAAGTAAATCTTAGAACCTATTGTTCAAAAGAAATTAATCCTAAACAAGTTGATGATTCAAAATCCTAGAAAAATTTACCATAAAGACTGTGATTCTTCCTGTCCTCGTGGATTGTTGATCAATAACATCATCCAATGAGTGAAGGCCTGTGAGTGAATTACCACACTGAGCCTGGCTATAAGGACACAGATCAACTTTACTTAATGTCATGGAAATTACTTTTGTTTTAAGGTCTGGAAAATTTGGTTTGCAGTCCTGGAAATAATGTTGTTGATGGCGTTCCAGTAGGAATGACATACCAGGCAGCTGCTGGTAAGAGCCATCTGAACATTCTTTAAAGGGCAGAATCTCTGGTTTCAGTTTAATACCCTCCAAGGACCATGGAGGGTCTCCCCAACTCTGCCCAGCTTAAAGCAGGCTGACTTTAATGTCAGGACATGCATTTTGAATCTATGCAAGAGTTTCCTTCCTGCTGTGCTTAATTTCTGAGGCCAATGCTGTTGCAGAAAGAGGTGCAATGTGACACATGGTGCAAAGAGCATGCATAGTTTTCATCAGCACAAGACCTCGTGTAAATTGTTTTGCTTTTCCTAGTAAGGCACATGAGCTCCGCATTTCTGAATGGTTTTATTTGAAGCTGCTAATAGAAAATAAAGTTATTTTTTAAATTGACTAATATTTTGCACATAGGGCTGAACACACCCAGGTGAAACATAGAAAAAAAATCAGGTATTTAACTCGAGTTTGTGCTGAAAGGAATACTTATTAAACTGATAATGTTAATGGCCTCGTGATATTTCTATTTTGATTCCCATTTTAAACTACCTTGATGATTATAATCATAATTTAAAGGGAAATGTCAAATCTTTAAAAAGTTTCTAATAATTTACATAAATAAAATGATAGCATTCCACACATGAAAGTACTAATTTGTTCTGGGGACAAGATAAATATCAGGATTTCCTTTCATTGATTATGTAGCCATCAGAACTGTAATATACCCACCTCTACGACAAACAAATAATTGAAGAAGAGATTATTAAGCGAACAAGACTTGGGTAACGATGATTAAGTTGGGGACGTGACCTGCCTTGTAAAACAGGCCATTAATGTGTGAAACAAAGTTTTAAGCAGTTGGGGATCCTCCAGACAAAAGCTTTCACTGCCTGATTGCAATAGTCAAATGTCTACATCTGATTTCTTTTTTTGTTGTTACCAAAGAGAAAATGCACCTTTTAAAAATATGACTGGCATGTATTACTTCATAGTTTGGAATATAGAAAATAAATTATGATCTGAATGTTTCAAAGCTTGTTTTTTGTTTTTGTTTTATTTATTTATTGTTTGCTTGTTTTTTACAAGCATACCTTTCTTTCTTGCTATAATTCTTCCCTCCCCACCTTTGTTTCAATAATTCCAGAAAATCAGGGAAAACATCCAGACCTTCCTCTGGCTACTGCAGCCTGATAAAGGAGACCAGAACGTTCAGGGTTTTCTTGGTGCACAGTGATACAGGAAGCTCAGGGTTTTCTTGGTGCACAGTGATACAGGAAGCTCAGGGTTTTCTTGGTGCACAATGATATAGGAAGCTCAGGATTTTCTTGGTGCACAGTGATATAGGAAGCTCAGGGTTTTCTTGGTGCACAAGATACAGGAAGCCCAGGTGTATGGAGCAGGTGGGAGTTAGAGGATTCCTAGCTGGCCCCAGTGACTCACCTGAAGATGTCTTCTGGTGAAGAACCATCATCAAAGTTTAGAACCTAGTATGATCTCTTGAGATTCACAGTACTTGGCTGAGTTATTGCACCTTGGCCAACTGCATGGTATGCTCCACTGGTGACCCAGCAACAGCATTCTAAGGCTATTTAATTAGCAGCTAACTCTAAGGAGAGCTTCTGTTTCAGATCTGCACAATTGAGACCTTCTTTCCCAGCCACATGATTCTCTTTCCCTTGTAATAGCATTCCTGTTTGTTTCCCCTCTCTTTACAAAATATACCTCGATATTCAACCCATAGAAGAAACAGCATTATTGTCCAGGACAAAAGGCTACTTTTTTGCCTATACCCTTAATTTTGCTACAGTTTGGTGTCCTAACTGCAGTGAAGCACTAAAGAGCCATGGTGAATGAAATCAAGAATGTGATTGATTTTACATTTGTCGGACATGATGATGGGTTCAGACCCATCACTTCTCTATCACACTCATTATCAAGCTGCCTTGATTCTGTTTTCTTCTTTCAGGTTTCATTCTTCCTACCTATTTTAGGACACCATCAGAGATTCAAAGACTTCCCTTTAAATCTGCCCTTCCAATCTATATTCTACATGGAGATCAATTTGGTCCTTTCATCTTTAAAATCTACATTTGTCTCTGCATAAGTCCAGAACACAGCCCACCAATTCAGTGTGGTTTGAAATAGCAACGGCTAAAATTTCTAATATGCGTCACTTGATTATTTTTCCCTCCTAGTCCATGGCCCCTGGTTCTTAGGCACCATCAAGCCATCTGTTCAGCAGGGTGTTGAGATGAACTCTTCTGGGGTCTTCCTTGTTTGGCTATTTCAGATTCAATTACTATTCAAATACACATATCATCCCCTGTGTGAAGTGACCCTCACTTTCCCCTTCCCTACTTCCTACTGTGTTATTTTGGGTTGGGCCCCTTCTCAAGTCCCTGAATCACTTTTCACATTCCCTGTCATGATCACATCCCTATAGTTACAGTGACACATGCTCTGAGGTGACTATTCCAGTAAGTTAATTGTCTCCCACAGGCTGTTTGTCTTTTTTAAAACACTGGAACATTTATCTTTATTGAACTACTTAACAGTTTCTCTTTTAATCCTAAGACCTTTGAGTTTCATCATCTAGTTCTTGTTCTCAAAGCTGGTTTTCCATTCCTATTTGGTGACGGATATTTCCCACAAGATCACTGACAATATATGCTATTGAAAATATCTTCTTTCGAAAATATCTTAATTTCATATTCACAATGAGCACAGTTTTTCGTGTAGATTTACTGTTTGAAAATTGCTAGTGCTCAGAATGCTGAAGGAATCATTCAATTTTTAATCTATATGTTATTTAGTTTGCACTGGTTAGTTCTAATCAACTTGACACAAACGTAGACATACCTGAGAAAAGGAAATCTCAGTGGAATTGCCTCCATTAGATTATCCTGTGTGCATATTTGTGGAAATGTTTTTATATCAGTCAATAATGTCAGAGGGTACAGCTCACATGGACAGTGCCACTACAGAGTTGGTGGTCCTCGGTAAATCAAGAAGCCCAGCAAACCATGGGGAGCAAGTCAATAAACAGCATTCCTCCATGGCTCCTGTTTGAGTTCTGCCCAGACTGCCCTCCGTGATATACTATGAATGAGACATATGAGTGAACTAAATAAACCCTTCCCATGAAGTTGACTTTGGCCAAAAGAAACATACCTAGGACCCACTTAAACATATTAGTGCTGTAAGCCACAAAATAGTCCTTAGCTATGAAACAAGAAGCTTTATGCTCCCAACTCCTGTAGCTAATAAACTTTCAAATAAAACACAATTCATGTCCAGGGGTTAAATGGAAACAGTAAAGCACACACAATCCATAAAATAGGAGAAAAAAACTATTTACCTATGGGTACTGGTGCTTTTAGTTTAATGACATAGTTCTATAGTTTTGTTTGAGCTTAAAACAATTTCTAAGAATCTTTAGATTACTTAAAATAATGAATTAGCATTTTATTACTTAAAATTAGCATTTTATTGTTGACATATGGCCAAATTGCCTTTTTCTACACATACACAGTTCTGAGCTTAAACTGATTAATGGAAGTCCTGCCACAATCAGAATAAACAACAATATCACCACTGCAAAAGTCTCCCGTGTGCTTTGACTTCAAACCTTCCACAGGGGCTAACCTTAGGAAATGACTGCTATCTTTGCTCCATAGCTCCAGCTTTGCAGAAAGATTATGAAAAATGAAATGATACAATAGCATGCTGCTGATTTTTTTTCATCTCAACATATCTTTGACGTTCATCAGTAATGTCCGGAGTTCATTTCTTTTTATTGCTTAATAGCATTCCATTGTTCAAAGGTAACTTCACTTGGTTATCCATTTATTGTTGGCAGGCATTTGAATTACTTCCAGATTTCGGCAATTATATGTAGACTTACTGTAGACATTCATGTGTGTGCTGATGTTCTGTTTTCAAATCATGAGTTCTTAGTTCACTGAGTAGCTCTAGTGGGAAAGTGGAAACAGCAAACATGCGGTTGGTGCATGTTTGACCTTAGAGGAGCTGTTAAATTCTTTTTCAGTACATCAGAGCCGTGTTTGTGTTCACGGCACTACGTGGAAGCTCAACTGGTTCTAACAATACATCACCACTGCATGTCATCATATCTTTAAAATTTAGCTATTTCATGGAATATAATTATGTATAAGTGTGAATTTAACTTGAAATTCCTTAATAATCTATGCTATCTTTGTTGCTAGAGAGTTTTTGTTAATTATCACTTGAAATATTTTTCTCATTTTGGGCTTTTTAAAAATTTAAACTCTTTGCTCTTTCAGTTGCACTGCATTTCAGAGGTCTTCAGAAGTGTATTCTTTCTTGTATTTTGGAATGTTTGCTCATGGTATGTAACTTCTCTTCTTACTGACAGTCTTTCAACAGAATGATTTTAATACTATTTTATTATTCTTTAGTCTTTTTTTAAGCCATGTTGTTATCCACATCCTGGTCCACCCTCAGATTGTTCCTCATCCCTTTCCTCCTCCTCCTCCCCCATCTCCAAGAGGATGTCCCCACCCCTTACCTCCACTCCACCAGACCTCCCCACTCTCTGGGGACTCAAGTTTCTCAAGGGTTAGGTGCATCCTCTGCTGTATATGTGTCCTGGGTCTCATATCTGCTAGTGTATGCTGCCTGGTTGGCAGCTCAGTCTCTGAAAGAGCTTGGGGGTCCAGATTAGTTGAAACTGCTGGTCTCCCTATGGGGTCACCCTCCTCCTCAGCTTCTTCTAGCTTTTTTTCTAATTCAACACAGGGGTCCCTGGCTTCTGTCCATTGGTTAGGTGTAAGTATTTGCATCTGCTTGTTGGACCTCTTGGAGAGCAGCCATGCTAGGCTCCTGTCTGTAAGCATACCATAGCATCAGTAATAGTGCCAGGCCTTGGAGCCTCCCCTTGAGCAGGATCCCAATTTGGGCCTGTCACTAGACCACAATCACATCCCTCCAGTTGATGCCCTGTCTTTCTACTGGAGGTGGACACTATAAGACCAATCTACCTACAGCTGGGCATTTCATCTAAAATCCCTCCCTTTGAGTTCTGAGTGTCTCTCACCTTCCAGGTCTCTAGTACATTCTAGAAGTTTCCCCCACCTCCAAGCTCCCGAGATTGTCTGTTTCCATTCTTTTTACTGGCCTTTGTGGCTTCACAACTGTTTTTCCCCAATACCTACTCATGTTACACTTTTCCCTTCCCTTTTCCCTCCCTCTCTCTGCCCCCTCGTGATTGCTTTCTTCTCCCTCACAAGTGGGATTGAGACATCGTCACTTGGGCCTTTTGGCTTGTTAACCTTCTTGAGTTCTGTGGATTGTATTATGGGTATTCTCTATTTTTGGCTAACATCCACTTAATGATGAGTACATACCGTGCATGTCGTTATGGGTCTGAGTTACTTCACTGAGGATGATATTTTCTAGTTACATCCATTTGCCTGCAAAACTCACGGTGCCCCATTCTTCTTCTTCTTCTTCTTCTTCTTCTTCTTCTTCTTCTTCTTCTTCTTCTTCTTCTTCTTCTTCTTCTTCTTCTTCTTCTTCTTCTTCTTCTTCTTCTTCTTCTTCTTCTTTTTTTTTGAGGGTGCAGTGGAACTTTATTGATGGTATTCAAGAGAGAAGGGAGGGCTTCCTAGGCCCCTCCTGTTATTATGGGGTCTGGTATGGAATTGTGAGGGAGATGCTCAGTGTTGGGGGCTGAGTTGGGATGGGGACTCCTCAGCAACTGAGGGCCTCTCTCTTGCTCTCAGTATCCTTGCTGGGCTGGGTGGTCCAGGGTTTCTTACTCCTTGGAGGCCATGTAGGCCATGAGATCCACCACCCTGTTGCTGTAGCCGTATTCATTGTCATACCAGGAAATGAGCTTTATAAAGTTGTCATTGAGAGCAATGCCAGCCCCAGCATCAAAGGTGGAAGAGTGGGAGTTGCTGTTGAAGTCGCAGGAGACAACCTGGTCCTCAGTGTAGCCCAGGATGCCTTTTAGTGGGCCCTCGGATGCCTGCTTCACTACCTTCTTGCTGTCATCATACTTGGCAGGTTTCTCCAGGCGGCATGTCAGATCCACAATGGATACACTGGGGGTAGGAACACGGAAGGCCATGCCAGTGAGCTTCCCATTCAGCTCTGGGATGACCTTGCCCACAGCCTTGGTAGCACCTGTGGCAGCAGGGATGATGTTCTGGGCTGCCCCATGGCCATCACACCACAGCTTTCCAGAGGGGCCATCCACAGTCTTCTGAGTGGCAGTGATGGCATGGACTGTGGTCATGAGCCCTTCCACGATGCCAAAGTTATCAGGGATGACTTTGGCCAGGGGGGCTAAGCAGTTGGTGGTGCAGGATGCATTGCTGACAATTTTGAGGGAGTTGTCATATTTCTCGTGGTTCACACCCATCACAAACATGGGGGCATCAGCGGAAGAGGCAGAGATGATGACCCTTTTGGCCCCACCCTTCAGGTGAGCCCCAGCCTTCTCCATGGTGGTGAAGATGCCAGTAGACTCCAAGACATACTCAGCACCAGCGTCACCACATTTGATGTTAGCGGGATCTCACTCCTGGAAGATGGTGATGGCCTTCCCGTTGATGACAAACTTCCCATTCTCAGCCTTGACTGTGCCGTTGAACTTGCCGTGGGTAGAGTCATACTGGAACATGTAGACCATGTAGTTGAGGTCAATGAAGGGGTCGTTGATGGCAACAATCTGCACTTTGTCAGAAGAGAAGGCAGCCCTGGTAACCAGGCGCCCGATACGGCCAAATTCGTTCACACCGACCTTCACCATCTTGTCTATGAGACGAGGCTGGCACTGCACAAGAAGATGCGACTGTCTCTGGAACAGGGAGGAGCAGAGAGCCATGATGCCCCAGTCTTAATACATGAGTAGTATTCCATTGTGTAAACGAACCACATTTTCTGTTTCCACTCTTTTATTGTGGGTCATCTGGGTTGTTTCCAGCTTCTGGCTATCACAAATGAGGCCGCTATGAACATATTGGAACACATGCCCCTGTGGCATGGTGAGGCATCTTTTGAGTATATGCCCAAGAGTGTAAATAGCTGGGTCTTCAGGTAGATCTATTTCCAATTTCCCAAGAAAGTTCCAGACTGATTTCCAGAGTGGTTGTACCAGTTTGTAGTCCAACCAGCAAAGGAGTGTTCCTCTTTCTCCACATCCTAGCCATGAGGATGTCACCTGAGTTTTGGATCTTAGCCATTCTAACTGATATAAGGGGGAATCTCTGGGTCCTTTTGATTTGCATTTCCTTGATGACTAAGGACTTTAAACATTTCGTTAAGTGCCTCTCAGCCAATGGAGATTACTCTGCTGTGAATTCTCTGTTTAGTTCTTCATTTTTTAAATTGTTTATTAGATATATTTTTTTACTTACATTTCAAATGGTATTCCCTTTCCCAGTTTTCTGTCCATAATCCCCCCTCCCCACCCTATCCCCCTTATGGGTGTTCCCCCATCCACCTCCATTACTGCCCCCCACTGACATTCCCCTGCACTGGGGTCCAACCTTGGCAGGACCAAGGGCTTCCCCTTCCACTGGTGCCCTAATAAGGCTATTCTCTGCTACATATGCAGTTGGAGCCCTGGGTCAGTTCATGTATAGTGTTTTGGTAGTGGTTTAGTCCCTGGAAGCTCTGGTTGGTTGGCATTGTTCTTATTTGGTTGCAAACCCCTTCAGCTCTTTCAATCCTTCTAATTCCTCTAAAGGGTATCCTGTTCTCAGTTCAATGATTTGTTGTTTTGATTTGCATTTCCCATTGACCTCTGTATTGGACATGCTCTGGATATGTCTCTCAGGAGACATCTATATCCAGTCCCTTTCAGCATGCACTTTTTAGCTTCATCAATCTTATCTTAGTTTTGGTGGATGTATGTATATGGGCCACTTGTGGGGCAGGCTCTGAAGAGCCATTCATTTTAGTCGCTGCTCTAAACTTTGCTTTCATAACTCCTCCTATGGATCTTTTTTCCCCTTTCAAGAAGGAGTGGGGACATCTGCATTTTGGTTGTCCTTCTTCTTGAGCTTCCTGTGGTTTGTGGATTGTGTGTGGGTAATTTGAGCTTTTGGGCTAATATCCATTTATCAGTGAGTACATACCAAGTGTGTTTTTCTGTGACTGGGTTACCTCACTCAGGATGATATATTCTAGTTCATTCCATTTGCCTATGAATTTCATGAAGTCATTGTTTTTGATAGCTAAGTAGTACTCCATTGTGTAGATGTACCACATTTTTTGAATCCCTTCCTCTGTTGAAGGGCATCTAGGTTCTTTTCAGCTTCTGGCTATTATAAATAAGGCTGCTATGAACATAGTGGAGCATGTGTCTTTGTTGTATGTTGGAGCATCTTTTGAGTATATGCTCAGGAGAGGTATAGCTGGGTCCTCAGGTAGTGGGGGCTCCAATTCTCTGAGGAACCTCCAGACTGATTTCCAGAGTGGTTGTACCAGTTTGCAACCCCACCAACAATGGAGGACTCTTCCTTTCTCCACATCCTTGCCAGCATCTGCTGTCACCTGAGTTTTCTATCTTAGCCATTCTGACTGGTATGAGGTGGAATCTCGGGGTTGTTTTGATTTGCATTTCCCTGATGACTAAGGATGCTGAATATTTCTTTAGTTGCTTTTTGGCCATTTGATAATCCTCAGCTGAGAATATTTTGTTTAGCTCTGCACCCCATTTTTAATAGGGTTATTTGGTTCTCTGGAGTCTAACTTTTTGGGTTATTTGTATATTTTGGATATAAGCCCTCTATCAGTTGTGGGATGGGTAAAGATCTTTTCCCAATCTGTTGGTTGCCGCTTTGTCCTAATGACAGCATCTTTTGTCTTATAGAAGCTTTGCAGTTTTATGAGGTCCCATTTGTCGCTTCTTGATCTGGGAGCATAAGTCATTGGTGTTTTGTTCAGGAAATTTTCCCCAGTGCCCATGTGTTCAAAACTCTTCCCCACTCTTTATTCTATTAGTTTGAGTGTATCTGGTTTGATGTGGAGGTCCTATATTCACTTGGAGTTAAGCTTTGTCCATGGTGATAAGAATAGATCGTTTGTATTCTTCTTCATGCTGAACTCCAGTTTAACCAGCACCATTTGTTGAAAATGCTATCTTCCTTCCATTGGATGGTTTTAGCTCTTTTGTCAAATATCAAGTGACCATAGGTATGTGGGTTCATTTCTGGGTCTTCAATTCTGTTCCATTGATCTATCTGCCTGTCACTGTACCAATACCATACAGCTTTTATAACCATTGCTCTGTAATAATGCTTGGAGTCAGGAGTGGTGGTTCCCCCAGAAGTTCTTTTATTGTTGAGTATAGTTTTTGCTATTCTGGTTTTTTTTTGTTTGTTTGTTTTTCAAAATGAATTTGCAAATTGCTCTTTCTATCTCTATAATGAATTGAGTAGGAATTTTGATGGGGATTGCATTGAATCTGTAGATTGCTTTTGGCAAAATGGCCATTTATACTATATTAATCTTGCTAATCCATGAGCATGGGAGATCCATCTTCTAAGATCTTCCTTAATTTCTTTCTTCAGAGACTTGAACTTCTTGTCATATAGATCTTTCACTTGCTTGGTTAAAGTCACACCAAGATATTAAATTATTTGGGACTATTGTGAATGGTGTCATTTCCTTAATCCTTTCTCAGCCTGTTTATCCTTTGAGTAGAGGAAGACTACTGATTTGTTTGAGTTAATTTTATATCCTGACACTTTGCTGAAGTTGTTTATCAGATTAAGTAGTTCTCTGGTGAAACTTTTGGGGTCACTTACGTATACTATCATATCATCTGCAAATAGTGATATTTTTGCTTCGACCTTTCCAATCTGTATCCATTTTGACCTCCTTTCGTTGTCTGATTGCTCTGGTTAGGAGAGAGAGAGAGAGAGAGAGAGAGAGAGAGAGAGAGAGAGAGAGAGAGAGAGAGAGAGACCTTCACTCAATTCAGTTTCTTGATTGCTACAGCTCTATAGAAAACGTAAAGTTGTGCTCTATGATTTCTCTCTGCTTTCAAATTGTTCTTGATCCTTCTTTTATACATTTAAAAATCAGCTGTGGTTATAATTCATGTTGAGTTTAGTCTACAATAAATTTGGCAAAAGTTTAAGACTACATCAAGTCTTCTAATCTATAGGTTTAGTACATCCTGCTACTTATTCCTAAAATTTTTTTACAACATTTACACATTTTAGCATTTGAATTTTACTTGTCAGATTTAAAGCTCTTGTATTTTTTTTATTAACTTGAATATTTCTTATATACATTTTTAGTGTTATTCCTTTCCGGTTTCCGGCAAACATCCCCTCCCCCTCCCCTTCCTTATGGGTGTTCCCCTCCCCACCCCCCCCCATTGCCGCCCTCCCCCCAACAGTCTAGTTCACTGGGGGTTCAGTCTTAGCAGGACCCAGGGCTTCCCCTTCCACTGGTGCTCTTACTAGGATATTCATTGCTACCTATGAGGTCAGAGTCCAGGGTCAGTCCATGTATAGTCTTCAGGTAGTGGCTTAGTCCCTGGAAGCTCTGGTTGCTTGGCATTGTTGTACATATGGGGTCTCGAGCCCCTTCAAGCTCTTCCAGTTCTTTCTCTGATTCCTTCAACGGGAGTCCTATTCTCAGTTCAGTGGTTTGCTGCTGGCATTTGCTTCTGTATTTGCTGTATTCTGGCTGTGTCTCTCAGGAGCGATCTACACCCCGTTCCTGTCGGCCTGCACTTCTTTGCTTCATCCATCTTGTCTAATTGGGTGGCTGTATATGTATGGGCCACATGTGGGGCAGGCTCTGAATGGGTGTTCCTTCAGTCTCTGTTTTAATCTTTGCCTCTCTCTTCCCTGCCAAGGGTATTCTTGTTCCCCTTTTAAAGAAGGAGTGAAGCATTCACATTTTGATCATCCGTCTTGAGTTTCATTTGTTCTAGGCATCTAGGGTAATTAAGCATATGGGCTAATAGCCACTTATCAATGAGTGCATACCATGTGTGTCTTTCTGTGATTGGGTTAGCTCACTCAGGATGATATTTTCCAGTTCCAACCATTTGCCTACGTATTTCATAAAGTCGTTGTTTTTGATAGCTGAGTAATATTCCATTGTGTAGATGTACCACATTTTCTGTATTTTGTATTTTTTTTAATATAGCAAATTATAACACCTTTAGTGGTATGAAACAACTCATTAATTTTATTAGATTACAGTATGTTTAAAATCTAACAGAGATCTTAGAAATCAAGATGCCAACAAGATATATTGTGTTCCGTGGACTCTAGGGTCCATCAATTTGTATGTTTTCTAGTTCATAATTGCTTTCCTCTTTTCCTGGGCCTTGATCTGTCCTTTGTGAACTGCAAGAGCAACAAATGCTTTCTGTGTGTTTCTTACAGTTCCCTGTTTCTGTGTGTGTCTTCTATCTTTCTCTTACATTAATGGTTCTACCAGTACTTTGTCTTAATCAGATGATCCAAGACAATATGTCTACTTCAATGTCAGTTAACTGGGAATTTTAATTCCACTCTGCCAAGTGACAGAGAATTCTTGTGGATTCTGGAGTTTAGAATGTGATGAAAATCCTTGAGTGAGTAGCATTTTGCCTGTGACTTTTGTAGCTCTGAAGGAAGTGTAATAGAATTGCTGCTTGTTTTCGTTTCCCTCCTGGTAAGTACTTAGAATTTCAGAAATGTAATTGATTCATTCATGAGGACTTTGGATGTTCTGACTTGCAAAATTTAGTACCAAGAGCTGTTTGTTTATTTGTAGATCATTTACATAAGTAAACAATTATGAGTGAGAATGAATAATTTCATTTCTTTATGAACTGTGTGCTTTTTAATATTTATTTGTAAATATCTTTTAGCAGGTTAAAGAAACTATCCTCTATTTGTAACTTGTTCTATTTTACCAAGAATACATGTCAATTTTTTGTCAAACTCATTCTCTGTACAAATTGCACACTAATTTGCATTTTGTTCTTAATTTGCTAGTTTAATGGAGTGTACTGAATGAAGGTAAAACATATAACTAGTCTTGTATTACTAATATAGGTTGGATTTGGTTATTGAGTATCTTATTTTTCACACATTGCTCCATTCTGTTACAGATATTAATTGAGAATTATAATACATATGCTTAGATGGGTTATTTATATAAAAATATGACTTCTTATAATTATAGCTTTTGTCTGGGATGGACACTGTATTGGATCTTTTAATTAGAAATTTCCTTCTATTTTCTGGAACAAATATATAGTATTCATATTATTTGGCTCTAAATGTGGTTTATTTCTCCACTGACTATGGGTAAAATAATCATTTTATGCATGAATGTTTATAGTTTGTAGCTCATAGTGAATTTGTCAAATTTGTTTCCATAAAACAGCTCAAATGATTCATTTATATCTCTAAGTCTGAAGTGATAGTGCATTCCCTCTCTTTCTTCCTCTTTCATGGTTGCTCTTTTTGTTTTTTCCATCCCTCCTCTATAGCTCTATCCCCTCACCAGCTCTGTCTGTGTGCATATGTCTCTCTCCCTCATTCTGTCTTTGGATAGTTGGGCTAGAAATTTCTTGGTTTTATAGAATTTTTCATAAGTTATTTAATTATGTCTTTTATTATTGATCTTTGTCCTTTCAACTCTTTGATGTCTGTTTGGACTGATATCATTTACTTTTATACTGTCTGTCTTCGGTATGTTTCTCAGTTTATTTTCCTCTTCCTCCAGTCTCTTCAGTTGGAAACTTAGAGCAAACTGAGATCATTCCTCTCTGTTGTGAGCACTTACTATTTGTAGACATCCTTCTGACCACTGCTTAGCTGGTTCTAAGGAATTTTGATGTTTTGTATTTTTATATTTGTGTATTTTAGAGTATTTGCTTAAATATTTACATTTTAGATATTAAAGAAAATAATTATTTTATGTATTTTCATTAACAACTCTTTTCTATTATGACATTTTGCAACTTTTTTTCTAACTTTTCTCCCATGAAACTCTTATTTCACCCTTTCCCCTGAATGAAAGCTTCCCTAGATCTATAATGTATAGTTTATATTTGTCTTTCAACACTTTACATGTTTCTCTATTGGTTTTTGGTTTTCATGGGTTAGCATGAGAAACTGGTTAAATTTCTTTTGTATCATTACTTTCAAGACTCTTCTTTAGTTTATAATAATTCTCTTAAGTATCTCTTGTCATACACATATTTTGTTTTGTTCTTGTGTTTTTTAGAAAGGATCTCATTATGTAGTTAAGGGTGTCTTTGAAACTATAGTGAAACTCTGGCCAAACACTGGAGCTGTAGGTAGCATTTAATCGTGAATTTTGAAACTCTATGTCTGTACTTTTTTTTCAAATATTGAAAGTTTAATTCATTATATACTCAAAAATTCATTTTGCATATATTTTGTTCTGACTGCTTCAAGGTATGTTTAACATAGCACAAAACATTGTAGGGTTGACCCACAAGTGTTTAGGTCTCTAGTTTCTGAACATATTTTTTTCTGTCATTCAGTGGACAATTTCTATCAATCTGTACTCAACTACATAGAACTTTCCCTGAACAATCCCTGTCACTTCTGAGAGGCCAAACCTACCCCATCTTGGGACGACCTCCATTTAAAAAAAGGAGGGAGCTGAGAACTTGACCTGCAGCCTAACCCAAGCTGCATGGAAGCTCCAGGAAGAATTATGTAGCTGGTCTCTGGCCCATACCACAGAGTTACTCTCTAGTTGCTCCCTAGCAATAGCCAATCAGAATTAGTCTGATAGTTCCAGATGTACTTTCAGACCATTTGTGATTGTTCATGGTTTTGCTTCAGAGAACTTACCTGCCATCACCCCTTCTCTTGCTTGGCATTTCCTATAAAACCTTGTCCTGCTGAGGGTCTGGGGCTTCATCCTCTTCTTCTGCTGCATCAGAGTCAGTGGTAAGTCAGGTTGTGAAAAGAGGCCTAAAAAAAATCTGTATTTAATGGTCAAAGTGACTGGGCGGGATACACTGGAAAGATGGTCACATGGGACTAGAAGACATTCCAGGACCTGATAGGGAGACACTAGGTGTCTCTCTGTCTGGGTTGGGCATGGTCTCAGGGAGCTGTGAGCACCCTCTGTCTGATTGTTTTTGTTTCTAACTGACAGAGAGGAGAGGACAAGTCTTCTTGTGTTTCTGTTTGTTGTTTCTCTTGGAATTATCTACTTTTATCTTTTATGTTTCTTGTTAGGGTGTGACTTTGACTCTGACAGATGTTCACATATTATGGGCACCTTCAACTGCACTGGAATTTCTTCTTAGCCATTTTAAGGATATTGAGACTAGTGGGCAGATTCTTTCTGTCACCATTAGAAAACATAAACTAACCACATATGGTAGGTCAGAATGGCCCACCTTCAACACCTGACCCCTGGAGGGATTCTTTGACCAGGGATTGGTCCAAGGGATTGAGAAGATCATTTTTTTAAACCCAAACTTGGCCACCTGGACCAAGTACCTTATGTGTTGGTCAGGCAAGCTCTCTTATAGGACCCACTTGTAGGTGCCCACACCGATGCAGTACCTCAGTGCCCCAAGATCTCTGCTGGATATCTTAATTCTCAGTCAGCAAAGCCCCTCACCCAATTTGCTCCAGTCCATATCACACTACTAAAGACCTCTCTCTGAGTCGTCAACAATCTCTCTACCTATCTAGTTCCCAAGGCAGGTTTCCATGCCAGAAACACACATTTCAACTCCGTGGTGGCCCAGACCAGCCGCCCCACATTCCATTGCACTTAAATCTACACATGAAAGAATATACAACACAATAACCTTTGACCCAATTGATAAGATATAATTGCCCACCAAATCATACAAAGTCCAGGACCATCCATCCCTTAAGAACATTAGCAACAACATGTAAATACACAGTGGAATCTTAATGTCACCTTCCATGTTGTCTACCAGCTACTCTCTCTCTCCTCCTCTTCTGTCCCCATCTCCTCCTCTTCCTTCAAACTCTTCTCCCACCCATCCTCCCTTCTCTACCAATGACAGGTCTCCTTCTATCCTGTTCCTGTCCTCACCTGTATTTTACAAATTAAATGGGGAAAATGTTCTGGTGAAGTGACCTGAGTCCTGAGTCCTAGGCAGCCATCCTTGGGGCAGTGGAATTAGCATCAAAATACCGATAGCTCCAGGGCAAACCACAACATTTCCCCCTTTTTGTCCAGTTAAAAGGCCTTTTCCCTTATATATAAATTGAGTACAATTATTACCATTCTACAATTTATAAAGCATACAATATGCTCAACACCCGGTCCATCAATTTTGTCCATTAACTAAAGTACCTTGTCATTTACCCTAAAAGACTATAATTCTATATCTAACTTATATCCTGGTTTGAGATTGTATGCCATCTGAAAAAACACTCTTTCAAATTTAATATCCTTCTCAATTCTAAACAGCTTGGGTTGTCTACAAGACTACCAGTCTTCAACCATGTCAGAAATCTTTGAATGACCAAATATCTATACACATAGAAATCTAACACAGCTTCCAAAACTGAGAGGTTGTAAGGACAAATCTTTACTAGCACAGTCGTCTTTTACCAACATGTGAGCGCAAATCTTCAGCCTTCTGGCCCCAAATCAACTGATAGTCTCTTGAAATGCAGATTTTTGAAGGGCTGATCACCCTGTTTTGGCAGGGCTTATCTGCCAAAACTATTATGCAACTATTCTGCATAATTTGTCCTTTTCTGGACATTAGTCTGCAGATGAAACAGGCAGTTTTGTCCAGTGGCTGCCTAGCCACAAAGTATTGTCTCACCTGGAGGTAGAGACGCTCAACTTCTTCATTAAATCCGCCTAAGGGGAACTGTTAGGAGCAGATATGTCTTAACAAAAGAGAAATAACTTTAAACCCCATATTTTGTGGATTTCTGATGCTTTTGAAAAAGGTCCATCTATATAAGGTAATTTGGATTGTTGTCTTTATATCTTAATATTATCTTGAATGTACTCTCACAAAGTCAGAGCCATGAATTTGCTATTTGGCCATTAGCTCACATGTGTAATCAACTCAGAAGTTTGTAATGACATCAATAGAAGGACTGGCTCTAAACCTTGTACTTTTAAACTTTTTTGACAAATAAATTCTATACCAAAACAAAGATACCATTTTAGCTTAGTTGCTAAATGAGATTATGACTGTACAACTCAATCTAGCTAATTCCTCCCTGTTCAATTACAACCAGTTTTAAATTCCTCATAAAAACAACCTTAGAATAACCATTTTCAGTCCTCCCAAAAGTCCAGGGAATTGGGGCAACAACTTCTCCATAACTTCTTCAACCTGTACATGGGAGTTGAAATATCCTTGGGGGTAGGGGGTAGGAAGAATGATGCAAATGCTGTAGCCGATGTGTCCTGACTGGACCCAGATGAAAGTCCTTGAGATCAGGAATTCAAGTAGACACACTCTTCAAAATACAAAGACAAATACAAATTCAAGACAAAAGTTTAGAATTGAGGTATCTTTTTGTTTGATACCTCCTGAATCTAGTTTTTCAGGCAGTCTACCTCTATCAAATCTGATCAGTATGACTCTGTGAGGATTCCAGAGCCTAACCACAGTTTTTAAAAACACAAAGACAAAATCTTTCTCCCAAAATACTATGTTTCTTAGTCTGTAACCAGAAAAGCTTATATCTTTTTTTTGCTTCTTTTCTTTTTTTTTTTTTTTTTTTTTTTTTCAGAGCTGGGGACCCGAACCCAGGGCCTTGCGCTTGCTAGGCAAGTGCTCTACCACTGACCATAAATCCCCAACTCCGAAAAGCTTATATCTTGCACTCTCTTCCAGAGTAACAATATAACCATAAAACTCAAAGTCACACCCATTATGAAGATTAAACAATTTTAAAAGGGAAGTAAGCTAAACAATGAGCCTGATAGCCTTTTGTATTCTGTAATATCAGGAAATTAACCCAAAATTCCTGTGGAGCCCACGTTAAGAGAATCTGAGCTTCCTGTTGTGGTAAATATCAAAAATAACCACAAACCCTCGCTAGCTGGCATCAACGACCCATATGGCCTTTAACGGGGTAATTCATAAACACCTTTTATCCATTCCAATATCAATAAACAACATATCAAATCAGGGCTTTAGCCCAAAATATCCCATCTGTTAAGCTCTCTACCCGGAGCTACAGAATAAAATCTGTGGCCTTAATTTAATTAATTTAATTAATTTAACCTTAATAACTTGTAAATATCACAGTACTCTACTTAGAGTCAGTGACTAATTTTTCCCTATCTAAGTTCTGAACCATGGATGAAAATCCCCATGTGATTCTGGTAATCTCTGTTCTCTCCTTAAAACAAACTTAAACACCTTCTATCAATTCTAATACCAATAAGCAACTTAAAAATCAGGACCTTTGGGCTTAAACCTTTTCCCTCAGACAACAGGCAGAAGTTTTTGCCTTGGCTAGCAAAAAGTCTAAGGATATGAAAGAAGAAACATGGGACCACCCGCCTCCTCCCGCACTATCCCTCTACCCGGTCCTCCATCCTGCTGTATAAGGGTTGGCAGTGAACCAAAGCTTGAACATGGATAAAGACTCTAGTGCAATTGCATCAGAATCAGCTTCTTAGTTGTCTTCAGGATTGGTGAACACTTCCTTAATAGGCACAACATTTCCATCATGGTGTTGAACTTTCCCTATAACCTCTATCATGATGTTGTGCTAATTCATGGAAATTTTTATTTCATTTGTCTCAGTTTTCATCCTTGTGTTGACTACACATTAAAGAAAATTTAGTGGGGCACTGAAATACATTGATGTCTCACTAAGAAATGGACAGCAACAACAAAATACTGAGGAGTCCCTCTTGGAGTAGTTTATTAAGCTTAGGTCCCAAATTTGTATTCTTGGGTTCTCATCCTGTGGTTTTCACCAGTCTGTAATTTGTGGTCTGTAGTCTGTAGCCTTCTGGTGTGTGTGTGTGTGTGTGTGTGTGTGTGTGTGTGTGTGCATGGTGTATCATTGTTGCCTGTCTCTTGTGCCTGTTCCTAATAAAGAGCTTTGCTCTGTATTTACTGAACAGCACAGAAAACATGATACAGGAAAAAAATGACAAGCCCCTTTTAATAGACATTTTAACCAAATTTTATGAGTGGAAGTTATTTCACAGACCCAGAACAGCTTTCTAAGCTACAATCAAATGTTACTTACTCTTGACCTATATTCATGTGTCTTTTGACATTTATCAGGTATTTGTTCAAGGTTTTTATCAATCTGTTGGCTGCCCCTTTGGCATGGTGGTGCATCTTTTGGGTATATGCCCAAGAGTGTAAATAGCTGGGTCTTCAGGTAGATCTATTTCCAATTTCCCAAGAAAGTTCCAGACTGATTTCCAGAGTGGTTATACCAGTTTGCAGTCCAACCAGCAAAGGAGTGTTCCTCTTTCTCCACATCCTAGCCATGAGGATGTCACCTGAGTTTTGGATCTTAGCCATTCTGACTGGTATAAGGGGGAACCTCTGGGTCCTTTTGATTTGCATTTCCATGACAACTTTAGACATTTCGTTAAGTGCCTCTTAGTCAATGGATATTATTCTGCTGTGAATTCTCTGTTTAGTTCTTTATTTTTTAAAATTTTTTCATTAGATATATATTTTTTACTTACATTTCAAATGGTATTCCCTTTCCCAGTTTTCTGTCCATAAGCCCGCATCCGCACCCTGTCCCCCTTATGGGTGTTCCCTCATCCACCTCCCTTACTGCCCCCCACCGACATTCCCTTGCACTGGGGTCAAACCTTGACAGGACCAAGGGCTTCCTCTTCCACTGGTGTCCCAACAAGGATATTCTCTGCTAAATAAGCAATTGGAGCCCTGGGTCAGACCATGTATAGTCTTTCAGTAGTGGTTTAGTTCCTAGAAGCTCTGGTTGGTTGGCATTGTTGTTCTTATGGGATTGCAAGCTCCTTTAACTCTTTCAATCGTCCTGTTCTCAGTTCAGTGGTTTGATGCTAACATTGACCTCTGTATTTGATATGCTCTAGATGAGTCTCTCAGGAGAGATCTATATCTGGTTCCTTTCAGAATACATTTTTTAGCTTCATCAATCTTATCTAGTTTGGGTAGCTGTATATCATTACTTAGATTTTTATCTTCCAGTGTTTCAAGTGTTTTTTTTTTCTCTCAGAACTTGGTTATTATGCTTACTAAAGTATAACCATTAATGTCAGAATTGTTTTGGTGAGGTTACTCTGGAGCATTTTCATAAGAGATACTTCTGATTCTTCATTTGCTGAGTAATTTGGCTTTCTTCAGTGTTGTGCTGTAAAGCTACAGAGTATTCTGTCACCTAAGTATCATGCTGTTTAGATTGTGTTTATTTCCTATGGTTGTTGTTTAGAAGGCAACAAGCATTTTTAGGCACTGCCTATTAGTTTCACTTTTGTATGTGTAGTTTCAGTGTCACTTCTGACTTTAAATCATTTGCAATGATATTCCCAGATGCAAAATCTGTATTAGTCATTGATCTAAAACCTGGACTGTGGTTGAAAGTTTAGTTCTGCCCTCTTTCTATGGTATTGGGGATCATAGTCACACAAGTTGTTAAAGAATGAGCCCCGTGTTGTGTACATGACCAACTTTCAAGATTGCTTCTTTGGGATTCCTCCTATTTTCAATCTTTCCAACCCTTTCCAATCACCATAAGCACCACATCCCTTTGTTTCTGGACAAAGGAAGGAGATTTGGTCCCATGATTCTACCACACATTCATTTTGACCAGGGAGTAGAGGAGGACAGGGGAGAGGGAGAAAGGGAAACAGAAGGATGGGAAATGAAGAGAGGGAGAGAAGGGGAAAGGGAGAGGGAGAAGGAAAGGGAGAAAGGTTGACAGAGCGAGAGAACGAGAGAGTAAGACAGCAAGAGAGTGACCGAGAGAGAACAAGATATGATCTGGTCTCCATGTTCTTAGTGTCTCGACTTCTCTGAATCAGAGGAGTTGTCTTTTGTTGGTGCCTGAGCAGCTTCCAGTTTGTCACCACTCTCTCTACTACGACTATTACAATGACAAGAATGAAGACAGAATACAGGAAAAATCCACACAAAAGAAAAGCATGGATTGCCCTCACATGTTTAGTTCTTGAAGATTTTCATTTTTATTTTATATGTGTAGTTGCCTTTCCTGCATGTTTGTCAGCACATGTGTGAATGCAGCTTCCAAGAAGGTGAGAGGAGGGCATCAGGTTCTTAAGAACTGAGTAGCAGATGGCCGTGAGCTTCTATGTGGGGGCTGGGAGAGAAACCCAGGTCTTCTAGAAGAACAGCCAGTGCTCTTAACAACTAAACTGTCTCTGAAGCACCATGCACTTGATAAAAGTGTTACTTTTTCAATATTCATAGCAAAAGTAAAGAATTTCGTCAGGATGTTTTTCTTTCTGTCTTTCCGGACCAGACTAGTTGATGTCAGGCTGTATTTACCTTCAGGCCAGTAAAGAGAGAAAAAAATCAGTTAACACAGCTTGTTTGGTAGTTATATTGCTTATTTTTCTTTTTTAAATTATATTTATTTGTGTGTGTATATGTATGTATACACATATGTTCATCCATGGTGAATTTATGGAAATCTGATGACAACAACGTGAATGAATCTCTCTCTCTCCCCCATGTGAGTCTTAGGTACTGAACTCAGATCTTCAGGCTTGGTGTTACTCTCTAAGCCATCTGCCCATTCATCTTCTGTGTCCTTTAAGTATTTTAACCCTTGCTGTACCTTTTAAACATGTGTTCAGTTGCCTGTACCCTGTGGATTGCTGAGAACTCATTGAGGCTACTGAGGATTTGATGCATTTGTGAACAAAAAACATTTGTAGTGAGTTTATTTATTAATTATATTTTGTCTATTATCTCTTTACTTTTAGCAAAAAAGTTTATGGTACAGATTTTAATTTGCGAGTAGTTTTACATCACACTAAGCCCTAAAATTACATACATTTGTCTAACAGGTACAAGGCCCTGGGTTCAGTGCCCAGTGCTAAAAATAAGAACCAAAGCATTAATGTTACATCATTATGCACACATTGTAGATGAGAATACATCAAGTAAGCAATAAAGGAAAACACCTGGTTCCGTGTGATCCCATAGCACAGAGCTTATTTTACTAACAAAGAGACATGTAGTTTTGAAGTAAGCAAAGATAATTCTTAGGACTGACATCTTTCAGAACCTTTGTGGTTTTAGAAAGAACTCCCTCCAACTATTGCAGCTGCATTCGAAGAAAGTGCACAATGCAAACAGCAGTGCACAGTAATCCACAGACCGCTTGCTGTTGTTACAGGGAGTGGAAGGAAGATGTACCTATCAGACTTCCCGAACTTTGAACAAAGTTAGAAAGCCTGGCAGCATCCCACCTCCTGCCCAACAGTGTGCTGGTGGACTCTGAAAACAACCTCACTCCTTGAACCATGGCTGTACGCCTCTCTCTTAGCCTTAGCAAGAGCTCATCATTATTTTAAAAGCTAGAGAATAGGAGGCGGGGAGTGAAATATCTGCTTCAAGCATTTTTTCCAAAAATAAAAAAGACAAAAAATAATATTCCAGTGCATTCTACACCCTGAAGTTCAATGCCTCACAATCGCCTGATTGTTCATCAGCCTCACAAAGAAATGCCTTTTATTTTCTCCAGGCACTTAGAGATGACTAAGTGTCACTTAGTCAATTGCCAGAACAAAGAAGTCAATTTATGGATCACATTTTCTCTGTTTCGTTATTCTTAAAAATAATTCACTTTATTGGTTTAGTGTTCTAGAAAGGTGAGGGATTGACAGGCTCCAGGTACAGAAATATCCCAAAGATTCAGGCTGCACACACACATTTCTGCTTAAAGCAAGAGGTGAAAAGGTAACCCCTACCACTCTGTCTTGGTTGAGAACGACTCTAAAATTGAAGCAACACTATGAACTCCTGACTTTATCCAGGCGTATTGCTCTCATTTAAGGCCATGTGTCCGTATTTACCTTCCACACTAGTCCTATTGAGCAGTTAAGCTGCTGTTCAGCTGTAGCTTTGAAGGCACACAAAGTAGTAATTTAGCATTGTGACATAAAGATTCTTAAGGATAATGTTCGCAGCTTTTCTGTAATCAAAGATGTTACCATTGGAGAAAGTTAGAAAGTATACAGACATAAGTACATTTTAACTTACGTATAATTCTACAGAACAATGTGATATCTTTTCATTAATCATGACTTTATATACACCTCTGTGTTTATATTTCCAAATTATAGCCTTATTAACATCATATAGCATTATTTGCATATGAACATTTACAGAATTCATCAAAGAGTTTTCTAAAGTGATCTTTTAATTTTTAAATTATTCTCCACACATGGGTATACCTTTGTCTATAATACCAATTCAATCTTATTGAACAATTAAACCATTCACAATGGTGTGGCTACTGTAATAGCACTGGAGTACCACCCTGGGTAGATGTTTTTATACATATGTCTGCTTATTCCCTTGGGATTATTTCTTGGGATGAGTTTATTTTACTTAAAGTATGAAGGGAAATAGCTGTACCCAAATTTTCTAGCCCACTATCCTAATAGGAAGGCTTGTTTACTTTGTATTGACTTTTAAATTTGTTTTTTGTTTTCTGATATTTTAGACAAGGTCTTGTGCAACTTTTGCAGGCCTGAAATTCATTATATAAGCCAGGTTAGCTTCAAATTAACAGAGATATGACTGCCCCTGCATCTAAGAATTGAAGGATTATGGGGTTGGGGATTTAGCTCAGTGGTAGAGCACTTGCCTAGCAAGCGCAAGGCCCTGGGTTCGGTCCCCAGCTCCGAAAAAAAGAAAAAAAAAAAAAAAGAATTGAAGGATTATAATATTTTCAATGGTCAAAATCTTAGTTTAAAGATCAATGACTATGGGTGCCTTAAAGGCCAAGCTATTTCATTTTTCTATACAATATTAAATTTACCACTAAAGAATGTGTTCATAATTATTAATTTTTATAATTTTACATCTTTTTTATCTTTTACATATTAATAAATTTATTAAAATGCTGTTATTCCAAACACACAGTTAGCATATCACATAAAAGAGTGAATTCACATAGCCACATGTGTCTTTGTATAGGAAACTTCACTCATTACAGACTAAGTAGTGATGCTAATTTTAAAAGCAAACCTGAAGCATAAGTTTCAAAGTGAAAACCCTGAGGAATCTGGTGAAACATGGAGAAATTTGGAGAGGAGAGGAATAACCCTTCTGTTCTCTTTTAATCGCTTACCCAGCGCGCTATAGAACTAAAACTGCTGAGTGCCATCTCTGGTCACAAGCAGAATTATCTCATTGTATTCAATCTATTCTTTATTTTTAATTCGGGAGGCTTTTTTGTATGCAGAGTGAGCACAGCCACAAACTGTGATTGGAAAAGCTGCTTGTTTAGCACTTTCAGAGGGAACCAACATGGCAATCAAACATGGAGAGAGCAGATGGAAAACTTATTTTAGGACACACAGCAATAATAGAGAAATTAGGGAGCAATTAAAACAGGAAAAAATCAGTTTGGCTAAAATTGAATCCAAAGTTATTTCAGCTCAGCTCTTAATTATGCTTCTTCTTAAACCAAGGTTTGAACTCGGAAGAGTAAAATGTGAATGTTCTCTCAGCAAGAAAAGCACAATGCAGCATGACATGCTGTGGTGCTCAAAGCCGTCATAACGGCCTGAGCCAATGCTAACATTCAATTTTAAATGATCAAATCACTTGGAGCTGTACTTAGATTATCAGCAGAGACCAGCTGCAACTGAAACTTTTATTCACCCTTGAAGATTCCAAAAGTTAGCTAATTTTAAAATTCAAATCCGCTTACCTTTTCAATTTAATCATCCTTTTGTATGAGTTGCTCAGACATTTTTTATGTTCTGAGTTTGGTTTCCAGCACTCCGATCTGGTGCTCACCACAACCTTTAATGCCAGCTCCCAGTGATCCAATAGCCCCTCTCTGGACTCTGTAGGTACTGTGTTCACACATGTCCATATTCTCTCTCTCTCTCTCTCTCTCTCTCTCTCTCTCTCTCTCTCTCTCTCTCTCTCTCCCACACACACACAGAGTCACATGAATACAAATAAAACAAAATCTTCTTTTATTACATTTCAAATGTTGTCCCCTTTCAGGTTTCCCCTCCAGAAACCCCAATTCCATCCCCCCATCCCCTGCTTCCATGAGGGTGTTTCCCCACCCACCCATTCCCTCCCAGCTCCCTGCCCTGGCATTCCCCTACACTGGGGCATTGAGCCATCACAAGACCATGGGCTCCTCCTTCCATTGATGCTGTACAAGACCCATCCTCTGCTACATATGCAGCTAGAGCCATGGGTCGATGTATGTGTAATCTTTGGTTGGTAGTTTAGTCCCTGGGAGCTCCGGGAGCTCTGGTTGGTTGGTATTCTTATTCTTATGGGGTTGCAAACCTCCTTCAATCCTTTCTCTGACTCCTCCATTAGGGATCCCATTCTCAGTTCAATGGTTGGGTGCGAGCATACGCCTCATATTTGTCAGGCTCTGGCAGAGTCTCCCTTGGTGTCCCCAATAGTGACCGGGTTTGGTGACTGCATGTGGGATGGATTTGCATGTGTGGCAGTCTCTGCTCCATACTTTGTTTCCATATTTCCTTCTGTGAGTATTTTGTTCCCCCTTCTAAGAAGTACTGAAGCATCCACACTTCTGTCTTTCTTCTTGAGCTTCATGGTCTGTAATTTGTATCTTGGGTATTCCAACCTTTTCGACTAATATTCACTTACCTGTTGGTGCATACCATGTGTGTTCTTTTGTGATTGAGTTTCCTCACCCTGGACGATATTTTCTAGTTCCATCCATCTGCCTAAGACTTTGAAGAAGTCATTGTTTTTAATAGCTGAGTAGTACTCCATTGTGTAAATGTACTACATTTTCTGTATGCATTCCTCTGTTGAAGGTCATCTGGATTCTTTCCAGCTTCTGACTCCAACATATAACAAGGACACACGCTCCACTATGCTCATAGCAACCTTATTTATTATAAAACAAAATCTTAAATAATGTTTAAATATACAGAGAAGTGTGGAGACCATACTGATACTTCCCATACATCCCACACTTTTCTTTCTAGTTCTAATTTTTATATTATACTAATTTAGGAGAACTAATCATTCATAAAATTTCTTCATGGTTTGTCTTGTGATGACTGTCCTTGTTTGTTGATTACATCTGAGATCAAAAGCAGTCCAGATATTAAAGGCACAGTTGTGGGTTTTTTTTTTTTTGGCTTGATTTGAAGTGAGTGAATTCGCTTCTGGTCTGTACCTTTAAGATATGAAGGCAAATGCCTTTGATCCAGATCTTGAGGGATCCACAATCTCTCAAGTCCAACTCATCAAACCATAGTGAGTAATGTGGGTAACGAACAGAAAATCTACACAGAAGCGACTTGTTCCATGAGCGTGGATGTCTCAGCTGGTCGTTTGTGTGTGTGTGTGTGTGTGTGTGTGTGTGTGTGTGTGTGTGTGTGTGTGTAGTATATGCATATAAAGAGGTTTATTCTATAAGTTCTGATACTCTAGAAAACTCTGACTAATATATCTCTAACATGTGGATTCTAGCTACAAAATTTCAACTTCATATGCTTAACTTAGAGCACTTGTCGCAGCCAGGAGACAATAAAAAATCATTGAATGAAAGAAATATCTAGTAGAACACAAGTGATATAAAGTAGAACAGGAGCAAGTGAAAGGGAGAAAAGTTTAAGCAACAATGACAGGAATACAGAGGAGAAGGGGGAATGGAATGAGGAGATTGTGGGGCTGAGCAGATTAACCAAGTGAAAGGTCTACGAGAAAGCTACACAAATACCCATGAATCTGTAATTCCATTAAAAAAGGTTAAAGATGAGATACCCTACATCACTGCATAATGCTATTCCCAGAAGCTACTGTTAATCAGACAAAAATCTTAAAACTCGTCCTCAATGACTGTCTCCTTCCAGTAAGGCACAGTACTAAATAGTACCACAAACTGGACCAAGTAGGTAAATGCCTGAACATACAGGGGGTATTTCTTTCAAAGTACCAGAGACACTTTCTATGAGTTGTTCAGAAAGGTCTCTGAAGCTATTCTCATTTCCCTTGGTTGCCCAAGCAGAATTAGATGATAAGGCTCTACTTCTAAAGAGAGTGCAAACCTTGGTTTTAAAATATAGAGAAAAGAAGATGACAAAGTCATCTTTGTTGGGTGAATTTCATGGTATCAGAAGGCTACCATGGCACATAAGGCATAAGGGCTGTTACTCAGCTGTAACCATTGCAAACTAAAATGGGATCTTACTAAGCAAGATGATGTCACTGGAATAAGGTTGACGTGAGTATCCTTTGGATAACTACTTACTCTTGAACTTTATTTGGAACCTGTTCTGCTAGAGGGAATATATTCCTGATACCAGAAACCCAGTTTGAAAAAACACTCATAAGAAATTCATAGAGCCTAGATGGGATTCACTATTTTTGTTTAATTGAATTGACATAACACCAAATTGCCTTATTTATGTCTATACCTACAAACAGTATTATTCTCTTTATGAATCATAGAAAAATCTCCTTGCAGAGAATGGCATTGAATTCTCATGGCTACTCAAGTTGGTCAGAATAAATGGCAAGTTTGAGCAAACTCCTAAACTGGACATTTACATTATCCCTAGAAATGCTCAGGGAACCCTACATTAGAGAGTTGAAAGCAGGTGAGCACTGGGAGAAAGGGAGAGGGATATGAATACTATTGTCAGGGTATGATAACAACCATTGCAAACATACCTCCCGACACTTTTACTTGTCCATAATGAATCTTCACAAGATGATCACTCATTAGCCAATCATGGGTCTGTGATGGAGCAAGAGCTTATCCGGTGTAGCAGGAGCAGTGGGGCTGCCTCTAAGTAAACACTGGGGGCTGTGCAGCTATAAAAGCATCTCCTGCAGAAGGACCCAATTGAGGACTGCCTGTGACATCAGCATTCTTGCAGGAGGACCTAATTGAGAACTACCTGAGAGACCAAGGATTGCTAGTGCAAATAATGCCAGCCAATCAGGAACTGCTGTTTAGAATAGATGCTTTCTTAGAACAGATGGAGGTGTGGGTGGAGGGTATTAAAGGAGCTTGCAGCAGTGCTCAGATGAGCTTGCTGCAGCATTTCTCACCTGCTCCTGGAGTCTGTGTCATTGACTCTGAGCCAACTCACCCTTAATCCCCAAGAGCAGGTAGGGTCAGGCAGAGAGCTGTCCAAGGCACAGGCAACATCCCAGATCCCTGCTGAAGTATGACAGTGGATGCATTCTTAGGAACATACAGTCATTGCCTTCACTGTGCCAAATGATGAGTCTGCCAGGCTCACTAGGATAATTCCAAACCTGAGACCACACAAATGGTACAATGTAAATCAGTGGACCGCAGAACAAAACAAATGTCAGGAGTCTGAGAAAGAGACCTGTGTGGAAGGGGTGAGGTTAACGGGAGTAACTGTGAGGTTAAGAAGGCAAGCTGAGAGTAAGTAAGCATTTGTATAAATTTAATTAGTAAAAATGTGAATTAAAAATTAAAAATTATAGAAGATTAAATTCAACATGAATGCATATAGAGAATTTTGAGACATTCAATATTTAAGAAAAGAAGTCAACATTATCAAACACTATGGAGACATCACACAATGGGAATGTCCTGTGAATTTAAAACAAAAGACCACCCTGTATAGGCAAGAAACCAGAAAACTAACTAATAGGGGTTGCGTTTTATATTTTAAAAGCACGTACTTTTGAATAATAATAAAGACAGTTAATTATTCTCTAAAATGTTCTTATGTTAGTTCTTAAATAAAATATATAACAAAAATCACATTCATTTTATTTCAATTACATTTTTACTTATTTAAGTTTGTGTGTGTGTGTGTGTGTGTGTGTGTGTGTGTGTGTGTGTGCACATATAATTATGGTGGGAGGCGTGTGCTCAGCCATCTAAACAGAACCAACTTGCTTATGAAAGGATTGTAGGCTTCCAAGTTTCACATTTCTACTTGTATCCTGTTCTACTCTGTGTTAGAGGACAGATAAAGACGCAGGATGCTATTAGTCATTATTGACAACACTTGAGTACATTCTCAAAAACATATGATCTCATCAATGTTTTCTGAGTGGCCTTGCTAGTTTTACGCTAACACAAGTCAGAGTCACTTCAGAAGAGAAACTTTTAACTAAGAAATTGTCTTCATAAGGTTAGCATATAGGCAAGCCTTTAGAGTGTTTGTTTTTGTTCATTAGTGCTGGATGTGTAAGTGTCCAGTCCATTGTGGGTGGTGCCACAATGCACTGATGGAACTGGTTACTTCTATCAAGAAAGCAGACTAAGCAAGGCACAGGGAGCAAGCCAGTAAGCAGCATGTCTTCAGCAACTTCCGGGTCAGTGCCTGCCTCTAGGTTCATGCCTTGAGTTTCTGTCCTGACTTCTCTAGATGATGCATTACAAACTGTAGAATGAAACAAACCTTTCCCTTCCCAAGTTGTTTTTTATTATTGTGTCTTTACACAACAACAGAAACCCTAAGTCTGCCACTTTCCAATTAGAATTTGTAGTGAAGGAGAGGGAATTTCTCCATGAAATTGTAATAATAAATAAATGTAAAGATAATTTCTCACTGGTGAGTGTTTGTAATAGTCTGGAAGTCATGTAGGCAACAACGGATGATTTGTTCTGACTGTTCTGTCTTTGTTTTTCCTTTCCCTGAATCACTTGCAATCACACCACCCAGAGATTCCTTAACTTTTACCTGTACATTTTGGCCATAGAATTTCTAGTTACATTTTTCCATAACTTCCAGTTCTTAGCTAACACAAATCATGCTTTTGATTCCAAGAACACAGTAAACACACTTGTTGTATAGACTGTGCCTGGAGTTCCTTCGACTTGTGGAAATTTTTTTTTGTTGTGATAATTGTTTTTGTTGTCTTCTCTTCTTTTTCTTTTGTTTGTCTTCAACATATTGTATCTCACAATTACCTACAGAAATGATATGAAACTTAATTTGGTGGTTCGCCTTCAGAGGTAATTTTATTTTGCTCATGCCCAGCATTTTTTGGCGTGGCTAAAACAAGTGTCCTTAAGTTAGTTTCAAACTCTGGGCTTTCCCACACCCAAGCTGACTTGCAGAATAACTGCTGCAGTTCTTACCAACATTGGGTGGCTTTCTGTCCATCCCCACTGCTAATGTAGATGGCTAAAGTCTGAGTTCTTACTTAATAAGAAGTCCACCAGGAACCAAATTCTGAACTCCAGTTTGGTTGCTCTAGCTCAGATGAACTTACAAGGTCCTTATCACTTTATGCGTTTTCCTTCTAGATCTGAGAAACTCTCCAGAAATGGAGGAATAGAGGAAACAGCCTCAAAGACTGTATCTCCTGCCTCTGCAAGTCCTGCTTGGTCTCGATATAAGATATAATATTGCTTCACTGTCAACTTGAACTCATTAATTGTTTTCTGCTAGGTGATGTGAATTTATAATCTTTACAGCTTATTGTTTCTTCCTTAAGAAAAATAATACAAAATTGGATAATTGTACCTTAAAGGGCAAAGTGCAAAAAGAAACCCCAAACTCAGCTCGATTAGCTTCATGATAAGACCTCCTCTGATTGGCATCACTCACTTCTTTGTTTGAAAAAGTACCTACTATGATTTTTTTAACCAAAAATGGAACATCATAATCCATCTTGTAAAACACATGTCTGTTCATTAGGCAGTGCAGTGAGTTTAATCTCCAAGCACAGCAAAAATAACAGAGACTAACTCTTTGATTTACATGTATCTGTTCTCTGAACAGAACATCAGACAAAATTGAGCCCGTTTTTTTCTATAGTTATTTATATCTCACTCTTTTCTATTCATATAAGTATCACTGATTCTGCAAAAGTTCAGTGTGTGTGGCTGTAACTTCATTTCTCTCTGGTTTTTCTTTTGAAAGCCTCATTTTATAGTTACTAATGCACATTAATTGCTCCCATTTATAGATTTCGCAGTGCCATTTCCATACTGCATATATTGCTGCTTTGCTCACACTCACCCTTCTGTGACTCACTCTTATCCTCCTTTCTCCCCAGTGTCCTTACTTTACCCTAGTTGCTCACCTATTATTTTTAGCTTGAATTTTTTATTTCTATCATCGGAAACCACAAAGTAGAGAAAACACGTGATACTTCTTTTTCTTGTGTCCGGCTTTGTTCACTTCAAGCTGACCATTTTGAGATCATGAGTTATTTTTAAATGTCTCTTAAAATTCTAATTGAACACACACTTGAGAAACATTTTTATTTTAGCTGTTACATTTATTGTCATTTTGCTAAAAAGTATAAGCTGCATATCCAGATTATTATGTCACAGAACTGTTAAGATTATGTTAAAACCAAATGACTAATTTTTCAATGTTTTGCATGTGATTAAAACTCTCATGCATATATTGCTGTGGAAAAATATCTATAAAATATTTAAAGATTAAAACTACTAGTTTTCAAAGATGATGATAAGGATGATGGGGCTTATACTAAGAATATGAAATTTATAGATATAATGTCTGAATTAAAAAACACTGTCCCTGGGCAGACTTCTTTAAGCACCTAGTTCTTTGTTTATAAAATAAAGACAGTAACTTTGCCTACCATGTGTGGCTATGGAGATTACCTGATACATTCAGACATGGAACATGTAAAGTATATTATCACAATATAGTCACTACATTTCAAGGCAAGGCGGATTAAAGGGGATTTTTAAGGATAATGATAAAAGGGGGCAAATTGCCAATAACACATTTCAAAATGCAAACACTCTAAGAACAAACACTAAAGACATGTCAAGCTAAATCCAATGGACAATTTATATGGGGAGATTTCAAAGTACAGATAACCCTTCTCAGATACATTGAACTCTGTATTTTATAACCATTAAATATATTCTATTTCCTCCCTTAATTTGTGTTTTCTTTTAAAATGCTCCTAATTTGTTACAAAGCCAATCTGTAGGTCTCAATTGTTGGTTACATCACAGGATAGATACTTGCTGCATGAAAAGCAGGTCTTAAAAACAAGGTTTTTACAGCAAACGGTCTCTTCTTAAACTCCTAGAGCTTTCAATGGCAGGTTCACATCAAATGTTCCGAGAAGACCCACAAGTTCATATTTGCTAAATACCATGGTATTGCCTGGCTGTAAGAGAGAAGCATTCTGTAACAGGGTTAATGAAATCCTCTGTTTGTCATCTGATGAGTTTCAGGAGAAATAAAAGAGAACTAGAGAAGGACAGTCCAGCTAAAGGGAACCTGTGCTTTTAACAAAGACATTTAGTGTCTGCTGGCAATTAAGGTTATGTTGGGGAGAGAACATTTCTAGATCAAGCGTTGTTAGGAAAGATGACTGAATGTGATGGGTCTTGGGAAATATTTATTCTTCAAGTTCCCTATAACGTGGCTGGGACCTGAGCCCTTCAGGTCTTGAGAACAGTGTTTTGGACTTAAAATTAGAATTTGTATACTTCGAATTCTTGGTGTTTCAAATCTATGAAATGCTTTACTAAAGTCCCAGGGTGGCCTCATCACATGGGATGGCTAGAGGTGTTGTTTCTATACTAAACAGATGAAGGAGGTGAAAGAGGCCTCCAGAAAAAGGCCCATGCCTAAACATAGTAAAAGCAATATGCAGCAAAGCAGTAACCAACATCAACCTAAATGGAGAGAAACTTGAAGCAATCCCACTAAAATCAGAGACAAGAGAAGGCTGCCCACTCTCTCCCTACTTATTCCATGTAGTTCTCGAAGTCCTAGCTCCAGCAATCAGACAACAAAAAGAGTTCAAGGGGATACAAATTGGAAAGGAAGAAGTCAAAATATCACTATTTGCAGATGATACGATTGTATACTTATGTGACTGCAAAAGTTCCACAAGAGAACGACTAAGTCTGCTAAACAACTTTAACAAAGAGCCTGAATACAGAATTAACTCCAACAAATCAGTAGCCTTCCTCTACTCAAAGGATAAACAAGCTGAGAAAGAAGTTAGGGAAATGTCACAACTGTCCCAAATAATATAAAATACCCTAGTGTGACTCTAACCAAGCAAGTGAAAGATCTGTATGACAAGAATTTCAAGTCTCTGAAGAAAGCAATTGAAGAAGATCTCAGAAGATGGAAAGATCTCTTATGCTCATGGATTGGCCGGATTAATATTGTAAAAAATGGCCATCTTGCCAAATGAAATCTACAGATTCAATGTAATCTCAACCAAAATTCCAACTCAATTCTTCGTATAGTTAGACAGAGCAATTTGCAAATTCATTTGGAATAACAAAAAACCCAGGAGAGCGTAAACTCTTCTCAACAATAAAAGAACTTCTAGGGGAGTCACACTCCCTGACATCAAGCTGTATTACAAAGCAATAATGATAAAAACTCTATGGTATTGGTATAGAGACAGGCAGGTAGATCAATGGAATAGAATTGAAGACCCAGAAATGAACCCACATACTTGTCACTTTTTGACAAAGGTGGAAAACCATCCAATTGAAAAAAAATCAGATTTTCAGGAAATGGTGCTGGTTCTACTGGAGGTCAGCATGTAGAGGAATGCAAATTTATCAATTATTATTACCCTGTATAGAGCTCCAAGTAGATCAAGGTCCTCCAGATAAAACCTAGATACACACAAACTAATAGAAGAGCCTTGAACACATGGGCACTGGGGAAAATTTCCTGAACAGAACAGAAATGATTTATGCTCTAAGATCAAGAGTCAACAAATGAGACCTCATAAAATTGCAAAGCTTCTATAAAGCAAAGGACACTGTCATTAGGCAAGATGGCAACCATCAGATTGGGAAAAGATCTTTACCAATCCTACATCTGAAAAAGGGCTAATATTCAATATATAAACAAGAACTCAAGAAATTAGGCTCCAGAAAATCAAATAACCCTATTTAAAAATGGAGTATAGAGTTAAAGAATTCTCAGTTAAGAAATACTGAATGGCTGAGAAGTACATAAAGAGATGTTCAACACCCTTAGTCATCAGGGAAATGAAAATCAAAACAACCCTGAGATTCTACCTCACACCAGTCAGAATGGCTAAGATAAAAACTCAAGTGAGAACAGATACTGGTGAGGATGCTGAGAAAGGGCAACATTCCTCCATTGTTGGTGAGATTACAAGCTGGTACAACCACTCTCGAAATCAGTCTGGAGGTTCCTCAGAAAATTGGATATTGTACTACCTGAGGACCCAGCTATACCACTCTTGGGCATATACCCAAAAGATGCTCCAACATATAACAAAGATACATGCTCCACTGTGTTCATAGCAGCCTTATTTGTAATACCCAGAAGCTGGAAAGAACCCAGATGTTTTTCAACAGAAGAATGGATACAGAAACTTTGGTACATTTACACAATGGAGTATTATTCAGCTATAAAGAATGACTTTATAAAATACACATGCCAATAGATGGAACTAGAAAATATCATCCTGAGTGAGGTAACCCAATCACCAAAAACCACATGAGGTATGCACTCACTGATAAGTGGATATTAGCCCAAAAGCTCGGAATACCCAATATACAATCCACAGACCACATAAAGCTGAAGAAGGACAACCAAAGTGTGGATGTTTCAGTCCTTCTAAAAAGGAGTAACAAAAATATTCATAGGAGGAGATATGGAGACAAAGTTTGGAGCAGAGATTGAAGTAACGGTCATTCAGAGCCTGCCCTACCTGGGGATCCAGCCCATATGCATACAGCCACAAAACCCAGATAATATTGCTGATGCCAAGAAGTGCATGCTGACAGGAGCCTGATATAGCTTTCTTTTAAGAGACTGTGCCAGAGCATGACAGAGGTGAAAGCTTGCAGCCAACCATTGAACTGGGAATGGGGACCCCTTTGGAGGAGTTAGAGAAAGGATTGAAGGAACTGAAAGGATTTGCAACCCTGAAGGAATACAATGCCAACCAACAATGGACTAAACCGCCATACAGAGTACACATGGACAGACCCATGGCCCCAGCTGCATATGTAGCACAGGATGGCCTTGTTGGGCACCAGTGGGAGAAGAAGCCCTAGGTCCTGCCAAGGCTCACCCCCCCCCCAGTTTTAGGGGACTGTCAGGGCAGGTAAGTGGGAAGGGATGGGTGGTTGGGTACACCCTCATAGAAGGGTTATGGTTGGTAAACTGGGAAAGGGGATAACATTTGAAATGTAAATAAAAATCCAATTTAAAAAAGAATAGCATTATAGAACAAAACACTTTGAAGTGAAAAATAAAATTATTGATTTTGTACAATTATAAAAAAGAAACAACTGAAATGATCTGAGTCATGCAGAATCAGATATTAAATCTGTCTGAGTTCTGTGAGACTAATTTTTAACTTTCATTTTATAGATAAGCTGTTCACCTAGTGATCTAAAAATTCAGAAAAAAATATTGTCATTCTCTCTAACACTTGGAGATTATGTGAACTCTTTCCTTTTTAAAATACTCAAATACTCATTTCCCCCAAATTGAGTAGTTAATATGCTGTTGAAAAATTTGAAGAGATCATAGCTAAGAAAACTGACAGAATATAAGTTGAACATCAACTTTGGACAATTGTCCTTAAGGAGATTTGAGAGAGGGTAGATGTAATACAGGATGGGCACTTTCCCCAGGCTAAAATAATTGCATATTACATTGGTATACATTTTGAGAAAGTTCTGCAAACCAATTTTCTTTAATGTGATTTTGTAAGAAGGGCCAGAGATATTACTCTAAGTACATGTCATTCATTTGAGTGCACACATGTACACACACACACACACACACACACACACACACACACACACACACACACGATTGGGCAAACTTTTTGCTATTTGTGCCAGATATATTAAACCAGGAAAAGAGTTTGTTAGTTTGTGGCCTTACTGGATAATCTCCTATTAGCTGAAGTGATGGATATCCAAATACTTGGAGATATTAAGGGATAGACATTTTTGTAACTGAATACTGTGGATATCAGAAAAAATGGGATTTAATATCATAGAAAGAAGAAAAGATCATCTAGAACGAACTACCAATCTACATTTAGTTTGCAGACATGAAAAATTGCATAGTTTCAAAGACTTAAAAATGATCAGAGGTTATATGCAACAAAATAGAAATGATAAAAGTCATTAAAAGAAAAAAATTGTGTTTGTTTTTATTATTACACAAATTTACATAAGGCCATTTGGTATATATAATGCATTTTGAGCATATTCCTCCAATTTCCTATACTATCTCTCTTCATAGACCTCCCTCCCACTCTCATTACTTCCCTTTGTCCCTCAGTTTATCTGCTTACATGTCAACAGTCCATATAACTTTAAGTATCCATAAAATCTACTTCTCGCAAATGAAAGAAAACATACAATATTCATCTTTTTGATACTGATTTGATTTACTTCAAATGACATATACAGTCATTTTACATTACAGACATATACAGTGTTTTTATTACAAATGACATGGCTTGATTCTCCTTTATAGTTGCGAAACAATCCATTCTGTACATAAACTCCATTTTCTCCATCCTTTTCTCTGTCATGGCGCACCTATGTTGGTTTTATAACTTAAGTATTGTGCATAGCACTACAGTAAGCACAGAAGTGTTGGGAGCAGTTAAGTCAGAATTGATTTTAAACATTTTATTCTGGTGAAGATAGTTTAAAGTATCAACCAAACAATATTCCCGAAGAATGGAGTGAATGATCTAATGCTAAATGTCCTTGCTTATTCTTCTGGGCAAAACTTGCCGCAGATTCAGGCATAAACATGAACTACTTGAGGTAAATAGAAACCCAAGAGAACAGCTCATTACTTATTTCAATTGTGCCTTGCAGAGTACTCTCCCTGCTACAACTTTCTTCTGATTGGATGGGAAGACTGTGAAGTTCTTGGTAGAAATTTCTATAGATTCCTGTGGCCCTCATTTTCCTTTTGAGCTCTGTCCATGGGCAAGAGAGGAGAAGGTGAACACCAAAGGTGTTTTATAAGTATTTTATTTTCTGTTTCTCCCTAATAAGAGAGCTAAAGTGCTGTATAGGTATGTGTATGTGTGTGTGTGTGTGTGTGTGTACATCATATGTATGTGTGTGTCTTTAAATTTCCTGTAAGAATATCATTAAATTCTTTATTTTATTTTTCATTAAAGATATTGATACAGTTTTGATTTAAAACATATCAGAAGATGTTTGGCCTAAACAGAATTATCCAAAGGTCCATTTTAAAACAGCCTGAAACTTTTGGTAGTCTGCATTCTGTTCAGAGTACTATTCGTTCTAGATTACATGTGCAATGCATTCACAAACATGAACCTGTCAGTCAAATACAGGACTCCAAATACATATTCCATATATTCTGTATGTGAATGTGTGTGTGTGTGTGCATGTGTGTATGTGTGTGTGTGTGTGTGTATGTGTGTATATGTGAGAGATGAAACCAGAAAGGGGTCATAAAAGGGGGGGCAAGACAGTTTAAGGCAGAAGGGAGAAGAGGCAGAAAATAATGGATGCAGGAACCATGAAAGCAGAAGAAGGAGGCCAGTGAGAGGGATATTAGGGGATTGGAGAGAGCACTGGGAGAGCACATAAAGAAAAACTAAGTACATTGGAGTATATCTATTAAGGTGTCATGATGAAATTCATGTGACAACTTAAAATTGAATTAAAAAGAGTCAGACATGCTGTGGATTGGAACAGGTTTAAAAACTTAGTGCTATTTCATATTTCACAGATCCCATTCATATATGGACATATTAGACAGACAGACAGACAGACAGACAGACAGACAGACAGACAGAGATTGATGTCTTGGTGAGGCTTCTAGCAGAGGAAGAACATATAACATACTATGATGGCTAGTCTTCACCTGGCTCCAAGTGGTTTGTTGTTCTGTGAAAAATGTCAACACAGAAACGTGATACCATTTGTAAAATTATACACTCACACACACACACACACACACACACAAACACATTTACATATGTGTATATATAATTTGACATTAAATACGAGTAAGTAGGGTCAATTAAAAACTTTTATAGAAAACAAATTTTTATTTAGAAATAGATTATAATTTTCACTTAGTGAGTTGATTGATGAAAGTTTGGTTGTCTATAAATATTTATTTACCTTTTTTATTTCATAAAACTCAAAGAGTTGGCTTCATAAGAGTTTCTCAACTTCTAAAGTAAATGGAAAATGTGTTCAACTCCGTGTCTTCATTAAAACCTAATAAGAATGTATTAATATCCTTTTAGAATTTTCTCAGGTTCACATAACAAAAGAAAGTGAATAGGCTAGGCATCTGGAAATTATGAATCCATAATTCAACCAGTTAGCAGTCTTAGAAGTATTCTTTAACTCATCTAGGTAGGACATTTTGATATTTTTTCAAGACACGGCACTAAGCTGGTCTCGCCTTGAACAGATGTAGTATAAGAGATCTGAGGAAGCCATGGCCTAGGGCAGTTTGGATTTGGCTTATAAATATTTTAAAATTGTCAGAAATACCCCAGAGTTATTTAAGGACCAGAGTTTAAGAGATGCAACCCAGGAAACAGAAAGAAATTTCACTAATGATATCAGGAATTGGACAAAGGATGACATTAGTGATATCCATTTACATTTCCCTCTGGCAAGTACTTGAGGAAAGCATGTGTGGGTTAGCTATGTTTCCTTTGAATATTGAAATGACTTTCTCAAGCCAGCCTTGGCTTTGCTGCAACCAAAAGAAGTGGCCTTGATAGAAATGTGTTTCAATTTCAATTTGAACACTGGAAATGTTTTGATGTTTAAAAAATGGATTCTTTTGAAAAAGGTACATATTTCTAGAGATAAGGAAGCTTAATAAATGTCAACTGTTTGCATATTGGCTTACTATTGTTTCCTAGAAGTTTTCAATTTAAGATTCTTTAATTAAAACCTTTGCGGAATGACCAATCTATCTTCTATATTATATATTCAGTCAATTAAAAATGAATTGTGTGGTAAGAAAAGATTTATTACTTGTAATCCATTAAATTTACTGTACATTTTATAATGGGTATACATGGATATAATAATTAACAAAGAAATAACCAGTAGGCAATAACAGAAATACAGTTCCTAAGATTTTTATGCAGTTCATTGTTAATTCTGGATATGACGGTGTCATTGTTTCAAGCCCAGTTCTGAAGCATAGCAAAAGTCTTAATGGGAACACATAACTTCCAATGAACAAATGTCTTTTAGGGAAAATATGTGTGTATGAACATAAACGTACATGATGAGGAGTATTCTCATGAAGATGAGAATGAGTAACCTGAAGACAAAAGTCGTCTGCAGCCATGAAAGTTGTAATTGGGCAAAAATAAGTTCAACGATGAAGCCCTTTCAAAAGGTTTTCTAGGTCAACAGTGTTTAGGTTGGAGAGAGTCCCTCCTTATAGTGTTGATAAGAAGAGCAATTACAGATTGTAGGAGTTGCTTTGCATAGTTTTATCTCCAAATTATCTGGAAACTGATTAGGTCACCAGACAAATGAACAAAGTCACAATGACATGAGAATTTGAAAATTACTACTGAAATGACAAACACCCTTCAGCGGGTGGGGACTGCCATGGAACGCATCAGCTTTCTATAGCATAAGTTTTGAAACCATGTACCAAAGATGAACAAAACGCTTAGTGGATATATTCCACTATTTTTAACAATTTCCACATTAACTCAATAAATGGAAGGTGAAAAAGATCCTTGATATTTTACATTTTTAGCCAAACTTCAGTTGCATACTTTGTATATTTTAATCTTTAAATATTCATCTTAATTACCTATATGCCATGGGTCCCTCTGTGTTGGGGACTAGCTATACATGTGAATGTAGTTGCACATGTGTGTCAGTGGGAAGTGTCAGATCTCCCGGGTAGTTGTAGGTAGCTGTGAGTACCATAATTTTGGTGTTGGGACTCAAAGTTCAGTCTCTACAAGGACAGTAAATATTCTTAAGTGCTGAGGAAAACATATCTCTGTAGTCCTGCATATCATTTATATACAACGGCCCATCTCAATGCATGGGATGAGTTCTCAAACAGCTATAAAAATTCACATTTTAAAACTATTTTATTAGGATATATTTGTTCTTTAAACAAAGTTAATGGTTTTCTATATTTTTGTTCAGATTTTGAAAAAAACTATATTTTTGTTCAGATAGATGTACTTTACCCATATTCACTTCCTGTTACCCTCTTATAGCTCCCTGCTTCCACTTGAAAGTCCCTTTTCTCTTCCCAAATAGCCCCATTCCATTTACATAACGTTCTATATATCATACATATATAAACATATATATACACATATGTGTATATGCATATACATATTTCTACATATATATGATTTTATGAACACATATGATTTATTTTTTTTTTGTTATTGGGACACTGAATGTTTTTCAACATGTAATTCACACAATATTGTTGTATTTGAATTCCCAAAATGAAAATCATTGGAATTAAGGGCTACTGCTTTGGAATCTTTTTTGGCCAAAAGTTTCACAATGTGTAGTTGAACACACAATACTCTGTCTGGAATATTGCAGATACCTGTCAGAATTAAGGCATTGGGAGCTCGGCCTCATGCTGGTAGTCTTAGTTACTTGTACTGGATTTAAACACCAAAGGATCAAACTTGAAGGGATCAGACAGGGACACAGTAGCCTTCTGTTTCGTTATTGTATCGAATTATATTTTTATTATAATTGTTTTTTCTTGCTCTCCTAGGCTTCAAGAATTCATTTAGATAAATGGTTCTGGGATAAAGAAAGCTGACAAACACAAATGGTGCTATCTTTTGACATTACGATAATAATAGACTATTATGTGATAGAAATAGCCAGCAGTACTAAAGTAATATGATTAAATAAGACACTTTAAAGCTGTAACTCACCTAGCCTTTAATATTTTACTATTTTCTTTGTTACTTCAAAGCTATGAATTTCAAGATTTATTTGTAATTGTTCTCTATATTTTCTGCTGTACACAGTATTTGTGGGCTATGGCAACCAATCCCCTTGGGCTTGCTTTTACTTTAATTTGCATAAACACGGGAAGCATATGAATATTCAGTGAGTGGCTTTGCATTAAGTAAGTGCCCTTAATCAGCTTTTCAGTTCAGTTTTATTGGTTGCATGCACAGTCAGTTATTTCATCCAGAAAATCTGAAAGCCCTACAAACTAACCAGGTAAGGATTGTAATTCCTTGATGCATTTAATGAAAGAACATTATCATTTGATTACCTAGGTTCTGAGGAATGTTAAAAGCATGGCGCCCCCCTCCATCCCTCCACCGTGTGTGTGTGTGTGTGTGTGTGTGTGTGTGTGTGTGTGTGTGTGTGTGTGTGTGTGTCTGTTTTCCTTCCCTGGTGGTCAGGTGGATGCATGATTCTCTAATTTGCATAAACATCAGTTCTATGAATAATTCATCAGGGTTATTTTAAACACTAGGCTTCTACTTTAGATGGCACTAGGATACTCTATTTGATTGGCTGGATGCTGTTTTCATCACCAGCAGAATTCCTATAACATGAAAGCACCTAAAAAAGCTGAATTAAATATACAGTATTTGTTTTTTGAAAAATGCCCGTTATCTTTTCAAAGCAAATTGTACCGCTACCCCCTCCTCTTCCATTAGGGCTCCAAGCTATTCATGATAAATACACTACAAGCTCAAATGTGGCTGTTTATAGACTTAACCGGAGTCTGTGATTTCTGGAGAATGGGGTAGCAGCTGTAGTCTTCTGAACATGCATAAACATGAGCGACATGTAAATAAGAAACTGTCACATGCATGCATATGGAGGTCTGAACAGCTCAATTCCTAGGATCCATCTATTTTCTTTATCAAAATCTCCTCTTTGAATGATAACTTTGAGACGGTTTCATCTATTTACAAATGTCCCAAGCAATTACTGTAAAATATATGCATATAATGAGCATATATGACCTGACAAATTATTTCTTGTTGAATATGTTATTTATAGTTTCCTCGAAGCCCACCTACAGACTTTGAAAATTGCTAGTTTTTTTTTCTTCTTTGCAATACAATGCTAACATAAGAAGTGCTAATCAAGAATAGGCAGGATAATTAATTTAGATATTAGTGTGCAATTGGCTCCCATAATTTACTAAAAATAAGTCATGCCTCTCTGTATGCTTGTGGAGATGTGAGATTTGGATTCAAGCCATTCTTTGTTAATTACTCAAATATGTGCTGTTTGCTTTCCCCATGTCAGACTCCTCACCCCACAGATTCTCCCTGCAAAGGTTTGTGACTCTGGAACATTGCAGATCCTATGATATTGCAGAAAATTACCAATTGAACTGAATTCTTAGCATATTCCATTTTTGCTTCTTTATAGTGTAATGTAGCTCAAGTGAACATTTTGGGCCATATATTAAGAAATGTGTGATCATCGTGTGCAATCAAGTATAAAATAGTCTACAGTGACCATACTTCCTACACATTGAGGTACGAAGGTGTGAAAGGCACCTATAGAAGTGAATAAAGACATATGAAATTTTCTCAGCATTTACATATTGCATATAAAAATTGAAATAAATGTTGAGTTTTAATATTCTTCAAAAATTTTTAATTAATAATTTATAAATATGTGAGTTATATGTGGTTTTGAATATAAAGACAGAGTGAGTTTCTATATATTTAATGACAAACTGGGATACTTCCTATTTTTTCTGTTTGAATTATTTTGTAGTTAAGTGAAGTTATGTCTTTATTTTCATTTTTTCTTCTTTCAATTTTTACTGTATTTGTTATCAGTATTTATAAAGCATACATATAGTATTCCCTCATTCATGATAACCATATGTGAACATATTTTTCATTTTATTTTATGTGTTGTTGAAATTATTAACAAAACCATAAACAAGGAACTCAAGACAGGTTGTTTAAAAAGAGAAGAAATGACACATTTCCCTAAGAATCTCATGTGATCATATCAGTAGTAATATGCTGCATGCAATTATGAGTGGTAATTTAATTCTCACATTTGCAATGTGCTATGTTTAATTAAAATTTTCAGGATTCAGTAAGGATGTTGTTTAATTATCAACCACTAAATGTTTACAACTGTAATAAACTTCACAGAATCCTTATCATACTAGATGGAAACTATAGATTTAAAACCATTTGACCACAAAACATTGTTTAAATGATGCCCCTCTAATACTTTTCATATAAAATTGGATAAATATAGCCAATGGTTTTACTTTTCATTTGGTTTAAAATAGTCCAAATTACTTTCCAAACGAAAAATGAGCAAACTATAATTTAACATGACAGATCTATCTGTCTGTAGATATATAACTTCATATAACTTTATATTTTGGGTATACAAAATTTTTAAACTGGAAATTTTTTTATCCACCTGGTTTAGATTAAACAGACATGGAATGCACAGTTTAATGTCATACACTGAGTTCTTTTCATCTATTTCTGTTTAGAGTTATTCATGGCAATCAGTGAAACTTCTTAAAACACATATATGTCAAATGAATTAAAAAATAAGGATCTAGTGAGTACCTTCTATAAATGTACCTTATATTTTTGTAAAAGATTCTTCTTAGCTATGAGTTATATTGCCAGCATTTATATTATGAGTTATATTACTAGCATTTGTTTAATTTTTCAGTAGGAATCATTCTACAAGTAGAATTAAATCATAAAACATTACATTTCTAAATGGGAAATAATTTTCATTTTTCTTATTTTTTATCAAAATATATTTGGCAACTGAAATTTAATATGTAGAATAACTAACTTATAAACTAACCCTTGTTTTTAATCTTTGGATTATATTTTTTAATAATGAAGAACTTAGAAATTATGGTTGTACACTTATCATTGGTAAATCCACTAATAATTAAAGAAAATGACAAGTGGTATGTTTTTGTTTTGAGTAAAATCCACTTCAGTCTTCATGAATGGAAGACTCTAGGCATACGTGTTCATATCACACTATTCCTATGGGTTTGTGTGCCGTAGGAAACACTAATGTTCTCAATGACAATGGACCATGATTATAATCAGCCTGGTGTTGCAAGTGATTGACTTGAACACTTCCATGCACATATGTCCACCCAGTGCCCTTTGTTATTTCTCACACAGGACCCTGATCTTCACAGGCAAATGGACTTGAAACCTTTAGTTTTCCTAAATCGTATTTACATTGAGAGGAACAAATTGTCTGGCTTGACCACCTTATGAATGGATTGGTTACTTATGATCATTAGAGAAGCACAAGGAAGGAGAAGAAAGAAGGGGCTTGTTTTGGGCTTTGTTTTTCTTTTTTTTTTTTTTCTTTTCTTTTTTCCAGAGCTGGGGACCGAACCCAGGTTCTTGAGCTTGCTAAGCAAGCGCTCTACCACTGAGCTAAATCCCCAACCCCCGGGCATTGTTTTTCTGATTGGAGTTTTACTCTGATTGATCAGCTCTGCTGGTTAGATTTATGTACTTATTTTATTCATGGAATAAAAATCTATAAAATTATTGGGTAACTTGGATTTTCTTTTGTATGTAGATAATTTGTAGTTTTTTCTAGGAAATTATTCTTTTATTTACATATTCAGGTAGCAATAAATGAAACTATAATTTCTTATGATTAAAAATAATATAATCAATGCATTTCTTTTCACATACTTTGTATATTCATCATTACCTTTTATCATCAGCATCATCATTATTGCTTTTCACCTTTTGGGAAACATTTTATGTTGCCAGTCTTTTCAAAGGATCAGTTTGGGGTTTTACACAGTATTTATATTATTTATTTATTCTTTGCTTTTGAAATTTTTGTTTTAAAATCTATAGTGCTTCCAGTTCCTTAGAGGATACTTTTGAACTTCTATCTCTAAAGCAATATTCTTCTCTAAAAAGTGATTCTACTGCAGACATCAAGAAAATGCTACAAAACCTAAAATGAAGTGGGAAGTTAAATGCTAAATGTTGATTTATGTAGAAATTGTCCTTTTTTGTAAGGATTCACATCTCTAACATGTCCCATTGCTATAAGTAGATTGCAGACTTTGGAGACAACTTTACCTGTCAATTTTTAATAACAAAATAACTTTTTCAAGGACAATTTTTAATGAAACTTCAATAATCTGCATAGTGTTCCTGAAAAAATAATTGTCTTAAGGAGATTGGGAGAAGCTTGCTCTCTCTCTCTCTCTCTCTCTCTCTCTCTCTCTCTCTCTCTCTCTGCCTATATATGAGTATATATTGTTTGTTACATGTAGTACATTTATTTAATAAACTTTACTATATATGACATATAGTAGGCTTTTAGTTAGTTTATTATATTTAATAAATATATTTAATAAAATATAGGTAGGGAGAGAGGGGGAGAAGGAAAGAGAAAGAGAGAGAGAAAGAGAAAGAGAGAAGGAAGAGAGAGAGAGAGAGAGAGAGAGAGAGAGAGAGAGAGAGAGAGAGAGAGAGAGAGAGAGACTAAACGTTACACGGAGGAACAGGACTGATACCTCCAGTTGGTTGAGATTTTACTGTTCGTTTGTCTGTCCTTCCTTCTTTCCCTCCTTAATCCTCGACATTTGTGAATAGACCATTCATGTTAAAATTATCTTAAAGTCAGACACAACTAATGGGAAATTATGTCAGGATTCTAGCTCATTGTTTGAGAATTGTTTTAGTGAAATGAGATTCCTGCTGTATTTTAAAATCAAACTGGGTGAAACTGTTAGTTAATAAATGGATTTTCACAATGTCACAGGGTTCCCAGCTGGGTGAAGAGTAGGGTTTTGCTTCCTCCTTTTTCACTGGCTTGCATTTGCCTGAGGAAGAGTGTACGTGCGTATCAGCATGTGCCTGCTAACTGGGATGACCTAATCAAATGTTCCACTGACACTACTAAAGATTCATGCAAATATTTTTAAAGCTAGAATATTCTGAAGAATGCATTTGGTTAAAATTATTGTCTAGAGGAACATAATACTGTTGACTGACATCTGTAACATTAGATTTTCATCACCAGATACAGTCCCTTACACTTTTGCTTCACAGTATACTGACTTGGCATACTAATAAAGTTTCTGGCTCATTTATTTGCTTAAAGTTTAGCATAATTTTTAAAGAAAAAGTAATTATTTAAGTGGTAGTATGTGGTATCAATGTTCTAAGGTATAAAAAATAGTTATAGACAAATCATACACATTGAAAATAGTTTTTCTGGCTCTGATTACTTTTATTCCAATGCGATCAATTTCACATTTTCTTTTTAGCATGGCTTCAAGAGTAATTTTCTACTTATTCCAAGCTCTGTAAATTGTTTAGTTCAATATCCAGTTCCCAGATACTTGTGTCAAAATATGTCTGAACTTGTGCCTATATTTTCACATGAAATTAGGCCATTAAGCTGAACTTCAAATAACCAGTCTTATGATTCCTTTTCTCTGAGACTATCCAAATTCCTTTGCCACCAATTTTTAAGCCTCTGGTCGCAGTGAGAAAAATTTTGCCTACCAACAGACTACTTTAATAAGTCTTATAATATACCCCAGAGAGGATTTGATTTCACTAGGAAAGAGAATATTGTCTCCATAATGGTTGCTTCTTGATATGTTTGAGACAACAAATTATATTTTAGAGGTAGTAATATCAAGATTTTGAGGGGCTTTACTTATAATTAACTTATAATACATTTGTGCAACCTGATAGCAATTTTGTCTTACAGTAGATTTGAGTTATATGACAGAAGAGCTTGCAATAGACTCAAATCACAGACAAGGTCTCACAATCATATAAATATTTTTTTTCTGAAAAGAAGTTATATTTTATTTATAAAATACAGTATTATATTACCAGTATTTGTATTTCATAAATCAAACACCTAATGTCATTTATCCTTCTGTTCTTTCTGTGAGAAATGAACCATAACAACTTTCCGTAAGTACTGAGGCTCACAGGAGCCAATCTGTTAGGGGATGGTCAAGATAAAACATTAGTTTGCTTAGAAATACTTTTTTGTGTCAAAATTTTTACACGTTGTTTCTCTGTATTATCAAAGACAAAGCAAAATTTGAAACCTTCATATACATCCTTTCTTTACTCTTCATTGGAAATACTAGTCTTTGTTTACTGAATCCTAATTTCATTGAGGTGGATTGTGATATTGTAAACAACAGACTTAGGTATGAATAAATAGGAAGAAATAATAGGTGACAATTCTTTTAATACAAAAACAATTCATAGAAATACCCAGGAAATGGGGTGAAAACGAGAGAAGACTAATCATGGTACTCACAAGAGATTTGGTTTCCAAAAATATCTGAAATTTTAAATCAAAATTGCTTAAGAACCTCAGGTTAAGACCCACACATGAAGAAGTACTACAAGAAAATGGTATCCCTAGAGGTGCTGGCTCATAATCCTAGTACTTGGGAGGCTGAAGCAGATTGATGAGAGGTTGGTAGCTGTCTGAACTACATAGTGAAAATCTATCTCAAGATATCAGGGCATGGGTGACAGGCACCACTCTAATGAACAAATAAATGATGGAGAAGTAGGAAAGAGAAAAATGGAGCAGTACTTGCACTGAGAGAGGTAGACATGGAGATGGGAGATGTTGAGGACCAGGCTGATGTGAGTGTCCTGCACTGCTAATGAGACCATGTTCTGGCTGAACTGCCTCTAAGGATTATGTCTGGGTCTGAGGCCCTACCTCAGCTGGGATCTGTGTTGAAGTCTATGGTCTCTGTTGCCACCAAAGGCCACTGGATATTTATGGTCTGTGTTACAGCCTGAAGCCATGTTTATGTCTGTAGACTGTGTTGCCTACCGGGCCCATATTGATGTGCATAGGCTGCAATGCCATCTGAGCCACAAGGTAATGTCCTTCTCTATCTGGGCTGCCTCCAAGGACTTTTTCTGGGCCTGTGGTCCTGCCGCAGCTGAGGATAGTGTTGGTGCTCTGTTCTATTTCCAGAAACAATGTGGAAGGCCATATTCTTGGCTCTCATTGACTATAAAGAGAAAGAAAATTACTTTTTCAGTGATATCGACGATTGCATACTTGAGAAAGAGGGACATGGAAGGCTTCTCTGATAGCCCCTATGCCGTCTCTCCTTCCACCCCACCCCCAAATTCCAAAAAGTAGCAGTCTGAACAGGAAATTCTCAAAGAGAACTCCTAAAAAATATGATAAGAATGCTGAAGTTAAGTCTCCACAAAAAATGGCTTCTGGCGAGGATGCAGGAGGGAAACAATACAGTTCTATTTAAGAGGTCAGTCACAGAGAGTTTGGTTATGTTCCAGTGAGTACATAGATCACACAAACTTGACTTGTTTTCTCCTCCTCCTTCTCTTCCTCCTCCTCTTCCTACGCTTCCTCTTCCTCTTCCTCCTCCTCTTTTTCCTTCTTCCTCCTCTTCCTCCTCTTCTTCCTCCTCCTCTTCTTCCTCCTCCTCCTCTTCTTCTTCTTCTTCTTCCTCCTCCTCCTCCTCCTCCTCCTCCTCCTCCTCCTGCTGCTGCTGTTGTTGCTGCTGCTGCTGCTCTATTTCAATTTTAACTTTTTCGTTTTTGGGGAATGGGATGGAAGTCATAATGTTGGGAGGGCAGACATGGTATGAAATTCCCAATCAATGAAAATAGTATGGTGAAAAGTAAAGAAAGAAAACCAAGAAAAAATTAAAAACATTTCTCTAAATATTATAAACCCACATTCAACAAGCACACAGATGTTCATTTGTACTCATTATCCAGAAAGGTACATCTAGGACGCTGTGAGCATTATCTCACACCCACTGAAGATCAGAAGAGCAGAAAGTAGACTTTGTTTTTTATGAATGAATCAGAATCCCCATAATATTGTCAATAGTGAGATTTATCCTAGATTCTTAAAAGGTTATTATAAATGCTAGTACTTCAACGATCTCTTTCTCAGCATGTTTGCTAGTGCTACAGAAAAAGGTTGTTCATTCTTGTGAGTTGATTTTATATCCTGCCACTTGGCTGAAAGTGTGGATTATTTATTTCTAGAAGTTTACTGGTGGAAAATTTTGGATTTTGAGTATAGTGCCATATAATCTTTAACATGGATAATGTACATAGATGTGCATATATTTGTAACAGAAACCTTTAAAGAAGTCACAAATTTGAGGAGGTTTAGGGAGATATGGGAGTATTTGAATGGAGAGTGAGATGGAAAGTATACAGTATACACGTATAAAATTCTCAAATATTTTAAAGGTAAATATGCAAAGACAATACCTGTCAGTAACTGCCATAATGAGACAATAGACAATGTGGTCCTCCTGATTCATGATATCTTTGAACTGATAAGTGACACTCATGTAAATGTAAACATTATTTTTATTTCCTCAGAGGAAGGGATAAGATGAGAGCCGTATCCAAGCTGTCTGAATACTCTGCTTGGGTTGAGCCCAGAGTGTTTCTTTCTCTGTACTAACTATCCCTAAGCCTAGGCCTGGAGGCTTCTATCCTCCATACAATCTAATCCTCTGCAAGCCTGGACCTTAATGACTTCAGCTTCCACTCTTCAACTTCTAACATAGGCCTAGAATGTTTCAAACTTCAAGATTTACAATTGAATAAATTCACCCTTTCCAGCTCTTTCTGAACCCTGGCTGTCTGGTTCAACTGAGTTCTTCTGGCTCAAACTTCTCTTCAAACTGACTGTCTGAATGCAGCTTCTCTTGGCCTCTGACTGAATTGTTCTGCTTGCAAAGGTTACCGCTGAACTTCACGAACTGAGATGCTCTGCTCCGAACTGAACTCAACTGCACTACACTGCACTGTGTTGCACCACACCAAACTGAACTGAACTAATTCTCTTGAAGTTCTCTCTCTCTCTCTCTCTCTCTCTCTCTCTCTCTCTCTCTCTCTCTCTCTCTCTCCTGTTCTCTTGAAAGTTGTAAATGTACTATTTCTGACTCATTTTGCCAAATATTTCTCTGATTCATTACTTTGTTGGCCCATCAATTAGTCTTCTTTGTTTGGGTTAAAGGTGGATAGTAAGAGCCTGCCTGTATTCCAGCCAAAGGAATAAAAGGTGGGTGGAGTGTCTATTCCAGCCATATTTTATCTTTGGATGGGATCCCTTGCCTGAGCAGCCAAACTGATAGATTAAAATTCCTCCTCATGCTCAACAGTATTTTACACTTTGCTTAAATTTAAAACAAAATGCTGCGAAGGTCACAGGAACAGGATTCAGAGTGGATGAGTTTCTACAGTGACCTACGTGTCACACTTCTGCTCTCACTATATACAAGTCCTAATCCCCAGATCACCAGATCAGCTTTTGTCTGCCAGAAAGTTAGTGGATAAGAGTTACAGCCTTCCAAATTCTTCCTTTCCATGATCATATTTTTGTAATGTTAATGCAATTATGTTATATAGCCCAGGATGTCCTGGAATATCCTCTGATCCTTATGTCTTAGCCTCCTAAGTAAGATTTCAGACCTAAGCCACCAGTCTATATGATTGCCATTACCTTAAAACTAGAATTAAACTGGTATAATTAAAAGAAAACTAAATATGCAAACAGACAGTTGGGCTCTTGCTGTATAAATATGCAATTGTTCTATCTTTCTCATTTGTTTTCTTCACAAAATTTGAAATAAAATTATGTGATTCCTGTGATAATCATGATGTGCAGGATTCTGAACTATGAATGTGAATTCATTTCTAGTTAAAATAGTCCCTATGCATTCATCAAAGTTAGGTAATTTATTGTTTTAACTTGCGCTATCAATCTGTGCAATTTTATTTTAAATGGACTTGTCACCTTTTCTTGCTAGATTTATCCATTCACTCACTGCTTTCTGAGCAAAGTTATGGTAGGTTTCTGGCACTGCTTCAGATGTGAGGACAGAGCTGAGGATTGAGTGCTCGTTTGCATCTTTACAATCAACTCATACATTTAACTGAAAATCTATTAAAGTTGTAAACACTGCCTGTACAATAACTTCTACATGCCAAATAAATATAACACAGAATTTCAGAATCAATAATGCATAAGACTTAAAATATATTTTAATCTATCAATAAGTAGACTTTTTTATTCTATTTTTTTAAACTTTAAATTTTTAAAAAAAAATTATTTAATATTTTAAACAGTCCAGATTTTATCCCCCTCCCGGTCCACCCTCTGACTGTTTCCCATCCCATATTTTCTCTCCATCCCCTGTCTCCACAAGGATGTCCCTAGCCCTTACCAAATCAGACCAGCAGTCATCTACTCTGTATGTGTTGCGCACCTCATATCAGTTGGTGTATGCTGCCTGGTTGGTGGTCCAGTGTCTGAGAAATCGAGGGGGTTCCGGTTAATTGAGACTGCTTATCCTCCTACATGGTCACCCTCCACCTCAGTTTCTTCCAGTCTCTCCCTAATTCAACCATGAGCTCAGCAGATTTTGTTCTTTGGTTGGGTGTAAATATCTGCACCTTACTCTTTCACCTGCTTGTTGGGTCTTTAAGAGGGCAGTCATGATGGGTCACTACTTATTGTGAGCACTCCACAGCGTCAGTAAAAATGTCAGGCCTTGGGGACTCCCCTCGAGCTGGATCCCACTTTGGGCCTGTTGCTGGACCTTGTTTCCTCAACTGTTCTCCATTTTTATCCCTGAAGTTCTTCCAGATAGGAAGAATTATGGGTCAATGTTTTGACTGTGGGATGGCTTGATGCCCTGTCTTTCTGGTAGACGTGTCCTCCACAAGTTCCCTCTCTTCACTGTAGGGCATTTTTTCTAAAGAATCTCCCTTCGAGTCCTAAGACTCTTACCTCCCAGGTCTCTAGTATATTCTGAAGGGTTCCCCCCATCTCCTACCTCCCAAGGTTGCCTGTTTCCATTATTTCTGCTGACTCTCAGGATTTCAGTCCTTTTCTCTCACCCAATACCTGAATATGTTCCCCTCTTCCAAACCCTGTCCCCTTTCCCACCGAGGTCCCTCACTCTCTTCTTGTGATTGCTTTCTTCTCCCTCCCAAGTGGAATTGAGGCATTCTCACTTGAGCACTTCAGCTAGTTGACCTTTTTGAGTTCTGTAGATTGTATCTTAGGAATTCTGTACATTTTTTGGCCGATATCCACTTATTAGTAAGTATATACCATGCATGTTATTTTTGGGTCTGAGTTACCTCATTCAGGATATTTTCTAGTTCAGTCCATTTGCCTGCAAAACTCAGGATGTCCTTGTTCTTAATAGCTGAGTAGTATTCCATGTTAAATGAACCACATTTCTATTCATCTTCTGTCCAGGGATATTTGGGTTGTTTCCAGCTTCTGGCTATCACAACCAAGGCTGCTATAAACATAGCGGAAAATGTGGATCTGTGGCCTGCTGTGGCATCTTTGGATATATGCTCAAGAGTGGTATAACTGGGTCTTCAGGTAGAACTATTTCAAATTTTCTGAGAAAACTCCACATTGATTTCCAGAGTGGTTGTACCAGTGTGCAATTCCATCAGCAATGGAGGAGTATTCCTCTTTCTCCACATCCTCACCAACATATGCTGTCAACTGACATTTTTATCTTAGCCATTCTGATTGGTGTAAAGTGGAATCTCAGGGTCATTTTGATTTGCATTTTTCTGATCACTAAGGACTTTGAACATTTCTTTAAGTGCTTCTCAGCCATTCAAGATTCCTCTGTTGTGAATTCTCTCTTTTGTTCTAAATCCTGTTTTTGATTGGGTAGTTCAGTTTTTTTTGTGGTTCACTTCTTGAGTTCTTTATATATTTTAGCTATTAGCCCTTTATCGGATGTGGGGTTAGTGAAGATATTTTCCCAATCTGTAGATTGCCAATTTGTCCTATTGACTATATGTCCTTTGCCTTACAGAAGCTTTCCAGTTTTATGAGGTCCCATTTAAAAATTCTTGATCTTAGAGTGAGGACCATTGGAGCTCTGTTTAGGAAATTTCCAGCCATGCCAATGAGTTCAAGGCTCTTCCCCACTTTAACTTCTATCAGATTGAATATATCTGATTTTATGTTAGATTTTAAGTTTGTGGGAGGTGACAAATATGGATCTATTTTCATTTTTCTCCAAAAGACAACCAATTAGACCAGCACCATTTATTGAAGATACTTACTTTTTTTATTGTATATTTTGGATTCTTTGTCAAAGATAACATGTCCAAACTGTGTGATTTTCTTTCTGAGCCTTTAATTCTATCCCACAGATCAACCTGTCTGTCTCTGTACAAAGACCATGCAGTGTTTGTCACTATTGCTCTGTAGTATAGCCTGAGGTCAGGGATGTTGATTGCCTCAGCAGTTCTTTTACTGTTAAGAATTTTTCCTGTTATTCTGTTTTTTGTTTTTTGTTGTTGTTTTTTTTTTTTTTTTTGCATTTCCAGATGAATTTGAGAATGCTTTGTTCCTTGTATTTGAAGAATAGTGTAGGGATTTTGAGAGGGTTTACATTGAATCTGTGGGATGCATTTGGTAGGATAGCCATTCTTACTATGTTAATTGTGCCAGTTCATGAGCATGGAGATCTCTCCATTTTGAGATTTTTTTTTTCTATTTCATTCTTGAGAGACTTGAAGTTCTTGTCATACAGGTCTTTCACTAGTTTGGTTAGAGTATCCCAAGATATTTTATAGTATTTCTGACTATTGTGAAGGGAGTTGCTTCCCTAATTTCTTTCTCAGTCTGTTTATCATTTGGGGAAGGCTACTGATTTATTTGAGTTAATTTTATACCCAGCCACATTGCCTAAATTGTTAGTCAGCTGGAGAAGTTCTCTGGTAGAATTTTTGGGGTGGCTTATGTATGCTATTATATCATCTGCAAATATTGGTAACATTATTTCTTCTTTGCCAATTTGTATTCCCTTGATCTCTTTTTGTTGACTTATTGTTCTAGCAAGAGCCCTATATTGAATAGATATGGGGAGAGTGGGCATTTTTGTCTTGCCCCCAAATTTTGTGGGATTGCTTCAAGTATCTCTCCTCTTAATTTGATATTGGCTGTTTGTTTGCAGTTACTGCTTTTATTATGTTTAGATATCAGCTGTAAATTCCTCACCACTTCAATACTTTAAACATGAAGGGGTATTGTATTTTGTCAAATGTTTTTCCATCATCTAAGGAGATGATCATGTGATTTTTTCTTTGAGTTTGTTTATATAGTGGATTACGTTAATGAATTTTCATATATTTAATTAACCATGCATCCCTGGGATGAAGCCTACTTGATCATGTTGAATGATGGTTTTGATGTGCTATTGGATTCGGTCTGCAAGAATTTTATTAAGTATTTTTGTATTGATGTTCATAAGTGAAATTGGTCAGAAGTTCTCTTTTCTTGTTAGGTTCTTTTATGGTTTTAGAGGTATTAGAGTAATTGTGGCTTCATAAAATGAATTATGTTGTGTTCCTTCTGTTTCTATTTTATGTAATAGTTTGAACAATATTGGTATTAGGTCTTCTTTGAAGATCTGGTTCAATTCTGCATTAAATCCATCTGGCCCTGAGCTTTTATTAGTTTGAAGGTTTTTTTAATGACTTCTATTTCCACTTGAATATAGGCTTGTTTAGATAATTTACATGCTGTTGATTTAACTTTGTTGTATCTGTCTAGAAGACCATGGATTTCATCTAGATTTTCCAGTTTTGTAGAGTATAGATTTTTGTATAGGATCAGATGATATTTTGAATTTCTTCACTTTCTGTTGTTACATCTCCGTTTTCATTTCTAATTTTGTTAATTTGGGTCCTGCCTCTGGGCCCTTTAGTTAGTTTGGTTATGGGTTTATCTATCTTGTTGATTCTCTCAAAGAAACAGCTTTTAGTTATGTTGGCCCTGAGTTTGACTATTTCCTGCTGTCCACTCCTCTTGGGTGTATTTCCTTCTTTTTGTTCTAGAGCTCAAAGGTGTGTTGTTAAGTTCCTAGTATAATATCTCTCCAGTTTCTTTACTAGGGCATCTAGTGCTATGAATTTTCCTCTTAGCACTGCTCTCATTGTGTTCATTGAATTTCTGAAGTCTTTAATTTCTTTCTGTATTTTGTTCCTAACAAAGTTATCATTGAGTAGAGAGTTGTTCAGTTTCCATGTGTATGTGGGGTTTCTGATGGTTTTGTCTTTATTGAAGACCAGCCTTAGGGGGTAGTGATCTGATTGGATACATGGGATTATTTCAATATTCTTGTATCTGTCCAGGGTTGTTTTGTGACCAATTATATGGTTGATTTTGGAGAATATACCATGAGGTGCTGAGAAGTTGTATCCTTTTGTTTTAGCATGAAATGTTCTATAGATATATGTTAAATCCATTTGTTCATAACCTTTATCAATTTCACTGTTTCTCTGTTTAGTTTCTGTTTCAATGACCTAACCATTAGTGAGAGTTAGGTTTTGAATTCTCCCACTATTATTTTGTTTGCTTCAATGTGTGTTTTGATCTTTTGTAAAGTTTCTTTTATGAATGTGAGTGCCCTTGCATTTGGGGCATAAATGTTCAGAATTGAGACTTTCTCTTGGCAGATTTTCCCTTTGCGGAAAGCTAAGTGTCCTTTCTCATCTTGCCTGATAACTTTTGGTTGATATTCTATTTTAGCTCTGTATTCCATTTCTTAATAGACTTATATGATTCTCTGGAATCTAACTTTTTGAGATCTTTGTACATATTGCATTTTAGCCCTCTATAGAATGTAGGATTGGTAAATATCTTTTCCTAATCTGTTGGTTGCTTTTTTGTCTTATTGATTGTGTTCTCTTTCTTACAGAAGCTTTGCAATTTTATGAAGTCCCATTTGTCTATAGTTGATCTTAGAACCTAAGCCCTTGGTGTTCTGTTCAAGAAATTTTCCCCTGTGCCCATGAGTTCGAGACTCTTGCCCACTTCCTCTTCTATTAGTTTCAGTGTTTCAGGTTTCATATGGAGGTCCTTGATCCACTTGACCTTGAGCTTAGTTCAAGGTGATAAAATGGATTGATTTGCATTCTTTCACATGCTGATTGCCAGCTGAAACAGCACCATTTGATGAAATTGCTATCTTTTTTTTCACCATATAGTTTTAGCTCCTTTGTCAAAGATCAAGTGACCAGAGGTGTATGGGTTCATTTCTGGGTCTTCAATTCTATTCCATTGATCTACCTGACTGTCTCTGAATCAATACCATACAGTTTTTTTTTTTGTTTGTTTTTTTTTTTTTTTTTATCATGATTGCTCTGTAATACAGCTTGAAGTCAGGGATGGTGATTCCCCAGAAGTTCTTTTATTGTTGAGAAGAGTTTGCACTCTCATGGGTTTTTGTTATTCCAAATGAATTTGCAAATTGCTCTTTTTTACTCTATGAAGAATTGAGTTGGAATTTTGATGGGGATTGCATTGAATTTGTAGATTGCTTTTGGCAAGATGGCCATTTTTAAATTTATCCTGCCAATCCATGAGCATGGGAGATCTTTCCATCTTCTGAGATCTTCTTCAATTTCTTTCTTCAGAGTCTTGAAGTTCTTATTGTACAGATCTTTCCCTTGCTTGGTTAAAGTCACACAGAGGTATTTTATGTTATTTGTGACTATTGTGAAGGGTGTCATTTCCCTAACTTCTTTCTCTGCTTAATTGTCTTTTAAGTAGAAGAAGGCTACTGATTTATTTAGTTTTATTTCCAGACACTTTGTTTATCAGGTTTAGGAGTTCTCTGGTGGAATTTTTGGGGTCACTTAAGGATACTACTAGACTCTCTGCAAATAGTGATATTTTGACTTCTTCTATTCCAATTTCTATCCCTTAGACCTCCTTTTGTTCTCTAATTGCTCTGGTTAGGACTTTGAGTACTATATTGAATAGGTAGGGAGTGGTTGGGCAGCCTTGTCTAGTCCCAGGTTTCAGTGGGACTGATTTAATTTTCTCTCTGTTTAGTTGTTTTAGTTTTTTTGCTACTGGTTTGCTGTATATTGACTTTTACTATGTTTGGATATGGATTTGAATTCCGATCATTTCAAGACTTTTACAATTAAGGGATGTTGAATTTTGGCAAGTGATTTCTTAGCATCTAATGAGATGATCATGTAGTTTTTTCTACAGCTAAACAAGTAACTCTTAATTGAGGAATATAAAATGGCCATGAAGCATCTAAAGGAATGTTCAATATCCTTAGTCATCAGGGAAATGCCAATCAAAATCACCCTAAGATTCCAAGTCACACCAGCCAGAATGGCTCAGTAAAATCTCAGGTGAGAACAGGTGCTGGAGAGGATGTGGAGAAAAAGGAACACTCCTCCATTGTTGGTGGGATTGCAAGCTGGTACAACCACTTGTTTCCACTGTGGAAACAAGTCTGGTAGTTCTTCAGAAAATTGGACATAGTACTAACTGAGTTCCCAGCTTTTCCACTCCTTGGCATATACCCAAAAGATGCTCCAACCTATAACTAGGACACATGCTTCACTATATTCATAGCAGTCTTATTTATAATAGCCAGAAGCTGGAAAGAACACAGATGCCCTTCAACAGAGGAATGGATACAGAAAATGTGGCACATTTACATAATGGAATACTACTCAGATAGCACAAATAATGACTTTATGAAATTCTTAGGCAAATGGTTGATACTAGAAAATATCATCCTGAGTGAGATAACCCAATCACAAAAGAACACACATGGTATGCTATCACTGATAAGTGTATATTAGCCCAAATGCCCAGAATACCCGAGAAATAATCCACAGACCACATGTGGAAGTTCAAGAAGAACAACCAATGCATGCACGCTTCAATCCTTCTTAGAAGGAGGAAAATTCTTACAGGATGAAATATGGACACAAAATGTAGAGCAGAGACTGAAGAAAAGACCATATGAGACGGACTCACCTGGGGATCCATCCCATATGCAGCCACCAATCCCAGACACTATTGCAGATACCTAGAAGTAAACACTGATGTGAACCTGATATAGCTGTCTCCTGAGGGGTGCTGCCAGAGACTGATAAATACAGAGGTGGATGCTCACAGCCAACCACTGGATTGAGAGCAGGGTGCCCAATGGAGGAGTTAGAGACAGGATTGAAGGAGCTTAAGGGGTTTGCAATCTCATAGGAAGAACAGTATTAGCCAACCAGACCCCCACCAGAGTTTCCAGGGACTAAATTATCAACCAAAGAGTATATGTGGAGCAACCTATGGCTCCAGCAACATAAGTAGTAGAGGATGGCCTTGTTAGGCATCAATTGGAGAAGAAGCCTTCTGTCCTGCGAAGGCTCTCTGCCTCAGTGTAGGGGAATGCCAGGATAGGGAGGCAGGAGGGAGTAGGTAGATGGGTAGGCACCATTATATAAACAGGGGAAGGGTGGATGGGATAGCTGGTTTCCAGAGGGAAAACTGGGAAAACAGATAACATTTTATATGTAAATAAAGAAAATATCCAATAAAGAAAAGAAAAAAAGAAAGAAAGTCTATTTCATTGGATATTAGGATAGCAACTCCGTTTTGTTTCTTCAGATCATTTGCTTGGAAAACCTTTGTCTATTCTTTTACTCTGAGATAGTAACTTTCTTTGTTATTGAGGTGTGTTTCTTGTATTCAGCAAATTGGTGGGTTTTGTTTGCATATCCAGTCTGTTAGCTTAGGTCTTTTTGTAGGTGAGTTGAGTCCATTAATATTAAGAGATATTAAAGACAGATTACTGTTAGTTCCTTTTATCTTTGTTTTTGTAGGTGACATATGCATGTGGTTCTCTCCTCTTCACTTTGTTGTGATATGATTAACATCTTGATTTTTCTTTTCTGTAGGTATCCTCCTTATGTTGGAGTTTACCTTCTAGAAATCTCTGTACGGCTGGATTGGTAGATGGATACTGTTTGAATTTGGTTTTGTCCCAAAATATTTTGGTTTCTCTGTCTGTGTTGACTGAGAGTTTTGTTGGGTATAGTAGCTTGGGCTGGCATTTTTTTTTCTCTTAGAGTCTGCATGACTTCTAACCAGGTTCTTCTAGTTTTAGTGTCTCATTTGAGAAGTCTAGTGAAATTGTGATAACCTTTACATGTTACTTGGCCTTTTTTCCCTGCAGCTTTTAATATTCTTTGTTTGTTCTGTGCATTTAGTGTTTTGATTATTATGTGACACGAGCATTTTCTTTTCCGGTCCCATTTATTTCATGTCCTATAGGCTTCTTGTTCCTTTATGTCCATCTCTTCTCTTTGAATAAGAAAAATGCTGAGACTTTAATTAAAACACAGAATTTTGTCATTTCACCACCTAGTATCTCAAAGAAAGTGTTAAGATGGCATAAATGACTATGTCACCTGCTTCTTTAAATTTGCTTTTGGTGGTTATTCTCAGGTTACTTTGAATTATGTACCCTCTCTATGCCACATGTTTATATATGTGTTATACATATCTTTTTAATTTAAGTTTCTTCTTTTTTATGTTTTTCCACTTACTAGCATTTTGCTTAACTTCTTCTGAATTCATGAAATGACAAGTTTAAAATTTTTTATATGCATATATATATATACATATACATATATATTTCTAAGTACCATATTTTAATTTCAAGCCACTGCAGATTTTATTTTCAAATCTATCATTACACATATACTAGCTGTATATTATTTGATTATGTGAAAGCAATTTAAAATTCATAAATTCTAGAGTATATAGAAACACCCTTCAAATTGGAAGTATTATATATACATATATATCACAACTATATGTACATAGTTTTAAAATGAAGTGGAGGGGGAAAAGATTAATTTTTCAAAATACCTGTTTATTTACTTTTTCTTTAATTATTGATCATGAAAGTTATAATTTAACAATTGTGAAATTGTTAAATGACTTATTGTTAAATGAAGTATTATTTAGCAATTACTTTTAAAGGTCAGCTCCTGGTGAATATTAGCCAGTTCTTCGTTACTTTCACAAATTCTTGGTTTGATCAATTCAAAGAGAAGAATGGATTATTTGCACTAATGCATTTAGTCCATAGCTGCCTAGCATTTTGCTTTGTGCCTGTTGAAGTACGTCAGGGAAGTACCATGAGTGAGAAAATACATTTACTTGACATAGACTTAGAATAAAAAAAAGAAGAAAGATGGAAAGATATCAGAGTTCTCTGTCCCTTTCAGGGGTGCTTTCCCAATGGCCCAATATTTTTTTTTTATTGGGCTCTAGAATCCACAGCATCTAAGCACTGAATACTTAGAATTTTTACGGGCATTCAAGTTCAAAATATAGAAGTAACAATTTGACACAGGAAGGGAAATGTGACCCACAACCTTTCAGTAAATGTGACAGGATTGTTCTTTTTCTATAAAAACCACTAAATCTAAAAGTAGATCTTATAAAACCTCTCTTGGCAGTAGATTGCAACAAAGTTAGAAACTATAGCCTATTGACACGATGGCAGTTGCCAATATATATCCATTGGGGAGTAGCAATTGAAGTTTCTTGTTTTATACAGGTACAACTGGTACACATGTTGATCTTTTGAAATAAAAATCTTTAAGCAATATGCTATCAGCCTATTGATCTTCACATGAAAATTAGAAAACTGATATAAATTAGAATGGATTGACTGTTAAATTATATAGATGAGACTAATCAAGTGATGCTACCAGATGATTGAGGAGAAATAGTCCATGATGGAAAAATCTCACATATCCTATTTAGGTAAATGTCAATTAAAGCTCACACTGACTACACCACCATACACTGATTTCTTAATTTGTTTGGTACTGAATAAACTATTGTAATCTAAGCATTATGACAGCAGATGGGAATATAACACTGATAGAAATGAATATAATTTAGTTTTCATGTGTTAGTCACTTTAGATATTTCTTTATTGTTGGATGTTTGTGAACTTTTGTGTTATAAGCAATTTTCTATCCTTCCTACTTCCCTTGATAAAGTAAGCTCAGTAGTATTAGGTGTCAAAGAACTAAGATAAAACTGCTTTCTAGCTTCCCTCTAGCACAAGTTACAAAGTAAGATATAGACAGCAGGGAATGAATTACGTTTTCAAGGAAAGTCTTTTAGTTACAGAGCAAAATCTTCTGCTCTAACACCTGCCTCTTTCTACTGCCTAACATGGGCCTGATGGTAAAGCTGAAGCAATCATTCAGAAATCATGAGATCATTGAAGTTCAAAGCTACATTCTGAAATTTTGATGCAGAAACATGAAAGCAATTTGATTCTCTGGTAATATATCAGAGTGACTTTATAATCTTAAGAAACGTTGTCTCACACTCAATCTTGTCTTCATGATAATTATATACCCTTGTTCATATTATTGCATCTCTCATTATTTGTAATTTATTAATGTTTTCATAATCTTACCAGGTATTTATATGTAAAGAAACTATGTAATTTCTAATACAAATGTAAATATATAGACACATTATATTCAAATCTATACTTGCTTCTTTTCAGCTAAATTATCTAATGTCCCTATTACATCAGTTTTACAAAGATCTCTATCAGAAAAGTATTTTCAGACATTAAAGAAAATCATACCTAAAACCCTATTGCTGAAGAGAATATTTGAATGTCACAGAACGTGGAGAAACCAAGCTGGTGCCTCCCTAGAGGCTTTACCAATACAATAATAGTACTCTTATTCTGCACACTACTACAGGAGAAGAGTAGTCACCAACACAACTGCAAATCTAGAGATCTACCTGTTAGTTATGCTGGAGCAATAGTGGCATAAATGATGTGGGAATAAGCAACTGATCATTGATCATATTATTCTCACTCCTTGAAATAAAACCCATACTTGATACTGCTAGGATGGCCACAAGAACTGAAGCTGGATAGGCTATGGGCTTAGGGGGAAAATAATATTCTGTTGCACTTCTAAATGGAACATAGCAATTCCATGACTCTTAATAATATTCTGCTGTACCAATAATCAGTGTTTTGCTCAACTATCATCAAAGAGGTTCCTTGCAGTGGCTTGGAGCTAACACAGAGACTTACAACTGACCACTAGGCAGAGAATGAAAGACTTTGTAGCACTCATTCCTAAGTGAGATGTCTTCAAAAAGACAGAAATACTACGAGAGCTAGAGAGCATAGATGACACCAAGAAACAGTGCCTCCCAGACACAACAGGACTGATGCATACATAAACTCACAAGATTGTGGCAGCAAGCATGGGAACTATACAGGTTCAAGTCCATTGGGAATCCCAGTTAAGGGAGGGGGGAAGTGGATAGAGACTACTACCCCTAGTCAAGAAGCTACCTGTGAACTGAAATTCGCTTGGAAAGAAAAAAATACTTTATATATAGAAGTTGCATTGGTCTATTAACCACACTTCAGGGTAGGTTTTATGCTTAGAAGTATATAGGTAACCCAAAAGAATCATTGGTATTTTTTAGACTTTTTGTTTCACTTTGTCTTCCACATATTTAGTCTAATTGGTCTTTATATTATGGTTTCTGATTTGATCTTTTAGTGTACATGTTTCTTGGTTTTATTTGTTTTAAGAGGGAGAAAAAAAGGGTGTAGCATTGGATGAGTGGGAAGGTAGGGATGATCTGGGGGAATTGGGGAAAGCATGATCAGCATGTTTTACATGAAATTATGTTTCCATAAAAATGTGCTAAAGAAGAATTCTGATTGAATGTTCTACACAGATTTTGAAATTAATGACCAGCCCTGATCTCTATCCAGTGAACTATTATTATATATGGTATATATATATATATATATATATATATATATATTAAGAAGACGTATTTCTTTTATGTCTGCTTTATGTTGTGCTTCACTACCTTGTGTTCTTTTTCTATTTTCTCTACACCACAAAATCAACTGCTTAATTAAGTGACTTTAATAAGTATCATTGTTCATGTGTATCTTCTTTCTTCAGTATAATTGCCCTGCAGGTAAAAACAACATCTTTTCATGTTTTCTAAGTCCCTGTGTCCTAAGATAAGATACTCATTAAACCATTCATTAACTAAGTGATTAAATGATCCAGGCATCTCTGTTCAGAAAATTTTTTAAAAAGATGTTACAATTTATATAAGAATGTTTATAATTTTGAAAGTGTTTCTCTTGTGTGCTAAATATATTCTTTTAACATATAAGGATTTGATCATTTGTTGTGACTTAACATGAGCATTTTTAGCATGCAATTAAGAGAGAGCTCAATGATTTCTTTTCTGGCACATATTTTTATGTAACAAATCCATCTTGAACTCACTATGTACTCAATTCTAATCTAATCTGGAGGTGACAGCAAGCTGCTGAAACAGGAGCATATAAGCAAAGGACTACACTGAAATGAGCTCACATTGTCACTTGGAAAGTAGGCTCAACATAATTGTGAAAGTGTTTAATAAAATGCTAGAAAAAAAGAATGAAATGTTTTCAAAAACTTAAGACAAGATGTGAGGAGAGAGGTTGACTGGGATTAGGGCTATTTGTACCACTGTTATTGTTGCAGGGTGAAATGCCTTGCATATCCTTGGCTGATGGAAAGGTTGCAGAACAGGAAGTATATCACTTGGGGAAGGACTTGAAGTGTAATAGCCTATCCTTGCTTGCTATTCTCTCTGTGTGTTCTGAGCATGGATGGATGGTGACCAGCCAGTCTCCTGCTCCTGCTGGGTCTTCCCTGCCTTCTTACTTTTCTGCCATGATATACTGCAATCCTCAGGTATGGTAAGCCAAAGTAAGTCCTTCCTCTGTTAAGTTGTTTTTTATAATTAGTGCAACATAAAAGTAATTAATGGACGTAATAAGAGATCAAAGTCAGAATTTTATCTTTCTTTTTGGAAAATGTAAATTGTTATAAAGTTTAATCAAGACAATGCATTCTCATATTGTTGAATTAAGTTGTTCTTCCAGCTGCTGGATAAAGGTCAGGGGATTTAAAAGGTTTAGTAGGAAACAATGAGACAGACGAAATATGTCAGGTGTAGAAGAAATAAATAGCATTGAGAATTGAAAAGGGACCAATTCAAAATCATTCAGTACAATGAACTGGCAGGACATGCTGACATAGTGGAAGATGTAGGTAGTGTTTCATTGAGGCAGTATACTGGCTAGTGTTTTGTTGTTTGTTTGTTTTGTCAATGTGCTAGGTTACAGTCTTCTGAGGAGAAGGACCTTTAGCTGTCGAACTGTTCCCATCAGTTTTCCTGTAGGCAAGCCTGTGGGAGCATTTCCATGATTAGGGATTATTGTGCAAGGGCCCAGCTCACTATGGACAGTGCTAACTCTGGGCAGTTAGTACAGAACAGTGCAGGCTGAGCCAGGCAAAGTGAACAAGCCAGTAGGGAAGTCGAAAGCTATTTGTCATGGTCTCTACCCTGCTCCTCCCATGGTTCCTGACCTTGTTTCCCAGAGTGGGCTGCAAGTCAAATAAATCTTTTCCTCCTCACGATGCTTTTGAGGTGCTTTGAGTGAGAAATTCCCGCATTGGCTAATCTATTTAATGTTTAGTTTCCACTTGGTCAAATTGTTTGGTGTGCGTTAGGAGATATGGCTTTGTTGAAGAGAATATGCCCTTTTTGGAGGAAGTGTGTCACTGCCAGTGGTCTTTGAGATTTTAAAAGTCCACAGCATTTTTGTTTTGTTTTTAGTTTTGTTTTTCTATTTTTGATGGGGACAGGGTTTCCTCTGTTTGTGTCAGGATTAAAAGCATGAGTTCTCTCTCTTCCTCTGAAACTATAAGTAAGCCTCCAAATTAAATAAGTTGCCTTGGTTATGGGGTCTCTTTACAGCAATAAAGAAATCACTAAGATAATGTTTATAATGTTAATAGAAGCAAACTAGCACTGGGGATAGTAAGTACTGTTTACTTCAGTCAATATATAGAACTGATGGAGTCTCAGAGTAACCCTTTGGCAAGCTGAGATATTACAAAGCTCTTATTTAAACCTGTGAAGTCACAAGTTTAAATGAAAGCAGTTGGTCTTCCACCTGAAAGACCTGTCAGGGGAATAATAGAAACTTAGGACCCTTCTGTAAGGTCACCTTACGAGTGACTAATAATGCACGTAAGTGGATAAACAAAAGAAGAAGAAGAAGTCAGAAGAAACAAATAATACCTTCATGAAGATCATTAATTTGTAAACAATGTAAAAGAGCTGAATGTCAAATTTTAAAATGTTGAATGCTTGTCTTTATCTTACCTCAGACTTTCACTATGTCCTCTGGCAACTGACAATTTTAATTATACCAAGAAAAGCCCAATATTTAAAAGTGTATTTTACTTGATAGGTGGAACTGAAAGTCTTCTCTTAGAGTATGGTGCCAGCTGTATCTTATTTGAATTATCAGGAACCATCACAAATGTAGACATCTGAGAAAGAAATGCATATCAGAAATTTGACAGCTTTGTGGTTGGCTTGAAAGGTAGCAGTAAGATATATATTTTTTAAAAAATACAAGAAAAAGAAGTGAAGCTTCCCAAATGCAGAAACTCAGTGATTAAGCATGTTGTCAATAGATTCTGACAGTAGGCATGGGTTGACAGCTTGGGCATCTCATGTAAAGACATGAGTGTTAGACAGATAAACATGAATCGTCCAATTTTCCCATTGGGTTTGTGAGTTTGCCCAACCCTTCCATAATCAGCAAGATTGGGATTTTAAATGTATTTATTGTTAATTTAATTGGGGATACCATCATAGAATATACCTGATCTTAGAGTGAGAGACAAAGTTAAGTGCATGATACAGGCAGAATACAGACAGTATTGTACAGAATTGTTGGCTTGGGTTATTTTTGTTTTTTTGTTTTGTGTTGTGTTTTTTTGTTTTGTTTTGTTTTTTTGTTTTGTTTTGTTTTGTTTTTTTGCATGATAGAGATTAAATATATTTTTGGCAACAATAGTAGTTAAAAACCCAAAGTGAACTAATGAAGTAATTTAATTGTAATTACTTAGAAACACTAAAACATTTATTCCTATTTCCATCACAAATGGCTATGTGGGGAACCTCTACAGACAAAGCATTTCAAATAACATCATTTGAGATTAAGTTTGAACCCCTTAACCTGAGTGGTAATGTCAAGTTCATCAGGGAAAATAGCTGTACCAGCTGTTGTCAGTCAGCTCCTGTGTCCTAAAATAACTCAGTGTTTGAGCAACTTTGACATGGACTTATCATTGTTTTTAATTTCTCAGGTCAAAATGCAAGATCAATAATATCTTGGACAAATAAAGCCAAATGTGGAACTGTAATTCTGTTTCTTTCTTACTTCCACATTCTTCTCCCAGTGTTAATAAAAGTCTTCCATTGGCTAGGTTAAATGGCCACACAGCAGAACAGTTTATTAAAGGGAAGAAATACCTACCTGTTATGAAATTCAAGCAAAATGAACCTTCTCAGGGTGTTTTGGAATCTCTTCCATTTGTAAAAAATTATATGAATCTAAGATTATTTTTATACTAATCATGAGATTAATAATTAGGAGTAATTATATCTGCAATCCTAATTAATAATTAGGAGTAATTATATCTGGAAGGTAAAGAAAAATTGTATTGATGAGAAACTTTCAAAGTTTTAAAGACTTACATAGCACTAATGGGTAAAGTTAAGATTAGGGATAGAATCTGGTTATCATTCCATGACTAGGGAAGGAAACATGGAAGGAGTTGGAGGGAGGGGATTTAGTATCGTCTCAATGAATGATTTTATTTCAATTTCCCATGAAAAAATTTGTAGGTTTTATTAAGCTTGCTTGGCAGAAGACATAGTTTGTAAAGAGTCCCTGAGCCTGCTAGTTCTATCTTTCATATTTCTGATGCCCTGGACCTTCCTTCTCAGGACCCTGTCACTGAAAATAAGCTGCTGGTACAGGTCAAGTCTGAACTCCCAATTTCACAGACAGGAAGAATTAATGTTTACAAAATGCCCACACTACACAAATCAATCATCCCCATCAAAATACCAATGATAGTCTTCACAGATGTAGAAAACATAATCTTAAAATTTCATATGAAATCACAAGACTCCATTAGCTAAAGCATTCTTGACTAAAAGAAATAAAGATGAAAGCATCATAATATTGGGATGAAGGCAGATCACAAAACAGCTTAATAATGGGATAAGAGTAAGCATCTAAATTAAAATAGATGGCTGAGAAATAAACCCATATATCTACAGCAAACTAATTTTTAACACTGGTGCTCCATACATAACGTCAGAGCAAGAGCAACCTCGTCTGTTAGTAAAGATAGAAAAACTGGATGTTTCCATGAATGGGGCTCGCTGTGTGATTAAAGCTTTAGTAATGTTTCATTTACAAATGTAATGAATATGGGTGGTTCTTGCACTTAGGGCATAGAAGTTCAGAATTGAGATGTCCCCTTGGTGGATTTTTCCTTTGATGAGTATGAAGTGTCCTTCCCTGTCTCCTTTGATTACTTTCAGTTGAAAGTCTATTTTATTAGATATTAGAATGGCTCACCAGATTATTTCTTAGGTTGCTCAGAAAACCATTTTACAGCCTTTTATTCTGAGATAATGTCTATGTTGCTGAGATGTGTTTCTTGTATACAACAGAAAGATAGCCTGTTAGCCTGTGTCTTTTTACTTGGAAATTCAGCCCACTGATATTGAGAGATATTAATAACCAATGATTGTCACTTCCTGTTATATTGATATTGGTGGTGGTAGTTTACATGTATGTATGTGTGTTCTATTGGTTTTAATAGTGTGAAATTACTTACTTTTCTTGAGTGTAGTTAGCATCATTGAGTTGCAGTTTTCCTTCTAGTATCCTCTGTAGGGCAGAGTTAGTGGAAAGGTATTGTTTAAATTTGTTTTTTATTATCAGAGCCCATCTATCCTATGACAGCAAGACCTGAATATTCCAATGAAGATGGAACACAAGAAAATGACTTTAAAACCAACTATATGAAGATAATGGAAGCCCTTAAAGATTATTAAAAATAATAAAGATTATTTTTAATCTCTTAAAGAAATTGAGAATAATGCAAATAAAAATTGGAGGAAAGCAATAAATCTTCTAAAGAATGTCCCCCAAAACCAAGAAAACAAAAAGATGAAGGTAATTGTTCGAGACCTGAAAATGGAAATAGAAGCAAGAAAGGAAACATAAACTGAGAGAATTCTTGAAGTGGAAAATCTAGGTAAATGAAAAGAAATTACAGACACAACAATTGCCACCGGAATAAAACAGATAAAAGAGAGAATCTCAGATACTGAATTAGATAGAATAAATTGGTCAAAGATCAGTCCACTGGACAAAGAAAATGATAAATTTATAAAACCATCTTGGAAATTTTGGATACTATAAAACACTAAGCCTACAATAAGAACAGACAGAGTAGAAGTATACCAGCTCAAAACCCCAGAAAATATATTTAACAAAATCATAGAAGAAAATTCTCTAACTTAAAGGACATTTTTATAAAAGTACAAGAAGCTTACAGAACAACATATAGATAGGAACACAAGAGAAAGTGTCCATCTCACATAACAATCAAAACACTCAACATATAGAACAACAATAACAATAAAAATTATAAAAGCTTCCAAGGCAAAAGGCTAAGTAACATATAAAGGCAGACCTATTAGAATTACACCCAACTTCTCAAAGGACTCTAACAACCAGAAGGTCCTGGATAGAATCTAAGAGACCATGAATGCCAGTCTAGACTACTATAACCAGCTAAACCTTCAATCATCATAAATGGAGAAAACAAGATATTTCATGACAAATCAAATTTAAACAATGTCTCTATATAAATTTAGCCCTACCAAAATTGCTAGAATAAAAAAATACAACCCAAAGTGGTTAACTATACCTACAAAAACACAAGCAGTAAATACTCTCACACCAGCAAAACCCAAAGACGGAAAACACACACACACACACACACACACACACACACACACACACACACACACACACACACACTATCTCACACCATTACCATCCAAAAAACATAGCAGAAATTAGCAATCTTTCATATTAATATCTCTCAGTATCAATGGTGTTAATTCCACAATGAAAAGACACAGGCTAACAGAATGAATAGGAAAACAGGTTCCATCTTCTGCTGCATTCAAGAAATACACCTCAATATCAAAGATATGCATTGCCTCTGGGTAAAGGGTTGGAAAAAGATTTTCCAACCTAATGAACCCAGAAGCAAGCTGTTTCAGCTATTCTAATATATAGTAAAATCGATTTCAAAACAAAATTAATCAAAAGAGATGGAAAATGATATTTTATATTCATCAAAGGAAAAATACCCACCAAGAAAATGTCTCAATTCTTAAAAATCTGTGCCCCAAATGCATCCACATTCATAAAAGAAATATTACTAAAGCTTACATCACACATCAAAACTCCCTCATTATTAGTGAGAAACTTTATTACCTGACTATCAGCCATGGACAGATCATTCATAAAAAATTAAACTGAGAAATAATGGAACTAACAGTTGTTATAAATCAAATGCACCCAACATATGTACAGAACATTGACTACAGGGAAATGCAAATCAAAACATCGACTACATACTCAGACTCAAAGCAAATCTCAATATGTCAAACAATATTGAAATAACCCTTAGTATTTAGTCAGACCACTAGGGATTAAGGCCTGACACAACAGAAACCATTGAAAGCTTACAAACTCATGGAAATGAACAACTTCCTATAAGTGCATTTTAAAAACTGTCAGTATTTTTCTATTCCCAGCTAGCTCCCAAATGAATTAAGACAGGGAATACTACATTTATTTCATCAAGATTTCCCACATAACATCTAGGCACTCATTTATCTACTCTAATCCTCTAAATTAGCATGGTTACCTCCTGAACAAAATTCCTGTGGTATTTGCATTTATTATTGTTTGGCTCTCTGGGCTTCATGTGTGCTCTGCCATGATGTATCTGTGACCCCATTCTCTTAGTGAATCTTTGTTTCCTACCCCCAATCTTCCTTCCTATGGCTGGTGGAAATCCTACCCTATTCTTTCTTCTGCCCAGCCATTGGTTGGTCAGCTTTTATGGACAAGTCAGAGAATAAATGGGGAGCAATGTTGAAACAGGAGAAACTAGAATTAGTATTGTAATGTCATGTCCAAATCGAAACAAGATATGGTGGCAGAGAAATCAGCACTTGAAGGATGCAAGGATAATCTTTATACAGTGCACAAAAACATCGTGTCAACAACTCTCTACTGAACAAGTACTGGGTCAAAACAGAAATAAAGAAAAAGAATTTAAAGACTTCCGAGAATTCAACGAAATTGAATGCACAACATAACCCAACTTATGGAACAAAACGAAAGCAGTGCTGAAAGGAAATTTCATAGCACCAAGTGCCTTTATAACGAAATTAGGGAGATCTCATATTAGCAAGTTAACAGCACACCTGAAAGCTCAAGAACAAAAAGAAGCAAACACACCCAAAAGGAGTAGAAGACAGGAAATAATCAAATTGAGGGATAAAATCAATAAAATAGAAACAAAGAGAACAATAAAAAGAATCTATGAGTCAACAAGTTGTTTCTTTGAGAAAATAAACAAGATAGAGAAACTCTTATCCAAACTAACTAAATGACATATAGAATATTCAAATTAACAAAATCAGAAACAAAAAGTGGGACATAAAAACAGATACCAAAGAAATCCAAAGAATCATTAAAACATATTTCAAAAATGTGTACTCTGCAAAATTGGAAAGTAGAAAAGAAATTAACAGTTTTCTAAATATATGCCATTTACTAAAGTTAAATGAAAATTAGACAAAAAAAAAGCCACACACAAAAGAACACACATAGAAGAGAATTACAGACCAATTTTCCTCATATACAGTGATGCAAAGATACTCAATAAAATATTCACAAACTAAATAAAAAAAACCACATCAGAAAGATTCTCCATTATGATCAAGCAGGCAGCATTCCAGAAATGTAGGGATGGTTCAGCACACGAAAATCTGTTAATGTAATCTACCATATAAACAAACTGAGTGAGAAAAAAATAGCACATAATCATATCCTTAGATTAAAACAACACAAAACAAAAACAAACAAACAAAAAGTTGCTAAAATGCAATACCCTTCACGATAGAAGTTTTAGAGAGATCAATGATACAAGGTCCATACCTAAACTTAATAAGGGCAATATACAATAAATTGAAAGCCAGTATCAAATTAAATGAAGAGAAACTCAAAACAATTTCACTAAAAGCAGGAACAGGACAAGGCTGTGTCTTTTCAATACAGTAGTTGAAGTTCTAGCTGCAGCAATAATACAACTAAAGGAAATAAAGGTAATATAAATTGGAAAGGAAGATGTCAAAGTATCACTATTTGCAGATGTTATGATAGTATACATAATTGACACCAAAAAGTTCTAACAGGGAACTGCTACCCCTGATAACCACCTTCGGTGAAGCAGAGGAGACTCCTCCATTACTGGTTTGGAGTGCAAACTTGTGCAGCCATTTTGGAAGTCAATATGAAGATTTCTCAGAAATTCTGGAATTGATCTACCTCAAGTCCCAGATACCTGAGTCCTGAGCATATACCCAAAAGATGCTCCAGCATACAACAAGAATACTTGCTCAACTCTGTTCATAGATTTACTCATAATAGCCAGAAATTTGAAACAACCTAGATGTTCCTGTAGCAAAGAATGGATCAAGAAAATATGCCGGGGTTGGGGATTTAGCTCAGTGGTAGAGCACTTGCCTAGGAAGCGCAAGGCTCTGGGTTGGTCCCCAGCTCCGGAAAAAAAAAAAAAAAAAAAAAAAAAAAAAGAAAATATGCCATATTTGCACAATGGAATACTACTCAGCTATTAAAAACAAGACATCATGAATTTTACAGGCAAATGAATGGAACTAGAAAATATTATCCTGAGTTAGGTATTCCGGTCCCAGAAAAGCACTCATGGTATATAATCACTTATAAGTGGATGTTAGCCATAAAGTACAGGATATCCAGAAGCTGAGTAACAAGGAGGATGCTTGAATCTCACTCAGAGGGGGAAATAAAATAGACATCAGAGGTGGATGGATGAAGGGAACATGGCAGTAGAGGTGTTGAGAATTGAACAGGAGTGGTAATCAGGTATGGGAAGGGGGAGGTGTTCAAAGAGCTAGGAGAGAAAAGGGAAATTGATGGTGGTTGTGGGAATCTCAGGGATGATGCGGCCTCCTGGGACTCTGTGGGGATGGAACTGGCTGACACTCCTAGCAGTGGGTGATATAGAGGCTGATAAGGTCACCTCATTTAGCCAGTCAGGACTTCCAGTGTATGAAGGGGGCACCAACTGACCCATAAAATCTTTCACCCAAAATTTGCCATGCCTACAAGATGTACAGGGATAAAAATGGAGTAGAGCTTGAGGGGATGGGCAACCAATGACTGTTCCAACTTGAAACACATCCCATGGGAGAGTGAACTCCCCGACACTGTTAATGATACTCCTTTATGCTTGTTGACAGGAGCTTAGCATAACTGTTCTCTGAGAGGCTTCATGCAGCAACTAATGGAAACAAATGCAGAGATGTTCAACCAAACATTGGGTAGTTCTTGGAGAGTTTGGTGGAAGAGTAGGAGGAAGGATTGTTGGAGGCCGAGGGATCAAGGACACTAAAAGAAGATCAGATGAGGCAATACTTTGTGGCTAGGCAGCCACTAGACAAAACTGCCTGTTTCATCTGCAGACTAATACTGTCCAGAAAAGGAAAAATTATGCAGAATAGTTGACTGATAAACTCTGTCAAGACAGGGTGATCAGCCCTTCAAAATCTGCATTTCAAGAGTCTGTCAGTTGATTTTGGGCCAGAAGGCTGAAGACTTGTGCTCACATGTTGCTAACTGGGGACTGTGCTACTGGAGATTTGTCCCTACAACTTCTCAGTTCTAGAAGCCATGTTAGACTTCCTATGTGTATAGATATTTGGTCATTCTCAGATTTCTGACAGGGTTGAAGACTGATTATAGTCTCATAGCTTATGAAGCAGTTTAACTCTGAATATATATATATATATATATATATATATATATATATATATATATGATAGGTATCAGATAGTATACAAGCTAGCCAAGATATGATATAGATTTTAAGCCTTTCTTAAGCTGGAATGGATAACTAAATGTTCTGTTTAACTGAAAAAAAAAAAGATCAACAGAGTTAAATAACCTGGGCCCAAGGGGGCTCAAAGGTCACCAAACAATGAGCATACATGATCTATACCTATGTCACCTACACAAAAATAGAAGAAATGAAGCATAGTCTCCATGTGAGTCCCCCAAAAAGTGGTGGTGGGGATGACTCTGACTTTCTTGCCTCCTTTTGGATCCCTTTCTCTTCGTTGAGCTGCCTTGCTGGCCTCACTTGGGAGAGGATGTGTTGCAACTTGATGTATTGCAACTTGATGTGTCAGGGCTGTTGATACCCATAAGGGAGGGGGAGCTTCTCTTCTCAGAGGAGAAGGGGAGGGGTGCGAGAGTGGGACTGAAAGGAGAGGAGGGAGGGGTGCTTTGATAAAAATGTAAAGTGAATAAGTAAACAAAAGGAAAACATGAATGGGATGAAACAGAAATCATGGAAAGAACACCCTTAACAATACCCACAAACAATATATATTATCTTGGGGTAACATTATCAAGCAAGTGAAAGACCTGTATTATAAATACTTTATGTCTTTGAAGACAGAAATTGAAGAAGATAACAGAAGTTGGAAAGATCTCCCATGCTCAAGGATCAGAAGGATTAACAGAATAAAATGGTCATCCTACCAAAAGCAATCTACAAATTCAAGAAATCCCCATCAAAATTCCAATACATTTCTTTACAGACCTTGAAAGAACAATCCTGAACTTCATATATAAAAACAAAAATCTCAGGATAGTTAAAGCAATCCTGTACAATAAAAGAACTTCCAGAGATATTGTCATCCCTGATTTCAAACTGTACTACAGAGCCATAGCAATAAAAACTGCATGATATGAGCATAAAAACAAGCTAGTTGATCAATGGAATCCAATCAAAGACCTAGATGTAAATCCGCACACCAATGAACACCTGGATTTTGATAAAGAAGCCAGAAATATACAATTGAAATAGAAATCATCTTCAACAAATGGTGCTGATACAATTGGATGTCAGAATGTAGAATAATGCAAATAAATCTATACCTACCACTCTGCAAAAAAATCAAGTAGATCAAAGACCTCAATGTAAAGCCAGATCTATATAAATTTAATAGAACAGAAAGTGGGGAATAGCCTTGAACATATTGATGCATGAAACAATTTAGGCCTAAATTTTTCAAAACCTACTTTAATAAGGATTCGCAAATGCTTCAATCCCCATTCTACTCCACCGTCCAAAGGTAGGGGAGAAAAGATGATAAATAAGTCAAGAGCCTACTCAAATGTAGTTTTTTGGGGTGATTCCCATCTCCATAAGTCAGATTACAAGCAGTCTAGTTCAATAATGTCAGGATACAAAGAGTCCAGTTCAAAAGTGCCACCAAACACCAATTAGCAATGGTGGCACAATCCAGCAGAAACTACCGAGCCTTTTCTGAATTGAGGCAAGTCAGCAGGAACAATCAGGACCAGCCAGAATGCCAGATATTCTCTGCCTTGCATCTCTCAGTGAAGTGAAGACAGCAAAGACTTGAGACCAATGAAAAGCTGTGCAGCTAGCTATGCAAGTACCCCATCACTGCCCATTGAGTCCTATTTATACACCCTCTAAATATTATGTGTCTGCCCATGGTTGTCTCAGCAAATCACTACATGAATCTGCATCACATAATACCACAAGAAACTTCCACTTCAAGACAACTTCCTAAAGAGGACAATAATAGCACAGACACTAAGTTCAACAATTAATAAAATTGGACTTCATCAAACGGAAAAGCCTTTGTAAGGCAAAGGAAATTGTCGTTATGACAAAAGTGGCAGCCTACAGAATGGGAAAAGATTTTCACCAACTTCATATCTGATAGAGAGCTAATACCCAAAATATATAAAGAACTCAAGAAACTAGACAAACTAAATAATACAATTTGAAAAATTATGAACAGATACAGAGAATTCTCAAAAGAGGAATATCAAATGACCAAGAAATGCTTAAAGAAATGTTCAATATCCTTAGTTATCAGGGAAATGCAAATCAAAACAATTTTGAGATTTTATCTTGTAACTGTTAGAATGGTTAAGACCAAAATGTCAAGTGACAGCTCATGCTGGTGAAGATGTGTGCAAAACGAACACTCTTCTGTGGCTTATGGAAGTGCAAACTTGTACCTCAAGACCCAGCTAGATCATTCTTGGGCATATACCGAAGGATACGCCATCCTAGCACAAGGACATTTACTGAACTATATTCATAACAGTTTTAGTTATAATAGTCAAAATCTTCAAACAACCTAGATGTCCCTCAACCAAAGAATGGATACACAAAATGTGTTACATTTACACAATGGAGTTTTATTCAGATGTTAAAAACAAAGACATCATGAAATTTGCAGACAAATGGATGGAATTGGAAAAATATCATCCTGAATGAGGTAACTCAGATCCAGAAAAACAAACATGTACTAACTTATAAGAAGATATTAGCAGTAAATGAAGTCATCCTACCGTCCACAGAGCCAGAGAGGCTAAGAAACAAGGATGCATGGATCTCCCCAGAAAAGGGAAATAGAATAGATTTTGCAGGTGGAATTGGGTAAGGTGGGGTTAAGTACTGGGGGGATCAGGTGGGAAGGGGAGGTATCAGGTAGAGGAGAGACATGAAAGGAGAGAGAAAGTACTAGAGTTGAGGGGTATTTAGGGGAGAGGTGGGATACTATTGTAATGGGAACTCCATGGACTTTATGAGAGGAACTCTAAAGCACTCTAAGAAAAGACCCTTAGCATTGGGGGATAGAGAGCCTGAACTGTTCACCACTGTAACCCAAACAGCCTCAAGTGGAGGGGTTGGGATACCAATCCAGCAGCAAAACTTTTGACCTACAGTTTGTCTGGCCTGCAGAATATTCTGGGAACAGAACCTGCAGAATCACCACCACCACCACCACCACCACCACCACCACCACCACCACCACCACCACCACCACCACCACCACCACCACCACCACCACCATCATCTTGCATCATCTTGTTCTTCTTCTTCTTCTTCTTCTTCTTCTTCTTCTTCTTCTTCTTCTTCTTCTTCTTCTTCTTCTTCTTCTTCTTCTTCTTCTTCTTTCTTCTTCCTCCTCCCTCCTCCTCCTCCTCCTCCTCCTTCCTCCCCCTCCTCCTCCCCCCCTCCTCCCCTCTTCTCCCTCCTTCTTCCCCTCCCCCTCCTCCTCTTCCTCCTTTCCTTCTTCTTCATTGAAAGAGAATGAATGTGTATCTCTGTGTGTACATGCATGTGTGCATGCTTGCGTGTGTGTGTGTGTGTGTGTGTGTGTGTGTGTGTTTATGGGAGGGAAAGAAAGGAGACGAAGCACTAGAGTAATGAGAGGGTTCAGGGGCACACCAAAAGAACATGGTTCACAGAATCAACTGATTCATGGGGGCTCACAGAGATCAGGGAGACTGTAAGGGTCTGACCTAGGTCCTTTGCATTTGTGTTGTGGCTGAGTAACTTGGTATTCTTATACAGATCCAAGAGTGGAGCAGGAGCTGTTCCTGAATCTGTTGCTTACTTGTGGGACCCTTTTTCTCCTACTGCTTTATCTTGTCCAGCCCTCAGGTGATAGTGTATGGCAGATCTTATTGTAGGTTTCTATGCTGTGTTTGGTTTGTATCCCTGGGAGTCCTGCTCTTTTCTGAGAGGAGATGGGAGGTATGAGGCAGAGACTGGGGGTAGGGTTGGAGAGAAAACTGTAGTCAGGTTGTAATATATGAGAGAACAATTTAAATACATACATTCAGAACTACTTCTTCTACGTTCAGAGTAATAATTCTTTTTAAGAAGTTTGCTTAACTTTTTGTTGATAGGTTTACTTGTCTAAAATGCTATAAAATGCCACACAGTAGTCAATGAAAATGTGACACCTATCTGACATCATTTATTCTGACTTTAATGACAATTTTATTTTAATTTTACTTTTAATGCACTTGTCCTGTTGATATCTATCTATCTATCTATCTATCTATCTATCTATCTATCTATCTATCTATCTATCTACCTACACACACACACACAAAGGGCAACCATGCAACCATTTTTATTGTGGCTAACATAAAAAACCACTGCCAACCTCCTCTCTCTCTCTCTCTCTCTCTCTCTCTCTCTCTCTCTCTCTCCTTCTCTCTCTCCCTTTGTTTTTCTTATTTTTGTTTCAAATTCTACCCAAGCACAAAGTGAAATGTTAAAATTGAAGTTAACTTTTGCAAAAAAATCAGAATAGGCTACTCTACACTTTTATACATAATAAAATGATATACAAGTCCCAATCATGTATCATGCAATGGTGGTAACAATCAATCTGTGTAGTCACCTCTTCTTGGAATAATGGAAGTATAATCCAGAAAATGCTTTCACTTCATGCCACTTGGCCATGCTCATAGATAACTGTGTTTCAGTATGAAGAAGCATTTTTATTCAGCAACTCTTATCATAGTAGTAGCTTCAGTATTAATGTGTATCTTTCCATTTACTGTAAAAAGTAAAAGCAAACAACAAGGACAACAATGAATCCTGTGTAGGTTTATAGTTCTAATATTTCTTGTCATCTAGGGATTACTTTAGCTCAGTGTTAATCACATGCAGTAATATCTACCATTAGATCCTATGGGGAAAGGAGACACGGGGGCTAACTGGTGTTCAGCTTCAGTTCCCTGGTACACATCAAGGACTCCTTTCTTTTCCAGTCATTTTCTATTTTCAGATAGGTACTCAGATCTTCAAATTTCACAATACTTTGATATCTCACAGAAACTGTGTGATACAAGTGGGATTGAACATCTAAATCCTGTCAGTGAGCAGAGGTGTTGCCACCCAGGTATGAAAAGAAGGATTCAGGTCAATTGATAACTACTTAAGGACTCTGGTGGCCTCCAGGAACCTCACCACCTAATAACTTACTCAAGTAAGGCAAACATATTCTAAAGATTTGAGGCACAAACTAAAGGAAGCAGAGCAGACACCCTGGTGCTGGCGAGTAACCTGTGCAGGGGCCTGGTACACTGTGGTTAGAGAGGGTCGGGGAGAATACATTTGTTTTAATGCTCTAGTGTCTTCAAAATATTAAAAATCTTTGAACAAAGGGCTCCACATTTTCCTTTTAGAATAGATCTGACTGATAATTCAGGCTGTGGTGTTTACAGAAAATGTTATTTATAAGCTATATGGTCTTCTGATAATCTATTTTTATTATTCATCAAGGGAAGGTAATTAATGTACTTGCTTCATAGAATGGCACTTAAGAGTGTGTGAGAGAAACACTTTAGCTTAATAACCAGCAGATCATAAATACTTAATAACCTAAGTTCATTGTGTAATATTCCCCAAACCAAAGATAAAATTTGAAGATGCATTCTTCCATATTTTTCTCCTTTTTCCATAGTGACCACAGCTGAATTTGGTTTATCTTTCATTTCATTTTATTTTACTTATCAATAGTCACATACAATTATGAGAAGTGTTTTTCATATAAAGGTATGGACTTAATTTATACAAACAATTCTGCATTGTACATCTGTAAAATTATTTCATGAGGTATCTAGTTTAATTTAAGAAAGGCTTTATGAGATAAGACATACTAGTAGCTCCTATTTTCCAGCAGAAACAACAATTTCAGATACCATTTGAATTCATTTGGGCATCAATAAGAATTAGATGTAAAATTCATCTTTCTAATGCCTAACCATTCTATCACAACAAAGATGCAATGTTACTGTGTACATACAAATAAGAATGGGGTTAATGAATTTGAGAGACTTGGGAAGAGAGTAAAGAAATGTAAGTGATGAGAGTGTCAGGGAAGTTCAGTTTCCACTGGCTTGACTCTGAGTTATATGTAAAGAGGACATGCAGGTAGAAGTGGAATGAAGTGGATGTGTACCTGGAGGAACAGAAGGTGGATTGTAGAGTGGAGATGATCAATTACATTACATTTATGTATGAAATTCTTAAATAACTAGAATGGTTCAACTGGCAGTCAGCACGTTGAAGAATGCAAATCGATCTTATCTCCTTTGTACAAACCACAAGTCCAAGTGGATCTAGGACCTCCACATAAAACAAGATACACTCAAACTAATTGAAAAAGTGGCGGAAAGCCTCGAAGACATAGGCACTAGGGGAAATTTCCTAAACAGAACACTGATGGCTTAAACTCTAATGGGACAAATGAGACTTCATAAAATTGCAAAGCTTCTGTAAGGTAAAGGACACTGTCATTAGGACAAAACAGCAACCAACAGGTTGGGAAAAGATCTTTGCCAATCCTACATTAGATAGAGGGCGAATATCCAATATATACCAAAAAAACTCAAAAGTTAGACTTCAGAAAATCAAATAACCTATTAAAAATGGGCAATAGAACTAAACAAAGAATTCTCAACTGAGGAATAGAGAATGGCTGAGAAGCACCTAAAGAAATGCTCAATATCCTTATGCATCAGGGAAATGCAAATCCAAATAACCCTGAGATTCTACCTCATCCCAGTCAGAATAACTAAGATCAAAAACTCAGGTGACAATAATTGCTGGCGAGGATGTGGAGAAAGAGGAATACTTCTCCATTGTTGGTGGGATTGCAAGCTGGTACAACCATACTGGAACTCAGTCTTGAGTTTCTTCAGAAAATTGGACATAGTGCTACCTGAGGACCCAGATATAACATTCCTGGGCATATACCCAAAAGTGTTCCAATATATAACAAGGACACATGCTCCACTATGTTCATAGCAATCTCATTTGTAATAGCCAGAAGCTGGAAAGAATCCAGATGTCCTTCAACAGAGTTTTTTTTTTTTAATGTTTTCTGTTATTTTTATTCTCTTTGAAAGGTGATGGAGAAAGGAGCAACAAACAAAATGGGGAGGGAGAGAAATAGAGAGAGAGAGAAAGATCAAGAGAATCATCAATAAGTAAAGTAGGGAGATTGAGAAGATTTGAAAGATTTGGAGTGGGAGAAGAATATGATCTAAATGTGTTGTGTGAAAAATATATTTATTTATTTATTTATTTTATTAACTTGAATATTTCTTATATACATTTCGAGTGTTATTCCCTTTCCCGGTTTCGGGGCAAACATCCCCTTCCTCCCTCCCCTTCCTTATGGGTGTTCCCCTCCCCACCCTTCCCCCATTGCCGCCCTCCCCCCAACAGTCTAGTTCACTGGGGGTTCAGTCTTAGCAGGACCCAGGGCTTCCCCTTCCACTGGTGCTCTTACTAGGCTATTCATTACTACCTATGAGGTCAGAGTCCAGGGTCAGTCCATGTATAGTCTTTAGGTAGTGGCTTAGTCCCTGGAAGCTATGGTTGCTTGGCATTGTTGTACATATGGGGTCTCAGGCCCCTTCAAGCTCTTCCAGTTCTTTCTCTGATTCCTTCAACGGGGGTCCTATTCTCAGTTCAGTGGTTTGCTGCTGGCATTCGCCTCTGTATTTGCTGTATTCTGGCTGTGTCTCTCAGGAGAGATCTACATCCGGCTCCTGTCGGTCTGCACTTCTTTGCTTCATCCATCTTGTCTAATTGGGTGGCTGTATATGTATGGGTCACATGTGGGGCAGGCTCTGAATGGGTGTCCCTTCAGTCTCTGTTTTAATCTTTGCCTCTCTCTTCCCTGCCAAGAGTATTCTTGTTCCCCTTTTAAAGAAGGAGTGAAGCATTCACATTTTGATCATCCGTCTTGAGTTTCATTTGTTCTAGGCATCTAGGGTAATTCAAGCAATTGGGCTAATAGCCACTTATCAATGAGTGCATACCATGTATGTCTTTCTGTGATTGGTTAGCTCACTCAGGATGATATTTTCCAGTTCAACCATTTGCCTCACCAATTTCATAAAGTCGTTGTTTTTGATAGCTGAGTAATATTCCATTGTGTAGATGTACCACATTTTCTGTATCCATTCCTCTGTTGAAGGGCATTTGGGTTCTTTCCAGCTTCTGGCTATTATAAATAAGGCTCGATGAACATAGTGGAGCACGTGTCTTTTTTATATGTTGGGGCATCTTTTGGGTATATGCCCAAGAGAGGTATAGCTGGATCCTCAGGCAGTTCAATGTCCAATTTTCTGAGGAACCTCCAGACTGATTTCCAGAATGGTTGTACCAGTCTGCAATCCCACCAACAATGGAGGAGTGTTCCTCTTTCTCCACATCCTCGCCAGCATTTGCTGTCACCTAAGTTTTTGATCTTAGCCATTCTCACTGGTGTGAGGTGAAATCTCAGGGTTGTTTTGATTTGCATTTCCCTTATGACTAAAGATGTTGAACATTTCTTTAGGTGTTTCTCATCTATTCGGCATTCCTCAGCTGTGAATTCTTTGTTTAGCTCTGAACCCCATTTTTGAATAGGGTTATTTGTCTCCCTGCGGTCTAACTTCTTGAGTTCTTTGTATATTTTGGATACAAGGCCTCTATCTGTTGTAGGATTGGTAAAGATCTTTTCCCAATCTGTTGGTTGCCGTTTTGTCCTAACCACAGTGTCCTTTGCCTTACAGGAAAAATATATTTTTAAAATAAAACTAAACAATATATAAAGTATTGGATACTAGAGAAGCAAAAAGGATCTCATTATGAGTTAGTCCCATGCCATGGACTGAGATGGTTTCAAACACAGGTACCTCTAGAGTTTTAATAGGGTTATTGAGGATAAAATTCATAGCTTGAACTGATGTGACTCAAAGTTAAACCTGGGGAATAGAAAATGAGATAAAGATGTCCTAAGGAAACAAAATCCTCGTCTTAGTTGTATGAAAAGGAAAAACTTTTATTTTATTATAGAAAAGGAATGTTGAAATACACTACAAGTTGTCAAATTTATATACATGTCTAAGTCAAGCATTGTTAAGGTGTGAGTGAAAGCAGAATGCAGATACACTCAGCAAGAGTCAATGTAGAAGCTCCATTTTATTCCTTGAAAACATAGATATCCCATGGGTACAGAAGAGTATGCCAGCCAGAATCAGATGTATAAACTGTAATCAATAGGTCTCTACTATAAAATTGCCATTTTGTATGTATTTTATACTTTGATGTTGTATCATAGAATTGCCACAAGTATAGGCAGGAGGTAAATATTTTCTGTGACATGATTCTGTTGGTATGTTTACAAAGTTCATTTGTTAAATAGATCCTAACGTAGATATACACTGCTTTTCCAAAATAAGGATTGTTTTTATCCCGTAACAGGGGATTTATTGAGGGGCCACTGTTACATGGAATTCTGCCTATATTACTCACATACATCATTACATGACTGTGCACGAGCAGTGCACATACAGCAGTCACAGCACTGATCAGTTCTGATTTTGATAGGTTGGCACATTGCTGCTGGTGTGCACGTTAGCCATGTAAATTTTATAAGGAGGAGTCAGCATTTTAAAATGTGTATAATCGCTTGTCGGCCTTTTGGCTAAGATCAAGTGTAAAATGTGTATAAATTGGATCAATACAACTAGACTTGGAAAATAATTCTGCTTTTTATTCACTGTAAAGTTTATTTGGCCTTTTAAAGTGTAAACTTTTATTTGTATTTTTTTTTTTGGAGTAAGAGTAATACTACAAGCAAGGAGGAAATGGTATCAATAGATATAATGATATGTAAGTATCAGGCAATAATGACAATAGTTTGATGAAGTAAGAGACTATGGGGTAAGGTTTAGTTGATGTCTAAATTTCACAAGCAATAAGTAACAGTTCATATTTATATTGAAACTTTTCTCTTTGTTATACTCCTCTGCAGTGGGATTTAAACTGTAGTTCAGTTTCGTTTGAAGCTCTATATTCTGTATGCACTCCCTGTACACAGTAAACATGGTTTTAATTTTGGGTGGATGGACAAATTCTTTCTTCAGTTTTCAGTTAATAGCTTCCAAAATGCAAAATATAATGGACACACAGTTTTGTACATCACTAGATGTTCACAAATCTAAATCTGAGAACAGGAGAGAATTTCTAAGGCTCAGTTTATTTCAGAAAATATTGAAATGTAATTTCATACAACTGATAGAGATAAAAATGTGAGAATCTTAATAGTGGATAGGAGAGACTTCAAATTACCAATGCTTGTTGAAATTCAAAATGCTTGGAACCAGAAGTAGAGAGGACTTCAGATTCTGAATATTTTCATAAGCATAATGAGATATCTTGGGGATGAGATTGACATCCAAACTTCATGTTCGTTTATGTTTTGCATAAGTCTTATACTCCTAGGCTTCAGGAACTTATACACTACTTTAGTGCACATGTCCTTTGCCAGATGGGGTCAGGAGTGGAATATTCTATCTGTGGCATTGTGTTAGGGTTCACTGAAGTTCAGACCTTGGCTTTGGAATTTTAGATTATACATGTTCAATCTATAATGGGTTATTTACCAGTGATCTCTCTAGTTGATGTTGTATCGAAATCAAACTGACAAAGGCAGTCTCTCTTCTCCCTCAGGGAATGCCACCAGTTGTTATTTTTTCAATCCTTTAATTGGTGTAAAGAGCACTATGTAGAGGGAAACATGAAATGGAGTACACCTAGTTGTTGTGAACCATGCAACACAATTGTTTGCTCATACAAGAAATCTAGTGTCATGTAGTTTCTGTACCCTCCAGATGAACTGAGCACAGGAAAACTTCTTCCTAAAAACAGGAGAGATGACAGCTTATCTATCTATCTATCTATCTATCTATCTATCTATCTATCTATCTATCTATCTATCTATCTATCTATATTAGAGAGATATAGTGTATGTGTGTACACTATATGTGGAAGCCAAAGGTCAATACCGAAGTCTTTATCACTTTCCTTTCTCTCTTTCTCTACCCTCTCTTCCTTTTTTCCTTCCTTCCTCCCTTTATTCCTTCCTTCTTTCTTCTCTTCTCCTCCTTTTCTCCTCCTCCTCCTTTGTTTTGAGACTAGGTCTCACTCTGGACTGGCCTGAGACTCAACCATATCTGTCTGCTCTGCCCTCCAGTGTTGAGATTGAAAGTGTGGGCTATGTTGTCCACTTCTCCACTACTAGCTTATTTATATCTTGAGCTAACATCTTTATTGAACCAATAAATCTCTAAGTTGGCTAAACTCTCTGTACCTAACACACAATCTTGTTGTTATAGACAGGCAACAATGGGCCTAGAATCCAAACTAAGGTCCTCACGTTTACACAGCAATGACTTTAACCATTAAGCCTTCTCTCCAGTTTTACAAAATGGGTCATCTTTAGTCATGAATGAAAAAATTCTTTAAAAGCTGCTGTTAAAACTGTCTGTGAACTTTTCAGATTATAAAGCCTTTTTGTTTCTGAAAAGGAAGTGAATAGCACTTTGTAATAAGGAGAGACAGTCTGTGATTTCACCTCCATGAACGAAGCCATTTGCTTCTAGTGAAGAATGATGATGGCAGAGATTTGCATTTTATTACTTTTATTTTTTCTTTAATGTTGAATACCCTTATCAAAAATAATTGCTAAAATATTTTGTTTCATCAGTTTGAATCTTATGATCTATGAAGAATGATTTTTAGAATTATTTTAAAAATCATTATGTTCTGTAAACATTAGATTCCTTTTCCTTTCCAGGATGTACAAATCTTATCATTTCCAAACATTATTGTTAACATCACAAATTGCCGAAATGCATAGTTAACTAAGTCTACATCTCTGACTTTTACATTCACTCCTTCTTCTCTTCCAAAATAACCTCTGAGCCTTCTGAGGAGGAGAATGTGACAACGATGTGATATATAAGACTGAGTAATCCTTAGTCTCTTGTTCTGTGAACCTTGACCAATTGTGTATCTGTGGGTCAATCATCGTCTAATGCAAGAAGAAACTTTTCTAGAAATATCAGAAAGGAGGTTAAACCTCATTGTATTACTGTCTATAAGCATCCTAAGAATACTTCTCTACATTAATAAAATGCAACTCAAGAAAAACGGAAAATTCACCAAATATTTAGTTTCAAAAGAAATATGAATTTTCAAATTAAGTGATTTCTCATATTGACTTATTGATCTATTTTTTTCTGCTTCTTTGTAGCATGATGACTATCACCAAGAGGACAGCGATACATTGTATTTTTCTTTAAGTCTCTTATTTCTTGATTTTGATTGAGAAATAATCATCTACTCATCATTACTATTAGATGCATAGTAATACAATGAGTTTCTAACAATAATTGTGAAAGAACTATACAAGCTATAGATAGCATTAGTAAATTATTAATAGTAATTATTGCCAAAGAATAAAACAAGCAATAGATGGTAAATTATTTTTGGTAATTATAATTGCAATTGTCACTTAGGGTTTTTGAATATAAGTAAGATGCATGTTCACCTAAGGGTTAAATAAATTTAGTGACAAATTTGTACAAATCTGTTTGGTTTACTACCCCAGAACAAGAGAATGAGGTGCATATTTTAAATATCAAAGTAGACCTTGCCTCCCCGCATTCCTCAGTACTGACGGGACATACCATACACCCAACCCTGAGCTTTCAGCCCAGGGTTTTGGCTACCTTTCCCCCAGAGCCTTTTCCTTATATAGGTGAGACATTTCGCTATCTCTCTCTCCTCTTCTCTCCCTGCCTCTCGCTCACCTTTGCTGTCTTTCTCACTTGCCCCTGTGCCACTCCCCTATGGCCACTGCCCTGACCTCAATCCTTGAGTCCAGAAAACTGGCCCAAGAGCAGGTTTCCAATAAACCTGCCTTTAACATATTCTAATCATGGTAGAATTGGCTCCTTTCTCCACTGGAGAAATAACACATCAAAATTGATCACACAATCTGATCTATATTTGACTCTTAAGAAGCAGATAGTCAATATGTGTTCTGTTTGTTTACCCTCAGTCATTGTATGCCTTTTTTCCTTTTTCTATTTCTATTTGTTCTTTCTTAAATTGTTTATATCAGAAACTTTATCATATCAGTGACAAGGTAACAAAGATCTGGTAGTTTTGGAGCAAGCAAAGAAGTAACCAAAAATGTCAAAGATACTTTTACAGTTTTGAAATATTTTAGTAGATATTCACATTAATTTTTGCAGAACTTAGAAACAGTAGACTTGAGAGAAGTTTGAGGAAAACAACAACAAAATCAACAAGAATGTAAAAGGAGCAGAGAGTGACTGATACATGTATATTTAAAATTTGTCACCAGAAAATCTTAAACAGCATTAAAAATTATAAGATTACTGAAGAAATATTTTTTCCAAGAGCTACCTAGAGTATATTCATTTACCAAGGATTTGTGGTAGAAAGCAATTCATTAAGGTAATGATAAAATCATCATCATCATCATCATCATCATCATCATCATCATCATCATCATCATCTCTTTTTATGACTATGAGTTCTTCTGCACTTTTTCTTTTTTTATTGGATTTTTTTATTTACATTTCAAATGTTATTCCCTTTCCCGGTTTCCCACGTCAATAAGCCCCCTATCCCATTTCACCTCCCTGTTTTTCGATAGGGGTGCTCCCCCTCCAAACCACCTTCCCCTTCCCACCTCCCTGCTCTGACATTCCCCTACGATGGGGGGTCCAGCATCGGCAGAACCAAGGACTTCTCCTCCCATTGGTGCTCAACAAGGCCATCCTCTGCTACATATGTAGCTGGAGCCATGGGTCTATGCATGTGTATTCCTTGGGTAGTGGTTTAGTTTCTAGAAGCTCTCATCAGTTAGTATTGTTGTTCTTATGGGGTTGTAAGCCCCTTCAGCTCCTCCAATCCTTTCTCTAATACTCCAATGAGGACCCCGTTCTCAGTTCAGGTTTGCTGCTAGCATTCTCCTCTGTATTTGTCATGCTCCGGCTGAGCCTCTCAGGAGACAGCTTTATCAGGTCCCTGACAACATGCACGTCTTAGCGCCATCAATATTATCTAGTTTTGGTGGCTACACAGACATACAGACACACACACACACACACACACACACACACACTATATATATATATATATATATATATATATATATATATATATATATATATATATATATACTGTTTGTCTTTGTGGGGCAGGTTCTGAATGACCATTCCTTCAGTCTCTGCTCTAAACTTTGTCTCCATATCCCCTCCTATGAATATTATTGTTCCCCCTTTTAAGAAGAACTGAAGCATCCGTACTTTAATTATCCTTCTTCTTGAGTTTCATGTGGTCTGTGGATTGTATCTTGGGTAATTCAAGCTTTTGGGCTAATATCCACTTATCAGTGAATGCATACCATATGTGTGTGGGTTTTTGTTTTTTGGGTTTTTTGCTTTTGTTTTTGTTTTTGTTTTTTGTGATTGGGCTACTTCACTAGGGATGATCTTTTCTAGTTCTATCAATTTGCCTATGAATTTCATGAAGTTATTGTTTTTTGATAGCTGAGTAGTACTCCATTATGTAAATATACCACATTTTCTGTATCCATTCCTCTGTTGAAGAACATATGGGTTCTTCCCAGGTTCTGGGTAGTATAGGATTGCTATGAACATAGTGGCGCATATATCCTTATTATATATTGGAGCATCATTTGGGTGTATGCCAAGAAGTGGTATAGCTGGATCCTCAGGTAGTACTATGTCCAATTTTCTGAGGAACCTCCAGACAGATTTCCAGAGTGGTCGTGCCAGTTTGCAATCCACCAATAGTGGAGGAGTGTTTCTCTTTCTCTACATCCTTGCCAGCATCTGCTGTCACCTGAGTTTTTTATCTTAGCCATTCTGACTGGTGTGAGGTGAAATCTCAGGGTTGTTTGGATTTGCATTTTCCCGATGAATAAGGATGTTGAGCATTTGGTTATGTGCTTCTCAGCTATTCTCTATTCCTCAGTTGAGAATTCTTTGTTTAGTTCTGTAGCCCACTTTTTAATAGGATAATTTGGTTCTCTGTAGTCTAACTTCTAGAGTTCTTTGTATATATTGGATATTAGCCCTATAGCAGATGTAGGATTGATAACGTTCTTTTCCCAATCTATTAGTTGCTGCTTTTGCTATTGACAGTGCCCTTTGCCTTAAAAAGCTTTGCGATTTTATGTGATCCCATTTGTGGATTCTTTATCTTTAAATATATGGTATTTGTGTTCTGTTCAGGAAATTTTCCCCAGTGTCCATGTGTTTGAGGCTTTTCCTCACTCTCTCATCTATTAATTTCATTGTATCTGTTTTTATGTGGAGGTCCATAATCCACTTGGACTTGAGCTTTGTACATGGAGATAAGAATGTATCAATTTTGTTGGGGGGGGGAGGGCAGTAATGGGGGGAGGATGGGAAAGGGAACACCCATAGAGAAGGGGAGGGGGAGGGTTTAGGGGGATGTTGGCCCGGAAACCGGGCAAGGGAATAACAATCGAAATGTAAATAAGAAATACCCAAGTTAATAAAGATGAAAAAAAGAATGTATCAATTTGCATTCTTCTACATGCTGACCACCAATTGAACCAGCACCATTTGTTGAAAATGCTGTCCTTTGTCCTCAGGATGGTTTTAGCTCATTTGTCAAAGATCAAGTGACCATAGGTGTGCTGGTTCATTTCTGGGTCTTTAATTCTATTCCATTGATCTACCTGCCTGTCTGTGTACTAATCCCATACAGTTTTTATCACTATTGTTCTTTAATACAGCTTGAGGTCAGAGATGGTGATTCCCCCAGAAGTTCTTTTATTGTTAATAAGAGGTTTCACTATCCTGGGTTTTTTGTTATTCCAAATGAATTTGCAAATTGCTCTTTTTAACTCCATGAAGAACTGAGTTGGAATTTTGAAGGGAATGCATTGAATATGTAGATTGCTCTTAGCAAAATGGCCATTTTTTATTGTATTAATCCTGCTAATCCATGAGCATGGGAAGACTTTTCATCTTCTAAGATCTTTTTTCAATTTCTTTTTTCAGAGACTTGAAGTTCTTGTCATATAGATCTTTCACTTGCTAGGTCAAAGTCACACCGAGGTACTTTATGTTATTTGTGACTATTGTGAAGGGTGTCGTTTCCCTAATTTCCTTCTCAGCCTGTTTGTCGGTTGAATAGAGGAAGGCTACTGATTTGTTTGAGTTAACTTTATAAGCAGTCACTTTGCTGAAGCTGTTTATCAGACTTCTCTGGTGGAACTTTTGTGGTCACTTAAGTATACTTAAGTATCCTATGATGTGCAAATAGTGATATTTTTGCTTCTTCCTTTCCAATCTGTATCCCTTTTTGACCTCCTTTTGTTTGAGTGCTCTGACTAAGACTTCGAGGACTATTTTGAATAAGTAGTGAGAGAGTAAGCAGCCTTGCCTAGTTCCTGATTTTAGTGGTATTGCTTTGAGTTTCTCTCATTTAGTTTGGTGGTGGCTGCTGGTTTGCTGTATATTGCTTTTACTATGTTAGGTATGGGCCTTGAATTCCTGATCTTTCCAAGTCTTTTCTTTCTGACCTTTCCCATGAAAGGATGTTGAATTTTGTCAAATGCTTTCTCAGCATCTAATGAGATGATCATGTGGTTTTTTTCTTTGGGTTGTTTATATAGTGGATTACATACTGTGAATGTGAGTTTCAACCATCCTGTCCCCACCAAATGTAAAAACTATTAGTTATTTTTATCAGAAATATTGACTTACTGTGATGTCCTATATCAGAAGAATGTGGAAAAGGTAAAAATCAAATCCCAAAGCATAGCAATCCAGGGGAGAAAACAAAACACACTCAGTTTAGAAATCTTTCCCACCATACAGAGTGATCTAACTATATTGCTTTCTGCTTAAGAGTTCATTTTCACTGTCTTCTCCAAAATAAATTCTGATCTGAAGTGAATAATTTAAAGTGATCTCTTTGAAGTCTCCAGGACTTGGTTCCCATATTCAGCTCTTGGTCAGCTGTCCAGAAATCAGTATAAAGAGATCATGTTTCCAATAGGACTGGCATCTTTGTTGGTTCAAATCCTAGTACTCACTTTGGTTTCTATTCTATTTAGACAGACTTCTGCTCAGTTGTTTGGTAAATTTCAGAGCAGGCCTTCAGTACTTTCAACCTTGGCCATATGCTCTTTAGCACCTTAGAGTTCCTTCATGCCTCCAGTACTGCCTAGCATGCTAAAACTGAAAAGGCCTTATTTTAGAAAGTAGGTACAAAAGTAGATGTTCCTAGCAGACAAAGTGTGACTTAAACACTGCTATCATTTAATTGGACCTTTCTTCTTTCTATGATGAATAGTGGAATATTTTCTACAGACGCGTTCATAACCTAGACTCTGCATATGCCCCACCATACGTTGCTTCCCATTTCACTTATGCTTCTTTCACATGTGCCATTATGTTCTACATCAGAAGAATCCCCTCTTGCACAGAATAAATGGGAATGAGAGGTGGCCACCTTCCAGAACACCACTGCGAACAGAGGTGAGAGACTAAGCATTCTTTTTCCAAATCAGAGAACCCCAGGAGCTGTCTAGCATGCTTTAGGTTCTTAGAAAGTCATTTATCCTGTAGAAACACTGACTTAGAAGCCTGTTTTTGAAGTTCTCTCTGTCTTACTTTCCAGAGTCATCTTCTTTCTCATTGGGGGAATGTGTCATGTCTGCTTTTTAAGTAGTTCTGGTGCTAAAGTCTGGAGCTTGAAATGTTTCCTTCTATAAAAGATGTGAAATAGAGTCCAAAAAGTATTAAGTATAGCAGTGAGTATATTATGTATTAAATGAGTTTTTATTCTCTTAAAACTACTTTCCAATCATATAACAACAAGATACATGTGATTTCAACTGAACAAAAAAAAAAACAACAAAAAAACTATATTCTAATGAGCAAGCAATTGTTTTAAAAATTAGCAATTTACTTATGTATTCCATTTAAGGGTTCAGAATATAGCGGTTTTAAAATTTGCTATTTGCTCTTTGTAGGTGGTATTTCAATGGAATTGAATTCTTTCCCTTGATACTCTCTTTCTTAGTATTGATAGTGAGGTGTTTGTATATCAAGAGAAGTAGGAGGTAACATCAAATGTCTGGAAAAAAATCTTCATTTTCCTGGAGTTTTTAAAGTTCTATATAATGTTAGAGAAAAGGATGATTAGAGGGTCAAGGCTCTGAACAAAACTGTCTCAGGACTACCCGTTTGCTGGCACAGTGGTTATTTTAGCTTCCTGTCAGTCGAGTTCCTTATCTACTAAATGCCCTCAGTTTTTGTCTGTAAAATACAGAAAAGTCCTTGAGAAAATGCATTATGTGTTACAGTGAAAAGTAGGCTTATCATTGAGAAGGGTATGTTAAAGGGCTCATCTTCTATCTTTTGTGCTCATAAAACCAATCTGTGTTCCTGGAATGTCTATGCTTCCAGGGCTGTAAAGACGGATGTATACAGCCTATCAACTGCTTTACTAAGTAAATGTGGTGTGCCAGAGTTCAGTTGCTAAGGAAGAAGAGTGAGGCTCTTTTATTCGTTGACTCTGTGGATATAAATCCCTCCACAGCCAAAGAAAGAGATTTTTCAGATGAAGAAATTGAAACATCTTCTAGGGCCATTCGTCTATTTAACAAAACCAAGGCAAAATTTAGTATTCCAGAGGAAAGTCAGAGGAGAAAGAGGACAAAAGTAAAAGTGTGAATTTGGTTGATTGTCTTGTCTGATTCGTATGCATAATAAATGACCTATGTAAAAGATAAATTTTCACACAATTCTACAATGGTTGGTAACTATTTATAATGCTGGGCAAAGTGATCTGGGATTAGTAATTATCAGGTAAGTGAGGTAGAGATCAGAATGAAGAAGAGGGTGGAAACTTGAAATTATGATGGGTAAAGTCACTTGCATTAGTCACCAAGGCCAAGTATAATGACACATATATGTATGAAGAAACCATAATAAAACTCCTTACTTCATACTCAAACTTGAATGTGCATTTGGGAGGGGTGGTCATGGGGAGTTAGTTATGGATAAGTCAGCCTGAGCATCAATTGTGTACATGGTTATCATAATGGAGAAGAGAATGGCTATAGGTTGTGTGTGCCTGGGAAATGTTCTCGCTATTTATGTTTCCATGGTTAAGTAATAGGACCATTTCTCGAGTATGAAAATTATGGCAGAAATTTATGTAAATAGTACAGCATAGCAGTGTACATTATTCCACACAGTATGATATATACAAAAAATAGCATTACCAAACACAGGGAAAAAATGGATGATGCATTAAATAAGATATCAAAATTAATTAATAAAATTTTGATATTTGAGAATTGTTTGGAAAATATCACTGATGAAGAAAGTACGAATACTGACAGTATAGTTCAGCGTATCTGTTCTAATGTTCTAAATATAGAGTAAAATATACTGTGAGGAATAAATCCAAGGGACAAGACCATAAATGGAAATATACCATTATCCATAAAAATTCAAAATAATAATTAATGCTCACTTATGTTTCATAACATTATTTACCACTATTATAAATCCTATAAAAAACTTAGAAAGTCTATTCTAAATTTACATAGGACAAAAGTTTTTGTTGACCTGACTTTTGTATTTAATTGGTTTGAGAGCAATATACTAAAATGGAATGTTAACTGCAATATCAGGAACCTGACATTGTGCTTCATGCTTCTCCAGCAGTCTGTCTGCAATAGTTGAGCATTGGACCACTGACAGTCTTGTCAAGTTAAAATTTCATTATGCTATTATCTATCATTTAATTCTTAATAATTTATCTTTGTATCTATTAAATAAGTATTACCAGATCAAAGGTGCCATATCGTATTTTTGTAATTAAATGCCAATATTGATTGGTTATTTGGTTGGTTGAAATCATATGGCCTTCAAAAACAAAACATAAATATTTATCCAATCAGGAACAATAAAATTAGATGAGAGTACTTCAAACATTGCTCTCATTCAGAATGCAATGTTAGTATCCGTCTTTTTCTTAGAATTTGATGTAGTAATTTTATTTCTCCATGTGTAAGTTAAAATATCCATTATTAACATTTATCTCATTCAAATTCTGATCAATATAACATAGTATTACATATAACTACATTTTCCAAATAAAAAACTAATTAAGGAAATTAATGAAATAGCATGAAATAACTAAAATTGATAGTTACAAAGAAAACAATAAAATCAAATGCCCAGTTAAATAAAACAAGATTAACAAAGTATAGTTTGCTATATGAAAGTTATGATAAATAGCATTAAGTGATAAACAGCATTGAGAATAACTTTTTTTGATACCATTATTAAATGAAATTAATTACTCAAGAATAGAACTTTCATAAAATCACAACTCTGTAAGGCTCACATTTAATAAGGCCACAAATAAAATGTGTGCTCTTTAGGAACTTATTTAAATGTCAAACATGCACATGTATGCGCATGCACACGCGCATTCACACACACAGACACACACACAAAACACATGTGTGAGTGACTTTTTAATGGGTCTATAGAGTTTATATATATTATATACATCTACATATACATATACAGCAAAGAAATGATAAAACCAGGAATGTGGATTATTTTTACCTTAAGTAAAATAAGGCCATGCGGAAATATATAAGACAGATATTGGTGTCTCTCAGTGCCTATTTTGTGAGAGGACAGTGCTGAATTGTAAGGTATTTTAGATTTAGAAGTATGTAATTACAAAATAGCTGATGTCTTTAATGAGTAGTTCAAGACAAGTGAGAATTGTTCTAAACCAAATATTTTGTCTCCTATATTTATTCATAAAGGTCATGACAGAGAAAAAATAACACATATTAAAAATGGAAAGTATATTTTAAACTTACTTGTAAAAGACTAGATTTCAAGAAGCATTTTTTATATTACTATGATAAATGTTCTTTTCTTATGTTTTTCTAGATTATATTAATTTACTGTGGACAAATGCTAAGAACTCATTAAAATTTTATATCTACCTTTCTGCTGGGACAGGCTGCTAGCTAGTCTTCTTCCAAGAAGATACCATATCCCAAGGCAAACCAGAAGAACCACTGTACTCAGAGAATTTGATACCATATCGTGAGGCATCACAAAAGATCTCATGCACACAGGGCATGTGATACCACAGCTGGAGACATCCCACAAGATCCACTGCACCCAGGACACCACAGCTTGAAGCCATTGTAGGGATTCCTCTGCATACAGAGCAACTAGGCAACTCACACTCCAGTCTGAAGAACTCCCAGGGACTCTGTGGCATGCAGGGAAACTGACCCAAAAGACTGAAAGCCTCCCTGGAGTTTGGCTGCAAACAGGGAAACAAAAAACACCGTCCAAGGACCCCCTGGAGAACAGTTTTCTAAAGGACAACAGTTTGACTGCTCTTCTGAAGACCCAATATTCTGAAGCATTCCAGGAGATCTACTACAATAGGGTAACATATCAGTAGCTTATCTACCCCTATGACGACCCTCCAGTTATAAGATCCCATAAGAAGTCTGCTGCAACCAGGGCTGCAGGCCTACCAGGATACCTGTAGCAAACCAGGAACAAAAGAGGCAAACTCCAGACAGAGTTACCCAGACCAGCAAACACCAGGGTTATTCAGGTGGTGAGAGACAAGCACAAGACCATAAGCAACAGAAGTCAATATACACTGGCATCATTAGAAACCAGGTCTCCCACCACATCAAGCCTTGCATACGCCAACATACCTGTTAGGAAGCTGACCTAAAATTCTAACTCATGAAGAAAATATAGTCCTTTAAGGAGGATATAAATAGCTTACTGAACGAAATATAGGAAAACACAGGTAAACAGGTAGAAGCCCTTAAAAAATCAAATAAAATCCCTTAAAGAAATACAGAAAAACACAAAAAGCAGGTGAAGTGAAGGAATTGCATAAAATGGTCCAAGTGGAAGTAGAATCAATAAAAAGACACAAATGGAGGCAAACCTGGAAAAAGAAAACCTAAGAAAGAGGTCAGTGATTACCAACAGAATACAAGAGGTAGAAGAGAGAATGACAGGTGTAGAAGATACGTTAGAAAAGATTGGCACAACTGTCAAAGAAAATTAAAAACATAAAAAATTCCTAACCTGAAACAATCAGGATATTCAGGACATAAAGGAAAGACCAAATCTAAGAATGATTGGAATAGAGAAGAATGAAGAGTCCCACCTCAAAAGACCTGACAATATCTGCAACAGAATCATAGAAGAAAATGTCCACAACCAGAGAGAGAGAGAGAGAGAGAGAGAGAGAGAGAGAGAGAGAGAGAGAAAGAGAGAGAGAACCATAAAGGTACAAGAAACCTATAGAACACCAAACAAATGAGGTCAGAAAAGAAAATCCTCTTGTCATATAATAATCAACACTAAATTCACAAGACAAAGAAAGAATATTAAAAGCTGCAAGGTGAAAGGGCCAAATAACATACAAAGGTAGACCTATCAGAATTACACAGGACTTCTTAACAGACACTACAAAAGCCAGAAGAGCCTGGTTAGAGAAGATTCAGACTCACAAATGCCAGCCCAGGCTACCCAGAAAAACTCCCCATCAATGTAGATGGAGAAACCAAATGATACGAGGACGAAAGCAAATTCGAAAAGTGTCTATCTACCAATTCAGCCCTACAGAAGATCCTAGAAGGATAAGTCCAACACAAGGAAGGTACCTACACCAAAGAAATGACAAGATATTAAGCATCTCACAATAAAATCAAAAGGAATGAACCACAAGCATATAAAGTCACCTATAAAAACCAATATAACAGGAACCAACAATCAACTGTGTTTAATATCTCTCAATATTAATGAACTGAACTCATCTATAAAAAAACATAAGCTAACTGATTGATTACTCAAACAAGATGCAACATTTTCCTGCACGCAAGAAACACATCTCAATAACAAACACAGAACTATCTCAGAGTAAAAGGACATAAAAGGTCCGCTAAACAAATGGTCCCAAGAAACAAGCTGGAGCTGCCATCTTAATATACAAAAAAATAGACTTTCAATCAAAAGGTATCAAGTGTAATGAGGAAAGACACTTCATATTCATCAAAGAGAAAATCCACCAAGTCTCAATTCTGAACATCTATACCCCAAATGCAAGGTTATCCCCATTCTTAAAAGAAACTTTACTAAGGCTTAAAACACACATTGAACTCCACACAACAATAGTGAGAGACTTCAACACCCCACTCTCACCAATGAACAGGTCCTTGAAAAAGAAACTAAACAGAGACACCGTGAAGCTTATAGAGGTTATGAACCAAACAGATTTAACAGATATCTACAGAATATTTCACCCTAAAACAAAAGAATGGACCTTCTTCTCAGCACTTCATGGTGCTTTCTCCAAAACTGACCATATAATTGGTCACAAAACAACATTCACCCGATATAAGAAGATTGACATAATCTCATGCACTCTATCAGACCACCATGTCCTAAGGCTGGTCTTTAATAACAGAAAAAACAAGAGAAAACCCACATACACATGGAAACAGAACAACTCTCGACTCAATGATGATTTGGTCAGGAAAGATATAAAGAAAGAAAAGACTTCCTGGAATTTAATGAAAATGTTGACACATCATACCCAAACTTACAGGATGCAATGAAAGCAGTGCTAAGAAGAAAATTCATAGCATTAGTGCACTGGTAAAGAAACTGGAAAGATCTTTCACTAGCAACTTACCAGCACACTTGAGAGCTCTAGAACAAAAAGAAGCAAACTCACTCAAAGGAGTAGAAGACAGCAAATAGTCAAACTCTGGACTGAAATCAACTGAAGAGAAACAAATAGAACAATACAGAGAATCAACAACACCAAAAGTGGGTTCTTTAAGAAAATCAACAATATAGTAAACCCCTACCAAACTAACTAAGGGGCCAAGAGGCAGTATTCAAATTAACAAAATCAAAAATGAAAAGGGAGATATAACAAGAGAAATGAAATAAATTAAAAATAATCATCAGATCCTATTACAAAAGCCCACACTCAACAAAACTGGAAAATCTAGATGAAATGGATAGTTTTCTAGACAGATACCACATACCAAAGTTAAATCAAGAGCAGGTAAAGATTCTAAACAGGCTCATATCCTATAAGGAAATAGAAATAATTAAAACTTCCCAACCAAAACAAGCACAGGGCCAGATGGATTTAGTTTAGAATTTTACCAGACCTTCAAAGAAGACATGATATCAATATTTCTCAAACTATTCCATAACATAGAAATAGAAGGAACATTACTTAATTCATTCTATGAAGCCAGAATTACTCTGATACCTAAACCACACAAGGACCCTACCAAAAAAAAAGAATTTCTGACTAATCTTGCTTATGAATATCAATGCAAAAATATTCAATAAAATTCTTGCAAACCAAATCAAAGAACACATCAAAACCATCATTTACTACAATCAAGTAGTCTTCATCCCAGTGATGCAAGATTGTTTCAATATAGGAAAATCCATTAATATAATCTACTATATAAACAACTCAAAGAAAAAAAAACCACATGATCATCTATTTAGATGCAGAAAAAGCATTTGACAAAATACAACACCCCTTCATGATAAAAGTATTGGAGAAATCTGGAATTCAAGGCTCATACCTAAATATAATAATAGCTATTTACTGCACACCAACAGCAATATCAAATTAAATGGAGAGATACTTGAAGCAATCCCACTAAGATCAGGGAAAAAACAAGGATGCTCACTCTCCCCATCTCTATTCAATATAGTACTCAAAGTGCTAACTATAACAATAAGACAACAAAAAGTGATCAAGTGGATACAAATTGGCAAAGAAGAAATAAAGGTATCACTATTTGCAGATGATGTAATAGTGAACATAAGTCACCTCAAAACTTCTACCAGAGAACTTCTGTAGCTGATAAACAACTTCAACAAAGTGGCCAGATATAAAATTAACTCAAATAAATCAGTGGCCTTCCTTTATACAAATGATAAACAGACTGAGAAAGAAATTAAGAAAAGAACTCCCTTTACTGTTGTAAACTATCCAGAAATAATGTAAACTATCTTGAGGTAACTCAAGCCAAACAAGTGAAAGACCTGTATAACAAGAACTTTAAGTCCCTCAAAAGAGAAATTGAAGATGTCAGAAAATGGAGCAATCTCCCATAATCATGGATTGACAGAATTAATGTAATAAAACTGGCCATCCTACCAAATAAAATCTGCAGATTCAGATTCATTGCAATCTCCTTCAAAATCCCAACACAATTCTTTTTTTTTTCTTTTTTTTTTTATTAACTTGAATATTTCTTATATACATTTCGAGTGTTATTCCCTTTCCCGGTATCCGGGCAAACATCCCCTCCCTCCCCTTCCTTATGGGTGTTCCCCCCCCCCCCCCCCCCCCCTTTCCCCCCCCCCCCCCCCCGTCTCGGTTCCCGGGGGGTTCGTCTTTGCCGGACCCCGGGGTTCCCCCTCCCCCGGTGTTCTTTACTCGGAATTCATTTCTTCCCCTTGGGTCATGATCCAAGGTCAGGTCCATTATTTGCTTTTGGTAGTGGCTTAGTCCCTGGGAAGCTATGGTTGCTTGGCATTGTTGTACATATGGGGTCTCGAGCCCCTTCAAGCTCTTCCAGTTCTTTCTCTGATTCCTTCAACGAGGGTCCTATTCTCAGTTCAGTGGTTTGCTGCTGGCATTCGCCTCTGTATTTGCTGTATTCTGGCTGTGTCTCTCAGGAGCGATCTACACTTCTGCACTTCTTTGCTTCATCCATCTTGTCTAATTGGGTGGCTGTATATATATGGGCCACATGTGGGCAGGCTCTGAATGGGTGTCCCTTCAGTCTCTGTTTTAATCTTTGCCTCTCTCTTCCCTGCCAAGAGTATTCTTGTTCCCCTTTTAAAGAAGGAGCGAAGCATTCACATTTTGATCATCCGTCTTGAGTTTCATTTGTTCTAGGCATCTAGGGTAATTCAAGCATTTGGGCTAATAGCCACTTATCAGTGAGTGCATACCATGTATGTCTTTCTGTGATTGGGTTAGCTCACTCAGGATGATATTTTCCAGTTCCAACCATTTGCCTACGAATTTCATAAAGTCGTTGTTTTTGATAGCTGAGTAATATTCCATTGTGTAGATGTACCACATTTTCTGTATCCATTCCTCTGTTGAAGGGCATCTGGGTTCTTTCCAGCTTCTGGCTATTATAAATAAGGCTGCTATGAACATAGTGGAGCACGTGTCTTTTTTATGTGTTGGGGCATCTTTTTGGGTATATGCCCAAGAGAGGTATAGCTGGATCCTCAGGCAGTTCAATGTCCAATTTTCTGAGGAACCTCCAGACTGATTTCCAGAATGGTTGTACCAGTCTGCAATCCCACCAACAATGGAGGAGTGTTCCTCTTTCTCCACATCCTCGCCAGCATTTGCTGTCACCTGAGTTTTTGATCTTAGCCATTCTCACTGGTGTGAGGTGAAATCTCAGGGTTGTTTTGATTTGCATTTCCCTGATGACTAAAGATGTTGAACATTTCTTTAGGTGTTTCTCAGCCATTCGGCATTCCTCAGCTGTGAATTCTTTGTTTAGCTCTGAACCCCATTTTTTAGGGTTATTAGTCTCCCTGCGGTTTAACTTCTTGAGTTCTTTGTATAATTTGGATATAAGCCATCTATCTGTTGTAGGATTGGTAAAGATTTTTTCCCAATCTGTTGGTTGCCGTTTTGTCCTAACCACAGTGTCCTTTGCCTTACAGAAGCTTTGCAGTTTTATGAGATCCCATTTGTCGATTCTTGATCTTAGAGCATAAGCCATTGGTGTTTTGTTCAGGAAATTTTTTCCAGTGCCCATGTGTTCCAGATGCTTCCCTAGTTTTTCTTCTATTAGTTTGAGTGTGTCTGGTTTGATGTGGAGGTCCTTGATCCACTTGGACTTAAGCTATGTACAGGGTGATAAGCATGGATCGATCTGCATTCTTCTACATGTTGACCTCCAGTTGAACCAGCACCATTTGCTGAAAATGCTATCTTTTTTCCATTGGATGTATTTGGCTCCTTTGTCAAAAATCAAGTGACCATAGGTGTGTGGGTTCATTTCTGGGTCTTCAATTCTTTTCCATTGGTCTATCTGTCTGTCTCTGTACCAATACCATGCAGTTTTTATCACTATTGCACTATTTATCTTCTGCTCCTGAGATTCTCTCTTCCATCCCTTGTATTCTGTTGGTGAAGCTTGTATCTACAGCTCCTTGTCTCTTCTTTTGGTTTTCTATATCCAGGGTTATTTCCATGTGTTCTTTCTTGATTGCTTCTATTTCCATTTTTAATTCCTTCAACTGTTTGATTGTGTTTTCCTGGAATTCTTTCAGGGATTTTTGATTCCTCTCTGTAGGCTTCTACTTGTTCTCTAAGGGAGTTCTTCACGTCTTTCTTGAAGTCCTCCAGCATCATGATCAAATATGATTTTGAAACTAGATCTTGCTTTTCTGGTGTGTTTGGATATTCCATGTTTGTTTTGGTGGGAGAATTGGGCTCCGATGATGCCATGTAGTCTTGGTTTCTGTTGCTTGTGTTCCTGCGCTTGCCTCTCGCCATCAGATTATCTCTAGTGTTACTTTGTTCTGCTATTTCTGACAGTGGCTAGACTGTCCTATAAGCCTGTGTGTCAGGAGTGCTGTAGACCTGTTTTACTGTTTTCTTTCAGCCAGTTATGGGGACAGAGTGTTCTGCTTTCGTGCGTGTAGTTTTTCCCCTCTACAGGTCTTCAGCTGTTCCTGTGGGCCTGTGTCTTGAGTTCACCAGGCAGGTCACCTGCAGCAGTAAAGTTGGTCTTCCTGTGGTCCCGAGGCTCAAGTTCGCTTGCGGGTTGCTGCCCACGGGCTCTCTGGGTGGCAGCAACCAGGAAAATCTGCGCCGCCCCTTCCGGGAGCCTCCGTGCACCAGGGTTCCAGATGTATTTTGGTGTTTTCCTCTGGAATCAGTAATGTGTGCAGAGAGCAGTCTCTTCTGGTTTCGCAGGCGTGTCTGCCTCTCTGAAGGTTTAGCTCTCCCTCCCACGGGATTTGGGTGCAGAGAAGTGTTTATCCAGTCTGTTTCCTTTAGGTTCCGGCGGTGTCTCAGGCAGGGGTCCTGCCGCTCCTGGGCCCTCTCCCACGGGAGCCCAGAGGCCTTATACAGTTTCCTCTTGGGCCAGGGATGTGGGCAGGGGTGGGCAGTGTTGGTGGTCTCTTCCGCTCTGCAGCCTCAGGAGTGCCCACCTGACCAGGCAGTGAGGTCTCTCTCCCACGGGTTCTGGGAGCAGAGAGCTGCTGCAGGCCGGGATCCACGGGTGTGGGACTTCCGGTAAACACAGGACGTGCCCGGTCCTAGAGGAATTCTGCCTCCGTGTGTCCCGAGATCACCAGGCCGCTGTCTTGCAGCAGAAAAGTTGGTCTTACCTGCGGTCCCAAGGCTCAAGTTCGCTCGAGGGGTGCTGCCCACGGGCTCTCTGCGGTGGCAGCAACCAGGAACACAATTCTTTAAATACATGGAAAAAGCAATTCTCAAATTTATCTAGAAAGTTAAAAAACTCACAATAGAGAAAACAATTATTAAAAATGAAAGAATGACTGTGGAAATCACCATCCTAGTACAGAGCAATAGTGATAAACACTACATGGGACTGGTACAGAGACAGACACGTTGAACAATGGAATAGAATTGCAGACCCAGAAATAAAACCACACATTTATGCACAAAGAAGCCAAAAATTTACAATGGAAAAAAGAAAGCATCTTCAATAAATGGTGCTGGTCTGACTGGCTGCCTTTATGTAGAAAAATGAAAAATACCTGTATTTTTATCTTGTACAAAGCTCAAATCCAAGTGGATCAAGGATCACCACATGAAACCCGATACACTGAATCTAAAGGAAGAAAAAGTGGAAAAGACCTTTGAACTCATTGACACAGGGGGAAATTTCCTAAACAGAACTCCAATGGCTCAAGCTCTAAGATCAAAAACTGATAGATGGGACCTCATGAAACTAGAAAGCTTCTGTAAGGTAAAGGACATAGTCAATAAGACAAATCAGCAACCTACAGATTGGGGAAAAAAAAACTTCACTAACCCCACACCTGATAAAGGACTAATATTCAAACTGTAGAAAGAACTCAAGAAGCTCACCACCACGAAAAAAAAAATCAAAAACTGGGGTATAGAACTAAAGAGAGACTTACCACAGTGGAATATCAAATGGGTGAGAAGCACCTAAAGAAATGTTCAAAGTCGCTAGATCAGAGAAATGCAAATCAAAACGATGCTGAGATTCCACCTCACACCAGTCAGAATGGTTAAGATCAAAACCTCAGAGGACAACACATGTTGGCAAGGATGTGGAGAAAGAGGAATACTCTTTTGTTGCTGGTGTGATTGCAAACTGGTACAACCACTCTGGAAATCAATTTGGAAATTCTTCAGAAAATTGGAAATAATTCTACTTAAATACCTAGCAATACCACTCTGGGGAATATACCCAAAAGATGCCCCACAAGGCCACAGATGCAAGTGTTCTACTATGTTCATAGCAGCCTTGTTTGTGATAGCCAGAAGCTGGAAACAACCCAAATGTTCCACATCAAAAAAAAAAAAAAAATGGATACAGAAAATGTTCATTTACACAATAGAATACTACTCCGCTATTAAGAGCAAGGACATCTTGAGTTTTGCAGGCAAATGGATGGAGCCAGAAAATTTTATCCTTAGTGAGGTAACAAAAACCCAAAAGGACATGCATGGTATACATTCTCTAATAAGTGGATATTAGCCAAAAATGTACAGAATACCTAAAATACAGTCCACAGAACTCAAAAAGGTCAACAAGCTCAAGGGCCCAAGTGTGGATGTCTCAGCTCCTCCTGGGATGGAGAAGAAAGCAATCACAAGGCGGAGGGAGGCATATGGAAAGGAAAGGGGACAAGGGAGTTGAGAAGGGAACATGATTTGGTATTGGGTAGTGGGAAGGGCCTTTAGCCCTGAGGGCCAGCAGTAAGAATATAAACAGGTGACCTCATCAGGTACAAGGTTGGGAGGACCCTTCAGACTATACCAGAGACCTGGAGGCTAAGAGACTCTCAGGATTCAAAAGGGAGTAGGCAGGAAAAGATATAAAAAGAAAAAAATGAGTCTAGTGTGAGCTTTTGAAACTTCAAAGCCTACCTCTAACAACATACCTCCTCCAACAAGCTTACATCTCCTCCAACAAAGCCACATGTCAACTCTTTCAAACAATTCTATTAATTAATTCTATTAATGAGACCCAAGCCTTCGTGAGAGATCTTGTGTGAGACACTCTCATTCAAACCATCACAAGAAGTAAATTTAATAATTTGATTATTAATATTTTATACCTAGTTGATTATGTCTATTTCATTTAAATTTTGTAGGATTTCTAGAGAATTCATTAAGCCATTGGTCACTCATATTTTTATTCTTTTCATAGTTGCTATTTCTTTTTTTCACTTGATTGCATGTTTTCCAAACAGAAATATCTTCACCTATTATTTATTCTATTACATACTTTTTGTTTGCCTCATGCTGAGTTTTCATCTATTTTCAATATTTTTAATAATATTTAATTGATTTGTAGAATGTATTCTATGTTAAGATACATTTAAGTCTAAATTTTTTCTTGACAGCTTAAGCCCTATTATTTGATTTAAAATAATCAAAGTGTTCATTTTTCTGACTGGTGGGAAATGCTATCTTAATCAGATACTGCTATGTGGGTACTGATAATGCATTTCATTCATGTCTGAACCTTCTGCTCTCTTTTATTCATCTTTCCACATTAGTACATTGTCAATGTATTTGGTCTTTGAAGTATCATAATTTATTTTAAAAGTTTAATAAGTTATAATCCTTTGTTTCAAATCTTTTTTGACTTATTGACATTTACTAGTTGAATTTTAAGACCATTTTTTTGAACTCTTTACTAATGATAGTAGTTCCCTTAGACACAGAGATTACTTTTTAAGAAAAAATGGGTAAGGAAATTCAGGGCATAAAATTAAAAGGTGGTCTGCTAGAGGGAGGGGTCTGGCAAGAGGGGTTAAGGAGTAGGAAGAGTGAGAGGGGGTTGAATAAGAACCAAGTATGTTCTTAGTAACAAATGAAATGTATTATGTTGTATGGAGACTATAAGAACTGATTAAAGTCAGGTAGTGGTGGTACATGCTTTTAATCCTAGCATTCAGAAGTTAGAAGCAGGTGCATATCTAAGAGTTTGAGGCCTGGTCTACAGCAAATTCCAGGATAGTCAAGGCTACACAGAGAAACCCTGTCTTGAAAAAAATCTTTAAAGAAAGAGTAAACTGAGTTCATTAAAAACTATATTGGTTTACTTTACCCAAACTTTAACATCTTTATCTCTGGTGAAAATATTGCTCTCCAACAGTATTTTTTATATCATTTATGCCACTTTGTAGGGTCTTTTTCTTTTACATGCATTTGCTCATTGAATAATTAATACATTATATACTAGGGTCACGATAAGACTGATATTCATGAGATATCAGTGGCTAAGCATCAGTGTCCAGTAAAAATATCATATCAGTTACATTTGTAACTCTGAGAACTACCCTAAAATGCAAAAGAAACATGGAATTGATTTTAATAATGTATTTTATTTTGTAAATGTTTCAAAAGCAATTTTAATATGAAATATTTAGTCTTTTATCTATGTACTGTAATTCAATGTGTACTTCATGACTATAGAAATCTTAATTGATGTCACATTCTAATTTGACAAAAACCACATGTAGTTAATGGATTTCCTATTGTCTATTGCAGGACTAGGAAATTTTTGTCATCAGTATCAATTTATTAATTGAAGATTTTTTGGTGGTGTGGCCATTGTAGAGCTATAAATGGATCTAAAATATAATCTTATACCAAAAGTTTTAAAATAATGAATTAGAAAGTATACTACCTAACAAGAAAATAAAAAATAAGGGAGCCTAATTAAAGACTGTGAAGGCCTGCTTTAAATTGTGATGGAGAATCAAAATGACTCAGAACAAAAACTCAAGAGATAGGACCCGGTGGAGAGGACGTGGATCAAGGGGAACACTGCTTCACTGCTGGTGGGAGTGCAAACTTGTCTCGGCCAGTTGTCCTGTCCTGCAGGACAGTCAAAGAGGGTGCAGAGGGTAACTTGAAGAGAATGGGGGACAAGAGACATGAAGAAGGACGCCAAGACAAGAGTCTGATCAAGGCGATAATTTTATTTTTTCCCAAGGCCGAATTTATACGATAACAGGGGTAACAGAGAGATGGGGGAAGTGGGAAACATTTATTCAGGCCAAGGACACAGCTCTTGTGGTCAGGCAATCGGCTGACATCAACAGGATGTCAGAAAGGTCATATCATTAGGCATCCTGACCACCACAAGTTTGTCATATCATTAGGCAACCTGACTACCAGATGTTGGTTTCTCAGAAAGGTTATAGGTTTGTCATATCATTAGTCAGCAGGATGTTGGTTTCTCAGAAAGTTACAGGTCATATCATTGGGCATCCTGACATCAGATGTATTTCTCAGCAAGGTCACAACTTTGTCATATCATTATTCATCCTGACCACCAGATTTGTATTAGTCTTCTGCAGCTGGCTGGGGATTTTCCATGAACTCAGTCATACTTAGCTCTAACTATTCTAATAACATCAATAATGGAGGGTTTTAAGGGCATCGCTCCCAACACAAACTTGAACAAACACTTTGAAAATCAAGTTGGCAGTTTCTCAAAAAACTAGGAATAGTTCTACCTCATGACCTAGCTATACTACTCCTGGACATATGTTCCTACATCTCACAAAAACACTTGTTCAACTATGTTCACAGCAGCTTTATTTGTAATAGCTAGAAACTTGAACAATCTAGCTCACCTGAAGAATAAATAAAGAAAATGTAGTATATCTACATAAATCTATTCAGCTATTAAGAACAAAAGACATTATGAATTTTGCAGACAAATGGATGAACCTTGAGAATATCATCCTGAGTATGGTAACCCAGTCCCAAAAGGACATGCATGGTATGTGCTCACTTATAAGTGAATATTAACCATAAAATACAGGAACCATGCTACATTCTTCAGAACCAAAGAGAATAAGCAAGCAGGAAGATACAAAGGAAGATGTTTGAATCTCACTTAAAGGTGGGAAAATAGTTAAGTGAGTCAGATGGAGTAAAGGAACTGGGGGTGAGGGGCAGAAGCAATAGGGAGGGGAATGTGGGGTTCTGATTCAGGTATGTGGAAGGGAAGGAGGGACGGCTACTTGGTCATGAAAATGAATAGAAATCTGCAACCGAGAGTGGTGAAGAGGTGGGAGGCATCTCCAGGATGAGATAGAGATCTGAGATAGGGGAGGTGCCCAAGAATCAATGTGGTGATCTTAGCTATGACTCACAAAATTGAGGATACAGAATTTGAAGATGCAACCTCCTGTAGTTAGGTCACAGTGAAGCAATAGACACCAACCGACCCACAAAACTTTCAACCAAAATGTATCCTGTCTACTAGAAATATAGGCACAGTTGGCAGAATGCAGATTTGTCCCAAAGGCAACCACCAATCCTTGACACTATTACTCATACTGTTATGATTGCTGACAGGAGCCTGTTGTCCTCTTAGAGGCTCCAGACAGCAGCTGACTCAGACAATACAGGCACTCACAAGCAGTGGATGGAGCTTGGGGAAGGAGGGAAGGAAGGATTGCAGTCCCAAAGTGGATAGGAACTCCACAGGAAGACCAACAAATGACCCTAAGGGTTCTCAGAGTCTGAACCACTAACCAAAGAACAACCATGGACTCCCTTCTCATATGTAACAAATATTCTGGAGAATCAAAGAATCCTGTTAAAAATGGGATATAGAGCTAAACAAAGAATTGTCGCTGATGAATATCGAATGGCCAAGAAACACCTAAAGAAATCTTCAACATCCTTAGACATCAGGAAAATGTCAATCAAAACAACGTTGTGATTTCACCTCACCCTAATCAGAATGGCTAAGATCAAAAACTCAGGTGACAGGAGATACTGGTGAGGATGTGGAGAATGAGGAACACTCCTCCATTTTTGGTGGGACTGCAAGCTGGTACAACCACTCTGGAATCAATCTGGAGTCTCCTCCAGGACCTAACTATACCACTTCTAGGCAGATACCCAAATGATGCTCCAGTATACAACAAAGACACATGCTTCACTGTGTTCATAACAGTATCAGTTATAATAGCCATAAGATGGAAAGAATCCAGATGTCCTTTAACAAAGGAATGTGTACAGAAAATGTGATACAGTTACACAATAGGATACTACTTACCAAATAAAAATGACTACATGAAATTCTTAGACAAATAGATGGAACTAGAAAATATCATGCTGTATGAAGTAACCCAATCACAAAAGAACAGACATGGTATGCCCTCACTGACAAGCAGACATTAGCCCCAAAACTCAGAACACCCGAGATACAATTTCCAAACCTCATGAAGCTCAAGAAGAAGGAATACCAAAGTGTGGATGCTTCAGATCTTCTTAGATGTGGGAATAAAAATACTCAAAGAGGGAAATATGGAGATGAAGTGTGGAGCAGAGACTAAGGAAAATGCCCCACCTGGGGATCCACCCCATAAACAGACAGCAAACCCAGACACTATTGCATTTATAAAGAAGTGCATGCTGACAAGAGCCTGATATAGCTGTTTCCTGAGAGGCTCTGCCAGAGCCTGACACCTACAGTGGTGGATGTTGGCTGCCAACCATTGAACTGGGCTCCCCATATAGAGGAGTTAGAGAAAGGACTGAAGGAGATGAAGGTTTGCAACGCCATAGGAAAAACAACAATATCAACCAAGCAGACCCTACTGAGCTCCCAGGGACTAAACTACCATCCCAAGAGTACACAGGGACGGATGTATGGCTCCATCTGTATATGTAGCAGAGGATGTCTTTGTTGGGCATCAATGGGAGAGGCCCTTTGTTCTGGCAAGTCCTGATGCCCCAGTGTAGGGGAATATCAGGGTGTGGAGATGGGAGTGAGTGAGTGGGTAGGTGAGGGAGCACCCTCTAGAAGCAGGGGGAGCAGGGATGGGAGAGCAGGTTTCTGGAGGAGAAACTGGGAAAGGATAGCATTTAAAATGTAAATAAAAATATTCAATAAAAAGGAATGTTTAAAAAAGTTACATTAAAGTACTTATTTACGATATTCAGTTATTGAAAATATTACTAATGATAATGCTAGTAGTGATGTCAATTGCCTATGGTATATTTGTACCTCGATGTACATTGGCTCATGTAGTATGTCAAGTATTATTGCATACATAGTAGGCACTGGGCTCTATTTTCAGCTTGAGGCTTCAGTGATTTTAGCATTTGAATTGAAAATGTCTCTGTGGACTCATTTATTTAATGCTTCCCACCCTGCTGGTGACATTTTCCAGGAAGGTTTTGGAAACTTTAAGAGATAAGTCCTAGCTAGAAGAAGTAGGTGTTTGTCCTTGCCTCCTTCCTGTGTCTCTCTGCTGCTGTCTGCTATTGTTTTGAAAGTAAGTTTCTTGTGCCTAGAGTAATGCAATTTAGAGGATCAGGGCTTTGAATCCCAGAGTGGATTCTATTGCACACTCAGTTTGGAAAATGTTGAGTTAATAAAATTTTGGTCCTTTAAATGTTTATCTTCCTCAGGTAAATCAGATTCAAACTCTGTCCTTGTCTTCTCATCAAGAACAAAAATGCAATAATTTTCCTCAAAATATTTGTATATTTTTATATTACATTGGAGTGGTAATCATGATTTGGTGACTGGTGACATGACTTTAGGTATTTCTGTCACCTGTATGTTATACGTTCAATATCCTATTTGGTTATGATCTTCACATAGGGATTTCAGTCATTAGTAATTCTCTGAAGAGGCAAAAGCTGTGCTCAGCAAGCATTTCTCTCAATCTCTCTCTCTCTCTCTCTCTCTCTCTCTCTCTCTCTCTCTCTTTCTCCTCTCTCTCTCTCTCTCTGTGTGCGTGTGTGTGTGTGTGTGTGCATGTGTGTGTGCGCATGTGCCTACGTGTATGTGTATATGCATGTATATATGTGTATATGCATGTACCTGTGTGTATTTCTGTGTTGTACATAATGCATGTGTGTGAGCATGAGCTTACGTGTGTAGATGCAACCCTGAAACAAGATTATTCAGAATGCCATATCTCTTTCAAAAACTGTTTTTAAAATAAAATCTGTTTCTTTTTTGGATATTTTTGGTTGCATTTCAAATGTTATCTCCTTTTCCAGTTTCCCATCCATAAACTCCTATCCCCTAACCCCTTCCCCTTCTTCTATGAGGATGTTCTTCCTCCCCAACCACCCACCTCTTCCCGACTCTCCGCCCTGACATTACTTTACAGTGGGACACCAAGCCTTGACAGGACCAAGGGCTTCTTCTCCCATTGGTGCCCAACAAGGCCATCCTGGGCTACATATACAGCTGGAGCCATGGGTCTGTCCATGTGTACTCTTTGGGTAATGGTTTAGTCCCTAGGAGTTTTGGTTGCTTGGTATTGTTGTTCATATGGGGTTGCAAACCCCTTCAGCTCCTTCAGTCCTTTCTCTAACTTTTCCAATTGGGACCCAGTTCTCAGTTCAATGGTTAGCTGTAAGCATTCGCCTCTGTATTTGTTATGCTCTAGTTGAGCCTCTCAGGAGACAGCTATATCAGGCTGCTGTCAGCATGCACTTCTTGGCATCAGCAATATTGTCTGGGTTTGGTGACTGTATATGTATGGGCTGAATCCCCAGGTGGGGCAGTCTCTGGATGGCCTTTCCTTTAGTCTCTGCTCCAAACTTTGTCTCCATATTTCCTCCTATGAATAGTTTTGTTCCCCCTTCTAAGGACTGAAGCATCCTCACTTTGGTTGTCCTTCTTCCTGAGTTTCATGTGGTCTGTGGATTGTATCTTGGGTAATCTGAGCTTTTGAGCTAATATCCACTTATCAGTGAGTACATACCGTGTGTGTGTGTGTGTGTGTGTGTGTGTGTGTGTGTGTGTGTGTATGTGTTTTGATGGCTAATATCCAATATATACAAAGAACTCAAGAAGTTAGAGTCTAGAGAGTCAAATAACCCTATTAAAAATGGGATACAGAGCTAAACAGAGTTCTCCACTGAGTAAGCTTGAATGACCGAGATGCACCTAAAGAAATCCTTAGACATCAGGGAAATACAAATCCAAATAACCCTGAGATTCCACCTCACACCAGTCAGAATGGTTAAGATCAAAAACAGAGGCGACGGGTGATACTGATGAGGATATGGAGAATGAGTTCCTCCATTGTTGGTGGAACTGCAACCACCGTGGAAATCAATCTGGAGATTCTTCAGAAAATTGGACATAGTATTACCTGAGGACCCAGCTGTACCACTCCTGGGCTTATAACCAAATGATGCTCCAACATATAACAAGGACACGTGCTCCACTCTGTTCATAGTAGCCTTATAATAGCCAGAAGCTTGAGAGAACCTGGATGCCCTTCAACAGAAGAATGGATACAGAAAATGTTGTACATTTTCACAATGGAGTACTACTCAGCTATTAAAAACAATGACTTCATGACATTCATAGGCAAATGGATGGAACTAGAAAATATCATCCTGAATGAGGTAATACAATTACCAATAAACACACATGGTATAAAATCTGTTTCTTAAAAAAGTAAGTTTCAATAAGAAAAAGATTACCATTTGCTATGTAAATTACCTAATGTGATTTCTTAAGTACAATAGATACTTAAATAGAGGTGGTTTTCTTTCTTTTTTTTTTTTTTCTGTGACCTCAGGCATATTTTTTAGCTGTTCACTGTCTCAATGTCTACCCCCTAAAATTCAAGAGCAATAAAGACGTGGTGTTTAATTTAACTGAACAGAATAGTTATTTTTAGGATAAAACATAAAAAGAGAGATATTGAAAAGTTTTCTCTTAGCTCTGCCTAGAGCTTTGCATTATTGTCAGTGCAAGTTGTATGCACAGGAGATGTTATCCTGCAGCCAAGCTTGCCAAGAGGTCAAGTAGGAAGCTGGACTCGGATACCTATTTAGGCAGAAATAGTCAGTAAGAAAGTGCATGCTCATATGAACCCAGAAAGGTGTGTAGAGTTTATAAATGAAGGTGGGAAGAAAGGTGATGGAAAATCTTGGCCAGGAAACATTTGCAGATCCTCTGTTAACTGGACATCGATTTTAGCTATGTTTGCAAACTTTGTTTCCCCCGAATCTCCTCAAAAGTGACTCTAGTCCTGTGTAGACATACCTCACGGGATATGTGTGAGGGAGACATCTTGTGAAATTTCACATTTTTTTCTTTTCAATATGGATGGATTTGATATTTTGAGAAGACAGGTAGTAAATATGGAAAAGAAAAACACGTATCCAGTATTTGTTATAATAGAAGTTAATATATTCAATTTTTTCACTTACACTCTAGAGACAGTTACTATTCTACATTTTTTACCTATTATTTTCTTTTTTGTAAAAAAATAAAAATAATTCTTAATGTCATCATATTTTGGAAAATATATTAAGTATTTTTTTAAAAAATTAAATTAACTAAACAAAAAACAATTAATTATTTTTCTCATTTGTATACATTTGTTCTTTTTCTGGATCTAAAATTGAACACTGTCAACACCACCAGAGAATCATTCCTCCACATAGTTGTGTAAAGAAGCAGAAGATGAAGGGAGTAGATATAGGGGCTTTCTAGATTCAAAGCTTTATTTTATTTTAATATGTGTCATCGTGTAAAAATTCTGTATCTTAACTTTAAAAGAAAGATATTGATGCAAGATTTAGAGTGGATTGGGGGGAAAAATTTGGAGAGACAGGAGGACTGGGGGAAATTTATGGCTGAAACAGACTCTGAGTGAAAATTTAGAGTACATGGCCAGCATGTGTTGTGCTTCCTTTCTTCCAGGGAGGAAATGACACTATAGATTCCCAGGGATGCTGAAACCACATGCAAAAAAGGATGGGCAAATTTGTCATTCAGAATTTATGAAGGATATTTTTTCTTCTCACTGACTAAAAAGAACAAATCAAACACTAGGTTTCCAATTCTGAAAATTAGTAGACTCTGGAGAGCCAATTAAACATTATTCCCCTATCTCGACTCTGTTTTAACATCCTTCTTTATTGCATACTGTTTCTTTCGCTCACAAGGCAGGTAGATGGTGTTATCAGGCTAATTTGGGGACAGTTATCATTATAATGTAATTTTTTGCAATTATGTGGTAGACCAGGTGGCAAGACAGCATGGCTTTGCATTGCCAAGGTGCAAAACAAATTCAGTGTTCAATCAACCTGAGAGAGAAAGGACAATTCTCATTTGCATAAACATGTAGCCACGGAAACGAGATGCACAGAGGTATAAGGGGAAAGAGACCTATTTTACATGATGTGCATAGAATATTTGACAGTTTAGATTGGAGGCGTCATTGATGTGGGTTGGAATGGTACGGTTGGTTGCCATGGATATGGTTTTCCCTACTGGCAGTGCAGAGATTGGCAGGGATGGATGCTGAAAAAAAAAAAAAGAAAGAAAGAAAAAAAAAGCCTAAACCACTGCACACTCTGGCAGCCTCATTCTTTTCTTTTGTTGAAAAGCTATGTATCGTTTCTGCACTAATGACAGCTCATCAAGTATGCAGTGTAATCTAGAAACACTGATATTTCTGTAATAAATCATTCATGTATAATATATATGCATTTATACATTCTATGCACATATATATGTGGAGATCTACATGTATATACTTGGAATAACATGTATGCAGATTAATAAAAGATTAGATTCAGAAAAAAATATTTACTCTTTTCTATTTCATATTAATTTGGTAACTCCTTATATCTAAGGATTTCTTAAATAAGATAAGCAATATATAAATGAACTGAATTATTCTTTTGCTTAGGAAAGAGGATTGCACAGATGCTTTTGTGGATGTGACAAACAATGAAAGGAGAAAGGAGTAGCTTGTCCCTGCAGCCCCGTCTCTGCTTATTTGACCCTTATAGCCACTGTATTGCTGTGTTATAATAGGAAAATGGTGTTCATCCATGAGAAAACAAGGCCATTTTTATTTCCTTTGTAGGACTTAGCACAACATTTACCATAATATAAAGCCAAACAGACCATTTATGCTGCATTTCAGAACAGCTGAAAGTACTTGGATTTCTTTTTGTGAAAGCTCACTCATTCATTATCCTTCTTTCATACACTTACTGGGAACCCTGCCTTTATTAAAGATTGCAGGGATGTCTTTTGTCTTTAAGAAGTCATTCACTAATATATTATGTGAGAAGGGTCTGAAGGCACTCGGATTGCCCAGTCCTGCAGGGTGAGAACTGAGGACCTTTGTCTGCTAATGGGCAGCTTTACATACAGCCATACTCGGGAGACTTGAATTCTGCTACCTGAGTTTTTATGACCTTGTGGATTTCCCCCTCAGCATCTTCCAGCCTTTGAAGGAATTTTGAGTGGCCTGGCACTTTTTTATATTGTCTGCCTGTGAAATAACTGGAAACTGAGGAGAGAGTAGCAGGCAGCAAACAGAAGGTCCCTTCTGAAGATTGTTTTCTGTGTATAATGTTTATCTTTGATATTCATACAGTCAAATTATGATAAATAATTATAAACAACTAATGTCTATTTGTGTATATTTAGCAAAATAAGTAGCTGAAAGAAGAGTTAAGACAGCATTCCTTCACTTTTCAAAGCAGGTCTTTTAGACAGAAGGAAGAAAACCATATACTGAGAAGTACGGTGACCACGAATTCCAAGCCAGACTCCCTATAGTTTGACGCTCTGTACTAAGAGGAGGAAGAAAGTAGAGTGAAGAAATTTTGCATCATATATAACTTTATTTTATACTTTTGTCGAACAGTTAACTTTTATTGCCAAAGCTATGGGAAGCCCATTATATTTGTTCATTCTTCTTTGTAATGTAAGACATACTAGAGGGTCAGCTACTGCTAACAACCCATGCTCCTACAATCCAAAGGTCCGTGAGTGCTCTCAGGTCTTCCTTACGTTTCTGAGTCATCAGCTTCATTTCTGTGATGAACTAGTCAGTGACGTTCACCTTGAGAAGACCAGCTACAGTCCCACTAGTAATCTCCATTTCTGATCTATCACTCAGGGCCACTTGTCTGTTTCCATTTGTGCATTATAGGCATCAATAAATAGTTAAATTATTTATTAAATCTTTAAAGATAAAATAAGAAATTTACATTTGCCCTGATATGTGAATTTTTTATCTAAGGCCAAACTGTAAACAGTGAGATTGAAAATGAGTTCAGAAGAGTTTAATGAGTACGGACCTTAATGCAGAAGTCAAGAAATGTACAAGGTCAATGCAGCTTCTCCACACTGTCACAGGCCCCTGCCCCCACTTTGGCATTCTTTATATTTATACTTTATTGTGATTGGGTATTTTATTTAGCATACTGTGGGGTTTTTTTTCATTTTTAGACAGGGTGTCTCTATCTTGGCTAACTTGGTTTTAAACTTTTGATCTTTCTGCCTGCCCCATTTTCCTACTTACTGGAATTACATATGGAGCCCTCGATGCCAGTTTCTAGTATTTTCTAGTTTAATTTTCCACATTTCAGCTTTGCATTTGTGTCCTAATCCTTATATTAAAGAAAAGTTAAGCTAAGGTGGATGCACGTTCACCACTGCCTACCATCCTTTAGACAGTTGCAGGTCTTGAGCGTGCTTCTTTGTCTTGTATTAAACACTGAGGTGCTGTATATCGTACAGAGCACCTCGAATGTCATTGCAGAATACTCAGAAGGAGTCAAGATGTATCATGCAAAGAAACAAAAGGTTTATAAACCTGATTTTCATTTTGAAGGTAAAAATGTTGTTCAGCATTAAAAATCAGTTTTTAATCCTAAGGAAATAAATAAGAGCATGGTTATTTTATGAGCAGAGACCTGATTATTTCATACTGTGAGCGTGATTCTTCGAGTGGTCAGAGGAGACTTCTGGAGAGGTCTACTTTTCTTGGGCAAGTGCACACTTGCCTCAGTCTCACTCATAAACCAGTAGAGAGTCACGTGCACTGGGCCTTAAATGTGTTCATTTCAAATCAAGCAGGAGGCCTGACTCACATACACAATTCTCAAGATTAGCATCTCTCCATCTTCACTGCTGCACATGTAGATTGGTTTGTTTCTGACACTGCGATGACTTCAATGTTGTGTTCCTTTTACGAATTTGTTTTTGTTGATTTTCACACTATTAAGATATATTGTCTTTTGAATTTTAGTTTACTGAATTAATAGAATACAGATCTATACCAAGTCACCTTTTCCCTCCGAAAAGAGATGTTTTCCTTTCTTGGCATACAGATATCATCACTTCCTTGAAAAAGAAATAAGGCAACTGGCTGTTGTTCTTTGTGATCAGGTTTATTAACGCATGCAGAAGGCTGGAGTTCTCTTTCTAGACTTGTCATTAGGCGATTAGAGAGGGACGGTTTTTCTCTCCTCATTATTTTCTGCACTTATAGAATTATGCGCTATGATCTTCATCAGCTCTCCTTGGTTCAGGGATGCAGTAAGTAAGGCTTTCCAACTGTGGCCAGCTACAGTCTGAGGCTTTCCTCTCTGTGCTTTGGCTCAGGTGTGGTGGCATGTAGTTAGCTGGCCATTAGATGTCCTCTCCTGGGGCAGGGCAAGCTGAGACCCAAACAGCACCACAGCTAGAAGTCGCTGCCTTAGGGAATGAATCAATGCATGATTCCAATAGCTAGTGACATGCATTCGTCAGTCTGTTGAGGCTCTCTCATCCTCTCCATCCAGAATCTCACACAAGAAGGACTGCCTTCTGTTTCTCAACTTTCCCATCACACAAAATAAAAACTCCTTTCGTCTTCTGTTTGAGTCCTGTCGTCCTTGAGATGCTTTAACAGTGGCATACTGAAGGGTGGAAGGCATTTGCCATTCGAAAGGAACTCAAGTTCCCAATGAAGACCTTGTATCTTTGTAAAGCTTTTTTCTTCATTCTGGTAAAACCTTACTGACACAAAACTTCTAGTCACAAACTTGTCACCTAATTTCTATAGTTCATATGACACCATATCCCTGCCATCAAATTTGCTTTCCTTTTAGACAACTTATAGGAGAAAGAAAGAAAAAAAAACAACTTTGCATTAAAAATTACTAAAAAGGGTCATGTTTTCTTTGGTTTGGTTTCTTTTTTTCTTTCTAATGGATAACCTCAATTTTTCATTTCTTGAGTCTTCCAAATTCCACATGACATTTTCTCGCTGTATCACTGGTTCACATCACCCATGATGACATCAACCCATGTGCCAATATGAACTTACCCTTATCCAGTCTGCTCCATAAGACGATGCCCTTCACCGTTCACATTAAATCTGAACCCCGTGTCACTGCTCCTAAGCTGCTATTCATCAATTTTTTTCAGGTTGTCCTGTAACCATGCTGTGGCTTTTTTTTAAATGTCCTTATCTCGATCATTAATTTTACCTTCTGATGTAGTGGTCCTGAGTGATATGATTTACAACTTAATAAAGTGAGTTTTTAAAACATTAGATAAACTAGTAAATCAATTTTCATAAGAGTCAGCATTCTGGCATACTGAACGTAGACTTCATTTCCCTCCTTTGCCTGATTTCATCTAGGTGAACTGAATGGCACCGACGGATGCCGTGCAACAAACAGTGCAGTCATGCATAATACATGGCCCTTGAATTCAATTTTGATGGTTCCTCTAATGGTGTCCAGGAGAGGACAAGGTGGGAGTGGAAACCTTGATAGGTATGTTCAGGCATCTCCTTGACTTTCAAATCTGATTCCTACTGTTTTTCGACCTTTCTGTTTGAGAACAAAATGTCTCTAGTTGAACACAGATTCTATAGCAAACAGTAACTTTTCTTGTTTTTTGAAATAAAAAATTTTTTAAAAAGCCTACTCAGATAAACTAACAGAATTAAGTTAGCATAATAAGGAATATTGGTAAATAATTGTATTCTGTTTTCTGCCTTTAGGTGGGTACTTGGCCAAATCACCTGAGGCAGTGTTCACAACAACCTAAGATGGCCACTGTGTAGACAAAGAAGTAATTTGCGTCCCCTATTCATTCAGTTGCTAATTTAAGGTACTGAGTTATTTCCAGGTTTCCCTAAGTCAATCAGTTTGGCTGTGTGACTGCATAGTGGTAGATTCCAAGAAAACAAATAAAACACAATCTAATAAAATTCACATTTTTCTGTAAGCATGTGACAGTTTGGTGATTTTTTTTTAAATTCAGCACAGAACTAATCAATCTGAGAACTTTTTCTTGTACCTGGGCAGCCCTCTCACGAGTCTTTTTCAAGGAGAAGAAACAACACGTAGAGGTTTTTCTTGTTGCTTGAGGGTGAAAAGGTGTTGCTGATATTTGGGCAACTGGCTATGTTTCCCAGCGTTGCTTCAAGCACTCAGACTCATGAGGCATGCTTCATTCAGTAACTAGAATTACAGGCACAAGCCCCCAACTCCAAGGGAGGGATGTTAAGTAGTCTATGAGTCATAGTGGGGGAAAGCCCCACCTCCCCCCACCACCACCTACCACCTCATGCTGTAGGCAGAGAATGTTGACCAGGTTTCTGAGCTTTTTTTTCTTTTTCTAATTTTGAATGTCTGGGCAAAAATGTTAAATTCAAGTAAGCATTCATTATTTCGATAAAATGAAGGACTGTAACCAATGAGCTTCACATTACACAAGAGCATGCGACCATTCTTCTTGTAGTGAAAAATTCATGGACTCTGTGCTTGTTAGGGCAGCATGCTATGAAGACACAGAACAGGGAACCGAGAAGCCGTATTCACTTTTATAAGTTCCAGGACCAACTGTGGGAATAAGGGGTCTGGATACTTTATAAATCAACAATGTCAAGAATACTTGCAGGGTCAAAAACAAACAGTTCCTGAATCTCATTAAGAACCTCGTTAGTATTGACCAAAATAGGACCAAATTAATGGTCCAACTGCATTTGGACCTTTTTGTATACTGGCTTCCGGGATTTGAAAAAACAATGTCTGGCATAGATAATATATTTTTCATTTTCAAAAATTCAAATCTTAGTTTCAACGTAACAATTATATGCATGAAGTACTTATATTAATTATTCATAGAAATAAAGGTATATTTGACATGAAATACAGGGAATATAAGCTGATTATCTCTTCAAATTCTGGTATAACAGAACAATATCACTAAAACACGAAGAACTTAATTTCAAGGTAGCTCAGCAAAACTGCATGTTATTATCCACTATGTCCAGCAAACTTCTAGATGGTATGTCATGTAAGACAGTGCAAGATATGATTCACAGGCCCAAGGACAATACTCCAGCTAGGATGCAAGAACAAAAGACAAAATGGCAAATAATGCAGAACTTAGGTTTGTGGGGGAAAAGAATGTAGAACAGAATGAGAACCTGCTAGTATACTGTGTTTTCTCCTGGGCATATACTGTGGGACCCAAACGAGGGAGACTCTAAGCAGCACTGAAATTTAGGTTAGTTAATGAGTCTCGACACATGTACCTCTAGATGCCAAGCAGGGACAATGCAACAAGATATGTCTCTTTCTTTTAGGACAAAATGTTGTGTCTAATATTATGTATTATGTTTTTCTATTATATCCCCTGTATTATAATATTAATACATTTTAAAATACTAGAAGTTCTAGGGGCCAAGCAGGAAATTGCATAATTTTGCTCCATGAATTAATTCATACATTTAATTAATGGTAAGATTTGTTTCCTTTCTTGGAAAGTGTATTCCTTTTGAAAACTATGGATTTAAACTCACACATGCATGCACAACACACACACACACACACACACACACACACACACACACACACACACACACATCATAGTACTACTATGAAAAAGAAACTGAAAGTAAAAACACCAAGACTTGGTCTGTTTTGGAAACTATAAATTTCGGAATGACAATTAAGACTGTAGTTGGCCCATTTAATTTGGCTATAGACGGCTTAAAGTAATGACTGTTTTCTTAGGAACTTGGCATAGGCAATAATTTTATTGTACTTTTTATAAAATCACAATAAAGATATGCACACAGTGTACATCCTTCAACAGCATATAATCTGATCATGCCCCTGTCCTAACGTGGTTCTGATGTTAAATTTGTTCTTTTTTTATTTTTATTAATCATTCCATTTGTTTACATTTCAAATGATATCTCACTTCCCATTTACCCCTCCACAGACTCCCCATCCCACATCTGCCCTTCCCTCCCTCCCCTTTTCTCTATGAGGGTGCTCCCCCACTCACCCATCTTCTCCCATCCCACTGCTCCAGCATCCTCCTACCCTGGGGCATCAAACCTCCACAGGACCTAGGGCCTCCCCTCTCATTGATGTCAGACAAGGCATAAGAGTCTGGAACCATGGGTGTCTCTCTGCACACTCCTTGGTTGGTGGTCTAGTCCCTGGGAGAACTGGGTTGACAAGCCGGTCTATATGTTCTTCCTATGGGATTGCAATCCCCCTCTGCTCCTCCAAGCCTTCTGCCAGCTCCCCTACTGGGCTCAGTCTCGTTGTTGACTCCAAGCATCTACATCTGCATTGGTCAATTGCTTGTCAAACTTCCCAAGGAACAGCCACACCAGGTTTCTGTCAACAGGTACATCTTGTCAAGGACAACAGTATCAGGTTTGGTGCCTGCAAACGGGATGGATCCCCAGGTAGGGCTGTTCCAGGATGGCTCTTCCTTCAGTCTCTGCTCCACTTTTGTCCCTGTTCTTTCTTTGGACAAGAACATTTCTGGGTTAAAAACTTTGAGATGGGTGGGTGGCCCCATCCCTAGACCAGGGGTTGTGCCTGTCTACTGGAGGTGGTTTCTACAGGTTCTATCTCCCCCTCCTCTGCTCATTTCGGCGAAAGACATCCCTGTCGTGTCCTGGAAGCTTCTCATTTCCCTGGTGTGTGGGACCCTCCAGTGGCTATCCTCAGAGCCTCATCCCTCCCCCGCTACATATTTTTTTTTTCAATTTGCTGACACTCCGTACCTCTCTCCCATCCCCTCCAGTTCCTGATACTGCTCTCCTTATTTCCTCCCACTTCTGTCTCCCTCCCAGGTCCTCCTCCTCCCACCTACCGCTGTCATCCTGTTCCCCACTTAATGCAGGACCGAAGCATCTACACCCTCGTCTTCCTTCCTCCTAAGCTCTGCATGGTCTTCAGTTTATATTATGGGCATTGTGAGCTTTTGGGCTAATATCCATTTGAATTTGTTCTTGAGAGGTCAGTGTTTACTATGAGAAGATTTGACAGGAAATTAATAGTATAAACTGAGGCATGTTTGTGTAGGTCCAGTCTGTCTTTTTCAGGATAAATTATATTTCCTAAAGGCTTACTTCAGAGCAGAAAGCAAGCATAAGCACCTTAACCTTTATTGATAGCATGTTGTCTATGTCCAACACCAAGCCTATTGGTGTTGAGCTCTTATTGATTGAGCTCTCAAGACTGTAACTAAGATATCTGCTCACAGCACTTTCTGTTGAACCCAGTCTGCTGAAGAGTCTCACAGTGTCTACACGCTTAGAGTATTTTTGAAGCTTCATCGTTTGCTGCTTGTATCATAATGACAAAAAGAGGCGTAAGAGCAAATGTTCAAATAGAACGAAGCTGATAAAAGTTGGTATTCTTGCTCTGCTACTGTCTCCCACTGGGGACACTTGGCAAGAGCAGCAATCAGACTTTCATGGGATTCCACTCAGGACATTTGTATCAAATTTTGTTAAAAAGTTTGGGGATCAACCTTAAATTTTGCTTTGCTAATAGGAGCAATTATGAAGGGCACATAATTAATTATAAGTCTTGCACAGTCCTGGAGCTTCATAGTTTTTCTTTTTCTTTTTTTATATTCACAGCCACCCTCCTCCCTAACTTACTAATGCACCTGTACAAATCCCTTCCCTCACTACTCCCCCCTTCTCCTCAGGGACAGGCAGCCCCCCTTTGGCACAACCTCTCCCGTCAGGTCTAGGCATCCTCTCTCCCACTGAGCAGTCCAAGTAGGGGGAAGGGGATTCAGAGTCAGGGAACAGAGACTGAGACAACCCCCACCCCACTTGTCACAGGAACCACCTGAACACCAAGCTTCATGTTTGCTACAGAGGTGTACGGGGCCTAGGTCCAGCTTCTGTGTGCTCTCTGGTTGACTCAGTATGGTGTCTGGTAGAGGACGAGAGATTTCTATCAAGAATGCCTTGTTCTGTGGACTGTCCTTAATTCTCAATACAGCTAAAGAGGAATTTGTTTGGAAGAGTAGTTAATTCTCAATACAGCTAAAGAGAAATTTGTTTGGAAGAGTGGTTTAGGTGGTTTTGTTGTTATTGTTTTGTGCTTTTATTTGTTTCAGATAAGATGCTGATTATTAATTTGTTTTCAAGTTTTTAAAAACAAGCAGGAAGTTATTACAGAGAACCTGTAATTAGGGCTGCCAATTCAAACTGAGTCTTGGATTGACACATTGACCTGGTTTGGGTCACACTGCCTAAAGCAGGTAGATACTTGCCTAGATGAAGCTGAGAGGATTTATAGATACAAGGCTTTAAATCACTGAGCATGAGAAAGCCACTCATGGGAATGGTCAGCGTACAGCAAGGGCACTCCTCAGAGAATGGCCACTTCATTTTGCTACTAATGAGGCGGCAATGCCAGGCTACTGTGGATTTTACCCAAGGTGTCGGATAGGCGCTTTTTAATGAAGTCTCAAATATATTTTGCATGCTTTTACCCAGCAGCCTAACCATGCTTCAAAGTTCCCATCGTTTGATTGATCTCACTCATCCTATTTGGGGGTGCGGGTATAGAGGTGGGGGAAAACATCAATAACTGGTGGGAGGCAGATTCCACCAGAAAGCAATAAACTTCAGAATTAAATAAGAATCTATTTGATAGTGTTAATTTTTCTCATTCTATGTATACAGTCCCATGACCATAACTTCCTTTGCAACAGACCACTCATTAGCTGTAGCCCACAGCAGTTAATTTCCCGGTTCTTCCTCCCAGCACTTCACTTTATTTGTTTAACTGACAGGCTTTTGAAGCAAGCCTGCTAAAGCCTGCAAGAATTCCTGGCTTTTCTCCCCTTTCGTTCTTGTTATTATTAGGAATATGGACAAGATGCTAGTGTGTATACTCCATCTGAAAATTGTGCAGGATTTTCTATCTCTTGGGAAAGAATCAAATTGCTTCTTAATCGTCCAGGACTCAATTCTGTAACTATTCACAGGCAAAATTCTTGTTAGCGCCAAGGGGAGTTTTGCCCTCATTTAAGGTTATAGGATCAAGTGGTAAAGGTATTTATAGTCACCTCATTCTCTCCAGGAAAATAAGTTAAACTTGATATGTGGAAATGGCTAAATATACTGTAGCCATCTTTCTGTTTGCTTAAACAGTTTCTGCTAAAATAATTCAGTGAAAAGATTCACAGAAAGGAGAAAATAAAGTAAGTGGCAATGAGAATTTTTACTCCTGATTGTTTTCCTCCCCATTTTGCCTAACAAAATGTAAATTTCACTTGCAGGACATGGCAAAATTTAAAAAGTTACTGATTTCACAGCCAAATGAAGAGGCCATATTTTTGTGATTTTTCTCTCCTAAATCTTTTGGAAAACCAGTATTGTTATTAGCACTTTGAAATCCAGCCACAATCAAACAGTCCTAGTTTGACATTTGCTGTCCTTAATATTATGAGTACTTCATCTCTCTGTGGTAGTTTCTGGCTCTCTCAACAGGTTTCACTTTGCCACATTTCCTTTAAAATTTTCCTTCTAAAGTGCACATAAAATAATAAAGACCACAGTTTAAGGCAAGCTCTCGGCACTTCCCCAATTGTACAACTATCGCTCTGTGGAAATGCTTGGCTCTTTGCTCTTAATTCTCTAATTTATGACTGAGTCAGGTGAATTAGTTATTCTTTGGCTTCCTCTAGATAAAAATTCTGATGAGACACACAGGCCCTAAATTTTACATAAATATTAATATTATCTACATAATAGTGAAACTATATAAATTAAAGCCAATCAGTACATTTCCACTTTGTATACAATTCTACGGACTTGCTTATGATTTTTTCCAGTTAATAACTAGATCAGTCCCAAGAACAAAGATTTTTTTTTAACTCTATAAAATGATGTTTGGCAAATGATTCTATCTCAAGACAGAAATTTATAGTTGAATTATCAGTAAAATAGAGATGCTAGTCTCTATATTGAAAGGTTGCTGGAACAGTAAAGCAAGACTTCCTACTCCTTCTCCAAACTAGCTAAAGAAATGCTAGCTGCTTAGGTTATATTATATTTAAAAGTAGAGGGCAGTGAAAAACATTTACAATAACTCAGGTCTTGGTAGACTTGGATACATCACCCACACTTTGCCCTGTCAGTAGCCTATTCTTCTTCTAGCTTTAAGATTTCAGTGTTGATATGTTCAAGAATATAATGCTGTTTTGTTTTGTCACCTAATATACAAATATCCTTTCCTTAAATGGCTTTAATAAACCTGATATTTTTCAGAAGTTTATTAATACAGTTCTAGCAAATCTCTGACTTTGCTATTAATTAGACTAGCTTTTCTTCTGGTATCTATATTAGAGGTACGTAAAATTTGTTTTTTTTTTTTCAAGGACAAACAAATTGATTTACATGAAGAACTAGACCCTTCAGTTTTATAGCACAAAAGTCATTAGAATGATTGCCTATGCCTTTTGTATTAATAATCAAATCTACCTCTTAGTAATTTGACTAAGGAAAACAAGAAATGAAATTTAAAAGACCTCAGTGGAGTGATAATTATTTACACACTGAAATTTCCCTTAGGTTAAGAACACTATATCGTCTATTCTTCTTTTTACTAGACATTTAATGTATTTACACTTCAAATATTATTCCCTTTCCAGGTTTCCCCATCTCCCATTCCCCCTCCCCCTGCTTCTATGAGGATGCAACCCCTCCTAGTTACCTACTCCCACCTCAACACCCTGGCATTCCCCTACACTGGAGAAATGAGCCTTCCCAGGACCAAGGGCCTCTCCTCCTATTGATGCCAGACAATGCCATTCTCTGTTGCATATGAGGCTGAAGCCATGGGTCTTCCAGGTGGACTCTATGGTTGGTGATTTAGTCCCTGGGAGTTCTGGTTAGTTGATATTATGTCTCTTACTATGGGGTTGCAAACTCCTTCAGCTACCTCAGTCCTTTTAATAAGTCCTCCATTGGAGACAGCTATATCAGGCTCCTGTCAGAATCCACCTGTTGGTATCCCCAACAGTGACTGGGCTTGGTGACTGCATGTGGGATGGATCTCCATGTGTGACAGTCTCTGGATGGCCTTTCCTTTAGTCTCTGCTCCACACTTTGTCTCCATATTTCCTCTTGGAAGCATTTTGTTTCCCCTTTTAAGAAGTACTGAAACATCCACACTTTTGTCTATCATCTTGAGCTACATTTGGTCTGCAAATTTTATCTTGGATATTCAGAGCTTTTGGGCTAATATCCACTATCAGTGAGTGCATACTATGTGTGTTCTTTTGTGACTGTGTTACCTCACTCAGGACAGTATTTTCTAGTTCCATCCATTTATTTGCCTATGAATTTCATGAAGTCATTGTTTTTAATGGCTGAGTAATATTCCATTGTGTAAATGTTCCACATTTTCTGTAACCATTCGTCTGTTGAAGGGCATCTGGTTTTTTCCAGCTTCTGGCTATTATAAATAAGGCTGCTGTGAAGACAGTGGAGTACGTGTCTTTGTTATATGTTGGGGCATCTTTTGGTATATGACCAAGAGAGGTGTAGCTGGGTCCTCAGGTAGTTCAATGTCCAATTTTCTGAGGAACCTTCAGACTGATTTCCAGAATGGTTGTACCAGTCTGCCATCCCACCAACAATGGAGGAGTGTTCCTCTTTCTCCACATCCTCGCTAGCATCTGCTGTCACCTGAGTTTTTGATCTTAGCCATTCTGACTGGTGTGAGGTGGAATCTCAGGGTTGTTTTGATTTGCATTTTCCTGATGACTAAGTATATTGAACATTTCTTTAGTTGCTTCTTTGTTTAGTTCTGTACCCCATTTTTGATAGGGTTATTTGGTTTGCTGGAGTCTAACTTTGTATTCAAGATATGTCTACAATAAATAAGTCTAACTTGATTTCTTGTTTCAGTATTGTTTTTCAAAAAAAATCCTTTTATATTTTCAAGTTCCAACTATTTTCCTTTCTTAAGTATTTACTAGGATCATGTCTCCATTGGATTCCTTCCATCAAAGGAGAGCCTGATAGAAACGATAACTGTATATGCTAATATTGATCACTTGAGTATCAATTTCAACTAAATACTTCAATGAGTTAAAGCTACTGCTTCGTGCATTCCTTCAATGTTGACAGTTACCCAGGACTACCTGTGTTGTTAGAGCTGTATGTTACAGACACAAATGTGAGACAGTTTATACAGTAACAGAAAGGTTGCAATTAACTTTACTTTTCAAACCACCAAACTATCAATGATAGATTCAAACAAAAGCACAAATGGAAAGGAGATTAAGATGAGACTACCTCACAGATGAAAAACATGACTGGATATATCCTGAGCCAGTTATTCTGGGCTATGGGGTTAGGCAGATGAGCGATTAGCAATCAGGCAAATAACGTAGTTGTAGAGTGGGTTTGCTGGATGAGAGCATGAGGATATTCTGACGGCCTGCCTTGAGCACCACTGTGTGCAGAAAACTTCCGAAACTTATCTCCCATATTTGCTTTAGTTATATCTGCGATGATAAATACAATGCAAAGCAAAACAAATAGCACGTTCTTTGTCTCCACTGGACCCTTTGTCTTTTCTTTCCTCACTTCCTTTTCTGATTGTCCCTTCTCCACTGAGGTCTCCACACTGAGGCCGGCTACCACTCACCCAGGAGATTTCATTGTTGGGATTTTTCATCATGAGAGGCAAAGATCAAAACATGACCACCAGTGTCCTGAATTTCCCTTTCCTTTGTTAAGAAAAATACCCTGTCTCTCCCCTGAGAGACTCACGATGTCCGGGTGAATTTGAGTCATATTGGTTCAGTCCTGGTTTATCTTCACTCCTCAAATAACTTTCCCTAGTATTCTGTTTCTGACTGTCTCCCAATGAAAGCAGTAACACAACTCCAAATCACTCATGGACATCTGACATCTTTATTGATTTAGGGGAATTCTATACTTTCTCTATGTTTAATTTGATTATTGGGGTTATTGTTGTTGTTGTTGTTGCTGTTGTTATTTTCAATGCTATTGAAGGGTTTTAGATGAAGAACATCCTATTCTATAAGTCAAGATCTTAACATCACTCAGTTTCTTAATTTCTGACTCCATCCAGTTATAATATTTGCTTAGGCCCTGGATGATTTAATTTGGAATCCATATTTAAGGTAAAAATAACCACAAATAAAATTTAATGGCAGTTTAAGATGTTTTTAGGAATATGTATATAAATCCATCCCATAATGCGTTTAATTTTAAATATCATGTCTTTATTTTAAGGTCATGCATTACTCTTACTCATGTACACTTGAAAAGTTTACTGATAATTTAGCAGCTTATGTCTTTTTATAGGTGAGTTGTGTCCATTAATATTGAGAGATATTAAATACAAATGACTCTTGGTTCTTGTTATATTTGTTTTTGTAAATAGCTACACGTACTTGTGGTTTTCTCCTTTTGACTTTGTTGTGGGATGCTTAATATCTTGCCTTTTCTTTGGCATAGATATCTTCCTTGTATTGGAGTTTTCCTTCTAGGATCCTCTGTAGGCCTCATCCCAGGTATGCAAGGTTGGTTCAATATACAAAAATCCACTAACATAATCTACCATATAAACAAATGGAAAGAAAAAAAATCACATAATCATCTCCTTAGGTGCAGAAAAAGCATTTGACAAAATAAAACACCCCTTCATGTTAAAAGTATTGGAGAGATCAGGGAATCAAGGCCCACACTTAAACATATTAAAAGCAATTCACTGCAAACCAACAGCAATATCAAATTAAATGGAGAGATTTTTGAAGCAATTCCACTAAAATCAGGGGCAAGACAAGGATGCCCACTCTCCCCATATCTATTCTGTATAATACTTGAACTGCTAGCCAAAACAATAAGACAAACAATCAAAAAAAACAAAACAAAAAAAAAAACAAGGGCGTACAAATTGGCAAAGAAGAATTAAAGGTATCACTATTTGCAGATGATAGGATAGTATTCATAAGCAACCCCAAAAATTCTACCAGAGAACTTCTCCAGCTGATAAATAACTTCAGCAAAGTGGCTGGATATAAAATTAACTCAAATAAATCAGTAGCATTCCTTTATACAAATGATAAACAGGCAGAGGAAGAAATTAGGGAAACAATGCCATTCACAATAGCCACAGAGAATATAAAATATATTGGGATAACTTTAATCAAACAAGTGAAAAATATGCATGATAAGAACTTCAAGTCTCTCAAAAAAGAAATTTTAGAAGATCTCAGAAAATGGAGAGATCTCCCATGCTCATGGACTGGGAGATTTACATAGTGAAAATGACCATCTTACCAAAAGCAATCCACAGATTCAATGCAGTTCCCATCAAATATCCTACTCAATTCTTCACAGAGATAGAAAGAGCAATTCTTAAATTCATCTGGAAAGGGAAAAAAACCCAGAATACCGAAAACAATTCTCAACAATAAAAGAATGGTTGGGGGAATCACCATCCCTGACCTCAAGTTATACTACAGAGCAGTAGTGATAAAAACTGCATAGTTTTGGTACAGAGACTGACAGGTTGATCAAAGGAATAGAACTGAAATCAAACCACACACTTACAACACATTTGATCTTTGACAAAGGAGCCAAAAATATATAATGAACAAAGAAAAAAAGAAAGCATCCTCAATAAATGGTGCTGGTCTAACTGTCTGTATGAAGAAAAATAAAAATAAACCCATATTTGTCACTATGCACAAAGCTCAAGTCCGAGTGGATAAAAACCAGATACCCTCAATCTAATAAAAGAGAAAATGGGAAAGAGCCTTGATCTCATTGGCACCAGGAGAAATTTCCTAAACAGAACTCCAATGGCTCAGGCTCTAAGATCAAGAATTGATAAATGGGACCTCATGAAACTGGAAAGCTTCTGTAAGACAAAGGACATAGTCAATAAGACAAATCTGCAACCTACAGATTGGGGAACAAATCTTTATTAACCCCACATCTGATAGAGGGCTAATAGCTAAAATATATAAAGAACTCAAGAAGCTAACCACCAAAAAACCAAAGAACCCAATCAAAAAATGAGGCATAGAACTAAAGAAAGAATTCACAACAGAGAAATCTCGAACATCTGAGGAGCACCTAAAGAACTGTTAAAGCTTCTTAGTGATCAGAGAAATGCAAATCAAAACCACTCTGAGATCCCATCTTATACCAGGTGACAGCACATGTTGGCAAGGATGTGGAGAAAGAGGAACACTCCTCCATTGCTGTTGGGATTGCAAACTGGTACAACCATTCTGGAAATCAATTCGGAGGTTCCTCTGAAAATTGGAAATAGACTTCCTAAAGACCCAGAAATACCACTCTTAGGAACAAACCTAAAAGATGCCCCACCATGCCCCAGGGGCACATTTTCCACTATGTTCATAGAGGCCTTATTTGTGATAGTCAGAAGCTGGAAACGACCCAGATATGCCATGACGTATACATACAGAATGGATACAGAAAATGTGGTTCATTTACACAATGGAATACTACTTAGCTGTTAAGAACAAGGACATCCTCAGTTTTGCAAGCAAATGCATGGAACTAGAAAATATCATCCTGAGTGAGGTAACTCAGACCCAAAAGGACAAGCATAGTCTCTTCTCACTAATAAATATTAGCCAAGAAAAAAAAGTACTCAATACCCATGGTACAATCCACAGAATTCAAAAAGGTCAACAAACTGAAGGGCCCAAGTGAGGATGCCTCAGTCCCACTTGGGAGGGAGAAGAAAGCAGCCACAAGGGAACAGGGAGGGAGAGACAGGAGAGGGTTAGTGGATGGGGATGGGGAGGGAGAGGGAAACAAGATCTGACAGTGGGGGGGGGAAAAGTCTGAAGCATTAAGGGCCAGCAGAAAGGATGGAAACAGGCCACCTCCGGAGGAAAGAGGTTGGAAGGACCCTCCATAATATACCAGAGACCTGGAAATGGAGAGGCTCTCATGACTCAAAGGGGGAACCTTAGATGAAATGCCCTACAGTGGGAAGAGGGTACTTGTTGAGCCCACCTCCAGCAGAAAGACAGGGCATCAAGTGAGCAATGAGGTTGTTATCCCACAGTCAGAACTCTGACCCATAATTCTTCCAGTCTGTAAAAAATGCAGGGATGGAAATGGAGAAGGGCCTGAGGAAAAGAAGGTCCAGCGACAGGTCCAAAATGGGATCCAGCTTAAGGGAAGGCCCCAGGACCCAACACGATTACTGAGGCTATGGGGAGCTCACAAAAAGGGACCTATCATGAGTGACCTCTGAAGGGCCCAGCAAGCAGCTGAAAGAGTCAGATGCAGATATGTGCACCCAACCAATGAACAGAAGCTGCTGAACCCTGTGTTGAATTAGGGAAAAGCTGAAGGAAGCTGAGGAGGAAGGCAACCCTGTAGGAGGACCAGCAGTCTCAATTATCCTGGACCCCAAGATCTGTCAGACACTGGATCAGCAACCAGGCAGCATACACCAGCTGAGATGAGGCCTCCAACACATAGCAGCAGAGGACTCCTGGGTCCGAGTTTAGTCAGAGAAGATGCACCTAACCCTCAAGAGACTGGAGGCCCCAGGAAGTTTACAAGTCTGGTGGGGTGTGGGAACATCCTCCTGGATACTGTGTGGGGGTTTGTTTGGGGGGATTGTATGGGGGGACAGGGAGTAAGTATGGGATGTGGAACAGTTGGACTGGGAGGGGAATAAATCTGGAGTGTGAAAGTAAATAAAAAATTTTAAAAAAAAGAGTAAGTTTCTGGCTACAGCTTAGAGAAAGGAGGCTGCGACTTTCTAATGAGTGTTTCCAAGATAGGCTTGGCAACTAATTGTGAGCTTGCCTTTGGTCAACAAGCACAGACCTGGTCCTTAAATATGCTTAACACATTTAATTGCAATCCATGGTCATAACAGTATTAAATTTTATGATCAGAAATACCAAAAGACCGTTGATCTCCCTGTCAAGTGAGTAAATGCTGGCAAATTATCAAAATCTGATCTTAATAAAATTATATTAGTCACCTTGTAAGGTGTCATCTCAGAGTTGCGCTGAGATCAAAGACCTGATCTGAATGTGTCAAACCAATTGCAAGATGCAAGTGGCTGTGAGTTAGAAAGAATTGACCGGCTGAGACCGTACGAGAATTTGTTGCTAAAGGAAAAATGTATTTTTGCCCGTTATGAGTCGAGGCCCAGGCATATCCTTCTAGCGTAGTAACTGGTCATCGAGATTCAGACCTGTGTTTTATGCTGGTGTACAATTATCAACAAATAACAGTGACAACCCAGTAAATGTTTTAGGCTACAGATTAAACAAAATTGTTGAGAACACTGACCAGGTAATCCCAATGAAGCAAAATAATCCCAAAATTATTATTATTATCATTAAACTAATTCAAGAGACATCAAAAATTCTCTGGCCTCATATTTCTTGCTGAAATAATAAAAAATAATTACTATCTAGTCCACAGCAAAGGATAGCTTTAAGGGCATAAATTCCCTAATGCATGATGTGTCCTATAAAATACTATTCAAATCAAATATTTATTGAACAATTATTATTATAACTGCAAAATATTATGAATGCTTTTGGGGATTCTTGTGTTAATTGAAGGGGGGGGGAAAGAAGGAATTCTGTGCTCTTGCTGCTGTAGAGATGTCTCAGTCGTCACGCTCATTCGTACTCTTGCACGGATCCAGATTCAGTTCTCAATCCCTCCTGGCTGCTTCCCAAAAACTGTACCTCAGTTACAAAAGCTCTGACATCTTCTGACCACTACTGGTTCCTGCACCAGATCATGCATATACATAGACTCAGGGAAAAACATTAATGTAAGATAAAACAATAGAACGAAATCTAAAACAGTGTTTAAATTTAAAAAAAAATTCTGTTATCTTATGAAACCCTCATATCATCACTGGAGATAGCAACAAGCAATAGTCAATATATAAACAAATCAATCAATAAACAAACAAACTAAATAAATAAATAAATAAATATAAATGTCCTAATCATATACCAAAAGGGATCGAAGTAATGAGAAAAGTAGAGGCATGTAAAATGCTACAGGTTGAAGATTATTGAAAAATTCACCAGGGATGTAAGTTAGGGATGATGGTCTCCTTCTAAGAGAGTGGTGCTTGAACAATGACTGAGGGCAGCGAAGATGCGAAATGCTGCAAGACTAAGGGATTGTCCTAAGGTAGAGAAAAATGGTAGGGTTTAGACACAGGGGTTACACGTTTTTGACTGTTACTTTAAAATCTATTTAACTATTTTTCTAAAACTAGAGTGAAATGGCAAGAAATGCAGAAATCCAGCAGAAGGTGGTTACAGCAATGTTACTGAGGATTGTAACTGGGTCCAGGATTACAGCAGTACAGGTACCTGGAAGTAATCCTTTCTGAGGTATATCTCCTAGTATAGACAGCAGGATCTACTAGTGTGTTAAATGCAGTGTATAAACAAGAAAAACCAGGATCACTTGTAGGTTTAGGGCTTGATTCATTGAGAGAGGGTGTAGATTTGGGGCATGGAAGGCTGAGTTTGGGCTACTACACCTCCAAGTGGAAATGTTGAGCAGTCAATTAACTGTGTGAAATTAACTGTATGAATGTGGAAATCAAGAGTCTAGAAATGTAAACTTGGAAGATCAACAGGTAGTTAGTACTTCAAAGCATGAGATTAGAAAAGATTAAACCTCAAGGACCTAAGTAAAATGTAAGACGCTGACACATGGGTGCACTGATATTTAGTTTGCTGGACTTATTGAGGAACCAGCAGGAAATAAGAAGAAAGAGTAACTACTGACATGAAAAGGGAATCAGGAGATGGCTGTGTACTGGGAGTACAATGAAGATCAAGGTGAGCAATGTGTTATTAAAGGTCAATGAGATAGGAATAGTGGCTAGTGGTAACACAGTTTAGTAACGTGGTGATCATGACAGAAAACAGTGTTATCTCTAGGGGCAATGGAAGATTAGGACAGCTACCTGTCCTAGGCCCAGGTCGTAGAGGAAGAAACAAACAAACAAAAACCCAGAGCCTACCAAAGGAAACTGACAGACAGCATCCCTATCAGGAAGAATCAGACTTCCATCAGAGTAAGGTGAAAAGTGTTTAGAGAACAGTTTAAAGATCTAGAGATTGAGAATCTAATCCTCCTTTGATCCCTGAAGATTGTTGGAGTTCAAAGTCATGAACTGTATCTTGACAAGTTCATATACCTGTAGGTCAAGTTCAGACTTCTAAGTGCCACAAGGATCTACAATTTCCCTTTCAACCCTGAGAATTAGGAAGTCTGGAGGAAGCATACGCATTGCTCTCCTTTGAAAATATCTCTGTATGCTTGAATGCAGTTTGAGTATGTCCCCCCAAGGTTTCTGTGATAGAAACCTTGATAGATCCCTACAGTGACAATATTGAAGGACAATTGAACCTTTAAGATGTAGGTCTTAGTGGCAGGTAGCTGGACAAGGGAATAGTTTGGTTTGGAGGTAATGGTAATACCAAGGAATGAATTAGTTCTTGAAAGAGCAGGTTGGTGCAAAGCAGAGCTAGACTCTGCAGTCAGCCATTTCTTCTGCCGCTCTACCTTGCTCTGATGAGAAGCCTAATGCCAGAGTCAAGGTAAAGTTCTGAACCTTCAAATTTATAAGGCAAATAAAATCCCTTTCCTTATGGATTATCTTGTATCTGATAATTATTTAACAAAGATGTCTCTGGAGATAATGTAAGGAATACCATAAACAGTAACTCTTTATTGTCCTCTATACGGGAACTGAGGAATTCTCAGGAAACTACATGTAATTTCTAATGTTTGTGATCTATTAACAAGAACTAAAGACTTTAGAGAAAGTGTAGTCTCAAAAAGATTTTTCATTAGCATCTCTTCAAAGAATAAGTTAGGAAGGTACCCACAAGAGAAATAAGGATGAGTTACCTATGCACACAAGATACATTTAATTTAGCCTCATAAAAACAGTGGGGGAGAATTAGCTATCCCATTTGGATAACAAAAGATAGCCTTTACTATTGGCTCTCAAATTTCTATGAAGCATATGTTCTGGGACTTTTCATGGTTGTTTTTTGTGTACATTTGCATGCTTACAATGTTTTTTGGTCTGTTAGAAAACAAATATTTGGTAAGAGTTACTTGTATATTCGTCTAAAGCAGCTACTGTGAAGGTTGCTTTTCAATGTTCATTGATTGGATAGTTTATCAATTCAATATCTTTCATACAATGATTATGGGTATTTATTCTGTATAAGGCACCAATATTTCTTTTATTATGTTTTCTATTCTCTGTCCAACATTGGTGATGAAATCTATTTTTTTTTAAATCTTTAATTTGAGGTTGTTTATATGCCAAGAAATATGTGAGAAAATCCCTAAATATAAAACAAGCTGAGGAAAAGATCTTTTCCATGATAAGTTTGATACACAAACATTGGAGATGTAATACTTTTATTAGAGTTATTGACTATGGCTTACTATTTTTAGCAATTTATTCCAATTTACTCATTCAACCAAATCACTAAAAGTTCCGTGCCGCGATTAACGAATTCAGAAGTTTGACAGCCCTGATTTAGAATGTTGTTTCCACAAATGTGAACACATTTAGACAAATTTCTGATTCTTCTAAGATTCGGCATCTTCATGGATTACACATGAATAATCCACTTCACGGGATTCCGGAAAAGATTAAGATAAACACTGTGAATGCCTTCAACATAGAGTCTAAAACATGCGTTCCACTAATTACTACTACTACTACTACTACTACTACTACTACTACTACTATTAAATTCAAGATATAGTGGACAACGGGAAAAATAAGTGAGACATGTTTTCTAATACCAAGAAGCACATGCTTCCTCGGAGAAATGCACACTCGTAGCTGCAGTGGGCAATATAAGTACTGAAAAGCAATCATGGAGGTCAAAAACCACAGAGGAGGAAGTCATAAAACAACGAGGTAAAATTTCGGGTGAGGTTTATGTAATTCTCTAGTTAAATAATTGCCACTAGCTGAGTGTCCATAAAAGTAAATCTAGCGGTTATAGGTTGATGCGACAGTAACTATAGCTACCCAGTCCAGGAATAGAGCTGTGGCACTCGTGACTTCAGAAAACAAATTTAAGTGGATGGAACAAGTCAAAGGTATCGAACAGAGTCACATAGGAGCTGGAGAAGCATGTTAAGGCGCCAAGAGTTATGGATATAAGGAAAAGCACCCGCGTTTAGCCCCCTGTATCCTTGCCTTGCTGTACCTCTAAAGGAACAGAGGCAAATCTCACCATCACAGCACTTCTCATCCCAACTGGCTACTCCACCCCTGTGGCATCGGGAGAGAATCCCACAGGAGACTGTGGGAGGGAAGATGCAGAGTGGAAACGCTTGACAGGAATGCTCTTTCTCTTTTGAAGATTTTTTGAGATTCAGTCAAGAAAGTAAATCCTTTGTGCACAGCAAGGTGATTTGAATCAAAATGAGATTCTGAGGATCACTTTCCAGTGTGTCTTATGTTGTATTTCAGAGTTGCACTCTGTAAAGACTGGTTTGTGTCCTCTAAGCCTCCCTGCCCATTAGATGTGGTTATTTTTGTCTTGGGCTCATTAAACAAAGTACTGGCAGGGTTCAGGCTCTGGCTTCTGTTGAAAGTGATTTCATCTATTGTAACCGTGTTGTGCAATATTATAACAGTAAGCTTCTGTCAGAGCTCTGAGCTCTGAAATAGACCGGCAGGACCTCCCTTACTTTAGCCCCGAGAATGTCACCATTGTGCAGTGGTTCTGACAAGCAATGACAGGGAAACCCACAGGTGGGACTTCATCTATTTGTTCTCTCCTTGAAGAATGTAGAACAGAGTAATAGTAGCTGGAAGCTCTCGCAAAGACAGTAAATGCTCCTGGACTTAAAGCTTCATTTCAAAGACTAAAGGCAGAAAGACTGGCTGATTAGAAAAGAAAGGGAAGCCCATTTAAGATTAGAAGCAGGCTTGGCCTCTGGTTAAAGCAAAGGAGTGAGACCAGCCTAGACTGGATGAATTCCAAGTCAAGTAAGCCATCTAGACATTAAACTTAAGCTTTTCGCTTGGAAGGGAGAGTTGCCCCCATGTCTCCAGTGTATGCTGTCCTTGTAGCCCAAGGCTCACTAGTTTAAATGAAGCTTACATATACTAAGGAAATCTGGAGGGAGTTCCACTTAGGAGGAAGCCCAAAAGACTGAAATTATTAAGGCATGAACATCAGCGGAAAAGGACATCAGCCTTTTTGGCAAAAGCAGTGTAGATTAGGGGAAAGGCGGGCCCTTAATCAGCTGGAGGCAAATTTTATTATTATTTAAAATGATTCAGAGAATTAATTGTTTGGCTGCAATATCCCTTTGGATGAGAATACAGAAGCAGCTTCTCAGATATATCAATTTTATTCATATGAAGCAATAATAGGAGGCAATTTATTTTTTTTTCAGACCTCTTATGCTTTCAGACATCCAATATTTATCAGCTCTTCACAGTACAAATAGTAAAAAGCACATTAAAACAAATAAGAAATGAGAGCTGAGAAAATAATAAGTCTTTTTCCCTCTGATCAAAATTAAAACTCCAGTATGACATTAGGTTTTTATAGGCTTTATTTTAATTTCAGGATATCTGAAGCTCTACCCACCCCCAACCATTTACCTTAGTAGCCAGGTGACATTTTCTCCCACTCATTCCGTATGTTTATTATGAGGATGTCCTTTGAATTGATGGAGCACAGCCCCGTTTCTTCAGCCACTGAACATGGCAGACGCCAGTATTAATTGTCAGTATTTTCCAGTGAAATCTAGACCACGGTTCATATAAGACAATGGAAGCAATTACATTTTTTTTTCCCTTACAAACAATGGCATTTCTGTGCTTTCTTACTTTCCTGGAGTTGAGTATTTTTTAGGGTGTAATGATAAAATATTGTGATAGATGGCAGTTCTCTTCTCCTAACTGTACTAAAAGCAAAACACTTATTCCTAAGGAATAGTTGTGGCTTATACAAATACAATTCTTTTTTTCTTTCTTTTCAATATAGAGTAAGCCACTCTCCATTTAAAGGATCAGTCCGTGTACAATCACAGTCCCTGGTAGTCTGCCAAACACAATAGGGCATTAATTAACATGTGCTTGGGGATTCATCAACATGCACAGTGGTAGCAAGCAATTGGAGCCTTTTTCCCTCCCCTTTTCCACTCTGCGCTGACAGCATTCATGAAAGATCTACTCTAGTATGTAAATCAGTTCTTGCTAAACTCCTTGTAATGGAGTCCCTTTATTTTTCAAAGCTGTTGTCAGAGCTACTCCCATATCTTAGAAAGACACTCACTCTGTCTCTTTCTCTTGTTTAAAAATCCGACTACAGTGGGCAAAAATAACATATTTGTTTACTTGTCATGTAGACTGCACCGTAAATAAATCATCTGATAAATTACTTCCCCAATATGAGCGGAATGAGATTCATTTCCCTTAATGTTGCACCAATGGGAAGGGCAGAATTGCTTTCCCTGTTAGCCCAGGGTGACTGTGTGCTGGCCTGCTAGCTTGTTTGAGTGCTGAGAGAAATACTGTGCAGCCAGCTTTTGCCACCTGGTACAAGCAGGTGAAAAACAAAATAAGAGGAGTGAATTGGATTTCAGTTAGTTCTCAGATGTTCTTTGTGCCTCTGGCTTTGCTGAGCCCTGCTGACTGCACCAATTTCAGCACCTTCTGCGGGTTCTTTGTTGTAGGTTCACTTTAGAACTGGGTGGAGCACATTTGGACAATAGGAAATCCGTCCCCTTGAAGTAAAGGGTAGAATGAAAGAAACAGAAAACGGTGTCCATATCTTTACTTTAAAAGTAGAACATATGTTTCAGTTTTATCTGAGTTCTAGATAGCAAAATGGATGGCTACTTTTCAAAGTAAAACAATATGTGGAAAGTGCTTAGCAAGGTACTGAAGTAAATGCCTAAGAGAGGACAGGTGAAATCATTCTAACGAGTGGAGTTAGAGGGGTCGTTGTTATCTTCTATTGTCTTTTACGACCCAGAAATCACCAGCGTTATAAAAAGTACAATGTGATTTTTACGTTTTAATCATTTCTGAGATATATCTATGAAACGCTTAGCTTGGGGAAGCAGAGGATGTGGAACGTGAGAGCTCAGTCCGGTCCTCCCAGCTGTTTCATAAGCACGCGAGTTTCAAGAGCAGCTCAGAGATCATTTCTTCCCTCCCATCCTGTTCTACCGTTATTTGACCTTGAGACCCAGCTTCTTTTTTTGTAAAATGGAAGATGACTGTAAAAAGACGACGAGGTGACTGATGTGTGTAAAACGTTGACCGCATGCTGCCTGCAGAAACGATGGAATGGTAGACACACAAACGAGGCGCTCCAGACCCCTTTCTCCTTTGCGGAGGCAGAGAAGGTGTTCTTTGGTTCAGGTCAGGGGAAGACGACCTCCTTTTCCCTTTGTCTAACTCACTGATGCTCTAAGAAGCTGGGGTACAAACTCTGTTGAGCCCTCAGTGCTGTTGTTGTCTTCCACTGTACCCCTGATTTATGCCCTCTCATGAGAGCCAGATACCTTCACCTGACTTCATTAGAAAGGGCCCACATGATAACTTTTAATAAATACAGATTTCAAAATTTAAAATTTAAATGTTAACTGAAAAATGTGTCCTCATTAAATACACATTTTTTTTTCCTTACTGGAGACTTCTTGGAAAATGTTTCCAATTTATAAGTATTCCTCTTATCAACAATCCCTTATAATTATTTTTAAAATATCCTTTGAAATAAACATTTGAGAGAGTTCATATAATAGTTCCTTGAAACATGAAAATTTAGCTATAATACTGTACAGCTTGTTTTCCACTAAGAATATTTTTGTCAGTTATGAGACGTGCTGATGTTTCCATGAATTAATTCCCCTCCAGCTCTATTTATATCGTGCTTGGATTTTGAGGTTTTAAGTAAGTTTTGTTTAAGATTTGCTTTTACTCAACACAAGAAATTATAGGATGGTTTTACGATTAAATTAAATATGCTAAGTTATGGTTGAACTTGAGGTCCATGTGGGAAGGAGGTAGCTTCTGGGCTCTGCAGCCTGAGCTACCGCCTGGGCTGCAGAAGGTAAGGTCAGCTCCATAAGAAAGCACTTGCAGAGGAAGACTGTCCTTCTTTTAAGACAGAATAGCGTGTGTCCGTCTTTTACATTTGTGGCTGCACTTTAAGGAACTTCCTTCAGTCTGAAGGAGGGCTGCTCTCTATGGACACAGACCGGATATCAAAAGACGGTACCAGGATGAGGGGATGCAGACGTTTGGGCATGAAGACTTCACCTTTAATTTTCTTTTTACTATAGAATATGTAAGAAGTCGAGCCATGCAGAACTGCTGAAATGGAGATTATAGTGTTAACTGAAGAGATTATTTGTGGTGACAACAGAGCTGTTCGATTCAACTTTAGATAAATGCCAAGGAAACCACCTCCCTGTGTGGGTGGGTTTAGAAAGAAACAGCAGAAGAAAGCCAGAGCAGAGGAATTTGAACTTTGTCCCTGCTGTTTCCATAAGAGAAGATGAATGCAGTAACCTATAGGAATTACAGTTTCCTCTAACATCAGTGTCTTCTGAGAACATGTATAGGTTAGAAATACTAGCCTGGAGAACTATATATGCTATTGTCTTCCTAATCGTCATATAGCTGATCACTTAATTTTCAAAACAAAACTATGAATCATGTATTGTTATTTTCATCTCCATTGTACAGATACCTGAACAGAAGCACTGTGTATATAGACTTCTTGCCTAGAGCTTCCCCAGATGGATAGCAGCTCAGGGATGCTGCAATTCTGAACAGTTTGGTCCCAATATGGATACTCCCTTTGTACCCAAAAAATAGCTTGTCCTAGGAAGAAACTAAATTTGACAGATAAGATGTTTTACAGAATCTTGTCACCATCTCAATGCCACTAAAGTATATTTCTGGCCCTAAGTGAAGCTAGGATTGATTACAGAGAACCCTTAAGTAAACAAACATCAAACCACATCAACGATAATTAACTAGTGAGGTTAAATTTTTCCAGTTAGTCTATGTTTTGTGAAAGAATGCATAACATCTAGTCAGTTAAGACTATTAGTGACATTGAGTTATATATTATTTTGAGTAAGCCAGCACTGATAGAGCAAAAACTAAAGTAATTGCTATGTTTGGGGATTTTCAAAAAAATTACTATTGATGCTGTGGTGATTGTGACTTGAAATAATTATCAAGATGCCCCAGTTGTCAGTCTTGAGAAAATAAACTGCTACATGGCCTTCTTTGCTTCTTACTGGGTTAAAAAGCTGGTTTCAGTTCCCTCTTCCCATGGATTATACAAGATTGGAAGGGGAAGAACTAACACTAGTAAAGTTTTCCTATTAAATATTAATAGCAAAGAGTCCTTAATCTCCATATGTTGAGTTATGTATGTTGTGCACAAGGGAAACATGGTGTTTGAGAATCTGTCTGTGTAAAAGAAACTTTTCAGTACCAGTACATAACATACACCAAAAAGCCATTATTTTTAAAATAAAACATCACGATCTAAAACTATTTAACTCCCTTTGTGTCTAATCATTGTTCTCTGAACAAAGATTTTAACCTCTGGTTAGTGATAGCACTTTAGTAAAACTAAAGGTCAGGTTTCATCACCTGAGACCTGCTTACCACAGGACAAGAAACTCTGCCTCCCTTCCTCCTCCTCTATCTTATCCACACAAGTATCTGCATGCATACATATGTGTATGCAGTCACTTGTAGCGTCAATATTCATAAATCAGACCTTTCCATTGACACTGAAGAAGCAATAACTGTTAACGGAATAATTTTGCCTGCTCTCACATCTAAAGATCTAATATTCTTCTCATTTGTCTTCTTCCCTCACAAAATGGTCAAAATCATTGACAAAAAAATAACTGGCTGATTATTTTAAAATCAAATTACTTGTTATATACTAAAACTGACTGGTTTGGAGATGATTGCGAGGCTATCCTTGGCCAATTCTGGGATGTGGCTTTCTTTGCACATCTTGCCCAGTTCTCTCTCAGGTACTCATCCCTTAGAGTGGGAGCTTCACACTCACATTTCTTATCCCTCTACCACTTGAATACATTTTGATATAAGACTTTTTCTTAATGTTTATCTAGCGTAAAGTTGCTATGTAGCCAACAGAGGACAGAGGCTACTACACGAGAGTCTGGAGTTCACGGTGGCCTTCCCTGGTAATCTGGTCACTGAGGTCTTGTTGTTGAAGAGCGAATAAGTCAAGGGGAGAGTGTTTGAGGGATGATGGCATTCTGAAATTCCTCTTAACATATTTAATACCCATCTTCATAGAGTCACAATGGGCACCAAGCAAAGAACTTAAAAGTGCAGTACAGAATTCCACAGTTACCTTTAGAGATGTAATGATGGTGAAAGAAAAACATGAGTTAGATGCTATACTAAGGTTAGAGGCAGGTGACTCTGAATTACCACACCACAGACAATGACAACTGATAGGTAGCAAATAATACCACCTATATACGGACAGCACTAACTGAGTTTGGTGGGTTGTTAAAAAACAAAAAAAGGGGTTGGGGATTTGGCTCAGTGGTAGAGCGCTTGCCTGGCAAGCGAGGCCCAGGGTTCGGTCCCCAGCTAAAAAAAAAAAAAAACAAAAAAAAAAAAACAAAGAAAAAAGAAATTGGAAGGGGACATGGTAAATAGGGATATGGAGGAATTGAGGGAAAATTGTGGGAGAGATATAGTCACATTTCATTGCATAGATGTACAAAATTCTCAAAAACTTAGAAAGGAAAATACTTTAAAGCCGATAATTTCTGATCAGAAATACCAGAAACATAGCTGTGTTGAAATTTCCTTTTTAAAAACCAGCTAATTTTGAAGATGCTAGTAACAATGACCTTTGACCCTTTTTAATGACTCAATTTGTTTATCCCATTCAAAGTTTTAAGATACTTCCATTTAACTCTCTGATGGTAAATGTTTTATTGCCATATTTGATTAATCATGGAATATTAAAGAATATAAGCTCGACAGAGTCTAGTCCCCCATTGACATTCAAGGGCTTTCTACTATAAGATCAAGGTTAATGAAAGTTACCTCTGCAATTCCTCAGGCACTTGTGGTTGAGCAGTTCATTTAATTTCTATTCAGTTGGCATCCCCGAGTGGAGTACCTGCTCTGCTAGAGAAGCAGAAGACACACTCCGGATGAACTAGAAGCTAAGACACACAGCAGGTCATGTAAAATTGAAATTAACTTTTCTATTTGTCGTTTTCCTAATTAACATTATACTACCAGAATGGAATATTATTTAAATCTTTTTCACCCCATTGGAAGATTTGCTCTGCCCCGGAAAGCATGGTAGATCCAGGTGGAAACGAACTTGAGGGTCACACCTTGGCACCAAATAAGAACAAAGTAAGATTTTCTTTGCAAAGTCTACAGATTTTCACGTTTAAAAAAGGAGGCCAAGCCATGTGTGCTTTGTTGTATTTCATTTAAAAATCATATTTCAGCTTACCTCTTATTTATCCTTAATCAGTTTGTTTAGTCATCATAAATGAGAATTCTCTTCCCTCTAAGATAATGACCCTCTCAAACAAACACTAAGCTAGAGGGACCATTAATTTTATTTTATATGGAGACATAAAAAAATCATTGTACAGTGATTCTTCTTGGCTCTTTAACAGAGAATATGCCTCATTGCCAATACCTACAAAGTAATTATAAAAACACATCAAGGCCTTTGTACCCAGTTAACTGGAGCCAAAACTGGGTAAAAATATTAGGAACTACGTTTGCAAATATCTGAGGCCTTCTATTAAAGTCAGATGTCTTGGTGTCTGGATTTTCTCTCAGGCCTTACCTGCAGTCCGGGAGGTCCTATGGTCGAGACTACCCCACTGCCCTGCCTCCTCCTGCAGCCCTGTGTGTACATTTCTCTGCCTTTCATCCTTCCCTATCCTGCCCCATCCTCAGCAGCCACATTAGTTCTTGCCTGGGGCCTGTGTAGTTGCTATTGTACTGTCTTCCTGCCTTGAGTGATTCTGCAGTTTTATTTAAATGTCACTTTGTCACGAGTGTATTTACTGGTCACCAGTGTCTACACCACTCTCTGATCCCCTTATCTCTGACTTTCTACACTTCTCTACAATATTTTAAAATTTATCACTCTACCACTACATTTAAATGAGAGACCAGTAAGGACTAGTTTTCCTGTCTGCTGTTCCTTCAGCCTTCAGATAAACATTCCTCTTATCTTAGTGGGCTCTTAAAATAGAGCTGTTGAGTGAATGGATGGATGGATGGATGGATGGATGGATGGATGGATGGCTTATGTTTAGATTTTTTTTTCTCCTAAAACCAACCTTTGGGAAGGAGTACAGCTAATAAGAACCTGGATTGTTAAGTGAGCATTTCAACTTGAAACTCAGATTGAATCTTGATTCTATTGTTCATGTACCAAGATACTGAAAGCCAGATAGATAACATCTGTTTTGTTTTGTTCTTCTTATCTGAAACATCTTTATAGAAATACTCATCTTATTGAAGTATTTAAAAACAGGCCTTTGTCTAGTGTATAGCCGCTATATTCTATAGGTACCCAACTATTCAAGCCCCTTATGACATTAATCCTCTAACTCCTAAAGTATGGAAACTCATCTTATTTTACACCTATTTGATTATGCCCTTAGTGTTAGCACACACATGCCTGTACATATTCTTACACACACGCAATTGAGCATGTGGAGGGGACAGCTTGAGGAAGCCCTCTTTCTACATTTTGGATTTGGAGGATGAAACTCAGGTTGTTAGCCATGGTAGTAAGTGTTCTTACCCACTGGGCTATACTGCCAGGTTGGAACTTACAACTTCATTTAAAAAAAAATAAGAAAAGATTGCTTCCAGGTATTTCTTAATTGGATGGAGGGAAAATCAACCCTGGGAATTTGGAAATCCCCCCTACTTTGTCTACCTAAGAACGTCTCCCCGGTCTTTATGCTGGTAGAGTGCTGTGTTCATTGCAAGGTCCCTTTGTCTGTCCACCCAATCGCCTAATCTCACAGCTGCTCCTCACATAACCCACCTCTGTGATGCTGCCACTCTCTATGAAACCAAATTCTTTCATTTCCTAACATTCCTCCCAAACTCTCAAAACTACTGTCACTTTGCTGAAGGGCGTGTTTTAGAACCGTCTAGTTCTTGCAGGATCTCTTTATTAGCAAGTAAAACCTATCACTTCTAGAAGGATGCAAGCTTTCTGGCTGAAGCACTACATAAGGATTTTCTTCTGCATTACTGGAAATTTGACAAGTTTCTAAGGAAAGAGGAGAGTTCGCAGTTTCCACGGACTGTGTGAATGGGAAATTTGTATATAATCAAGGCTCGGACAAAATATTCCACTAATTATCTCATCCAATTGAATGCAGCCAGGATGCTAGAATATAGTGTTGTTACATGGACTAAAATGTTCTTTCCTTTACTATGTGTTTCACCTTTCAATGCACAGAAAAAACCCTACAACGAAAGTTATGAGCCAATGAGGAAGCCCTATGTTTAGTATCTGATTTTTTCATAGGTCAAAGAGATTAAATTGAGGACCATGATCCAGAATACCAGTTGTGAAACCAATTCAGAGAGTGGGAGCCCCAGGCAAGTCACCTAGCTGCTCCCTCTCCCTTCCCCAGGTAACACTGGAAGTTGCACATCCCCTTTCACTCGGGCTTTTGCATCTGTCTTTCTTCATCTAGTTTTCAAGTCAGGGATGGAAACTGTACTCCTCTGGTGTTGCTGCTCAGATTACAACATGCAAAGGAAGAAGGCTGCCCCTGCCAATTCCAGAGCCTGGAATTTGTAGCTCCCTGGCAGTTACGAGCTAAACTCTTTCCAAGACTCTCTCTATTTGCTCTCTAAGCAAGAACTCAGACAACTTCCAGCTATGGGAAGCACAGTTTCCTTATTGACCTTGTTTCTTATGGACTCGGGTTTTCCCAAGGCAGGTTTTTGTGGATATCAGATATTCAGCTGACCTTCAAATTCATACCACTGCATATGCAGGCTCTTGTAATATGCCTTAATATTCATTTAAATCTAACTGTTCATAATGAATGCCTTGCAAACAGTATCTTCATTTTAAAAATAATTTTAAGTTAGCATACAAAATAATGGTTTATTGTGACACCTTTAATATGCATATGTCTTTATATCACTTCTTTTTATTTATAAAAATCGTAGTACCTACATAAATGGCAGTAGCCTTGTGATTTATATTTCATACATTTCAGACAGGGAACATTGTTCAAAATAGCTATTTAATCAGTAATTATTATTTGCTATTACATTTGCATATTCCAGATCATATGTTTTAGAGCTAGTCTAGATGAACTGGGGATGAGTTTCCTAAATCTAAAGGTTATATATAAAGTTTTATCAGGGAATTCCATACCCAATCATTTATTTTCATAGATCCAGAGTGAAGCTGTGAATACCTAAGGAACATGAAGGGAGACAGACTGAAAATCACGAATCAACTAAAATACTAACCGTAACTCCAATTTTGCCATACTGCCCAGTGAATTCAATCACACAACACACTCTCTCTCTCTCTCTCACTCTCTCTCACTCACTCTCTCTCTCTCTCTCTCTCTCTCACACTCTCTCTCTCTCTCTCTCTCTCACACACACACACACACACTCACTCACAGACACACATACACACACAGACAGACACACACACTCACTCACAGACACACATACACACACAGACAGACATACACACACACTCATAGACACACACAGACAGACAAACAGACAGACAGACAAACAAAAAGACACACACACACACACACACATACACACGCACACACACATACACCCTGTACCAAAAAATAAGGATTTCTGTGGCAGCAGTACTCAAAGAGACAAAAAGATATGGAAAAGGATAGAAAAATGAAACAAAAGGAACCAGGAAATAGTAGGAGGCAGGAGTAAAACGTTGGGAAATAAAGGTCTACCATCCTGCAGAGGATGCCAGGACAATAATGAGTTGTATTAGCTCTCATCTGGGGAGAGAGTAGACAAGGACGTAGATTAAATTCTATAAATGTATGGATAACAAGAAAGCTTTAATGTCACAAAATTTTTAACAAAAATGACTATATTGTACTAGGTATTCCCAGCCTGACCACATGTTTTGGAGATTTAAATAAACATAAAACATTAGTAAAAGAATATTTCTTATAAAGCAGAGCTAATATAGAATTTATATAGATTTAAGAATGCTTAGCGAGGATGCGGAGAAAGAAGAATACTCCTCCATTGTTGGTGGGATTGCAGACTGGTACAACCATTCTGAAATCAGTCTGAGGTTCCTCAGAAAATTGGACATTGAACTGCCTGAGGATCCAGCTTATACCTCTCTTGGGCATATACCCAAAAGATGCCCCAACATATAAAAAAGACACGTGCTCCACTATGTTCATCGCAGCCTTATTTATAATAGCCAGAAGCTGGAAAGAACCCAGATGCTCTTAAACAGAGAAATGGATACAGAAAATGTGGTACATCTACACAATGGAATATTACTCAGCTATCAAAAACAATGACTTTATGAAATTCATAGGCAAATGGTCGGAACTGGAAAATATCATCCTGAGTGAGGTAACCCAATCACAGAAAAACACACACGGTATGCATTCGTTGATAAGTGGCTATTAGCCCAAATGCTTGAATTACCCTAGATGCCTAGAACAAATGAAACTCAAGACGGATGATCAAAATGTGAATGCTTCACTCCTTCTTTAAAAGGGGAACAAGAATACCCTTGGCAGGGAATAGAGAGGCAAAGATTAAAACAGAGACTGAAGGAACACCCATTCAGAGCCTGCCCCACAGGTGGCCCATACATATACAGCCATCCAATTAGACAAGATGGATGAAGCAAAGAAGTGCAGGCCGACAGGAGCCGGATGTAGATCGCTCCTGAGAGACACAGCCAGAATACAGCAAACACAGAGGCGAATGCCAGCAGCAAACCACTGAACTGAGAATAGGACCCCTGTTGAAGGAATCAGAGAAAGAACTGGAAGAGCTTGAAGGGGCTTGAGACCCCATATGTACAACAATGCCAAGCAACCAGAGCTTCCAGGGACTAAGCCACTACCTAAAGACTATACATGGACTGACCCTGGATTCTGACCTCATAGGTAGCAATGAATATCCTAGTAAGAGCACCAGTGGAAGGGGAAGCCCTGGGTCCTGCTAAGACTGAACCCCCAGTGAACTAGATTGTTGGGGGGAGGGCGGCAAGGGGGGGAGGATGGGGAGGAGAACACCCATAAAGAAGGGGAGAGGGGAAGTGGATGTTTGCCCGGAAACCGGGAAAGGGAATAACACTCGAAATGTATATAAGAAATACTCAAGTTAATTAAAAAAAAAAAAAGAATGTTTAGCTTAGATTCTTCTGAACACGAGAATGAAGAAGACCATGAGATTTGAGGCATAATGAATTATCTAACTTTTTGGCTTCTGCAATATCTGTCACTATACTACACTGACAAGCTTATCAAATATTTTCCTTGCTAGATTGTATTTTTTTTTTGTTGTAGCAATTTCAACATAATTGGACGTAAATTTTGTGGTATGATGTCAACATCCCCAAGCCAAGGTATAGCTTCTAAACTAATGATATTACTCTCATGTTTAAGAAAACTGAAATGGTTTCCTTGTCAATGAAAAAGACTAGTGCCACATATGCTCAAATATGGAAACTTATCTATTTTTATATATGAACAGAAGATATAGCTATAAGTTTATCATCTTGTTGCCCTTCCTCTATTCCATTGTATCTGCCTACTCTAAGTTTGAGAATGGAAATGATTCAATTATTCATGACAGATTGTATGCTATAACTGTCATAATGGCTAACTAATTGGCAATTTATTGAATAATATTTATGTGCTATTAAATGAATAGAACACATTAGATCTTGTAATCGCCTGTGTATACCATACACAACTGACCTGTTTCTCCATCAGATTAATTTGGGCTCATTTTCCAATTGTATTAATATTATGTACAATAATCTGGTTTATCTAAAACAAACTTTTAGATGAAATTCACAATTTGTATTGTTTTTTACCCTTTGTTTCAAAGGTATCATTAAAAAATAGAATTTATTTTCTATTTTTAAGATTAATAGTAACATAAGATTTATAAAGGACTATGTTTATCTTTGTTTTCATTAATTACAGCTTAACTTTGTAAAATGCAAGTGCCTATTGATTAGCTGTGAGAATGGTGGAGAGGAAATAAATTTGAATTTGTCAGTGAAACCTACAGAATTCTTTATTTGAGAACCACTCAGTCTTTTTGAACTAAACCAAGCATTTTCATCCTTATAGCATTCCCAGATACCAAGATTTATAAATAAATTACTCTTATTTTAGGCAGGCTTTCAAAAGCCCAAGAAATACCTTTCCATCATTTTTGCTGTGGTATATGAACAAGGCATCCTTCTGCTTTCAAGTGAAGGTAAATTTCTTCTGGGTTCTCATATAGCTCCGAAGTAATTCTAAGTATTTTTATAGCATAACATTATGCAATTTCCACTAGACTTAGCATCACAGAATCAGTATAGGTACTATGGAGTTTCTTAACAATTTAGTCTGGTCCCCAAATGGACATGAATACAATGTATTTTTGGTGATTTCTGTATTCTTCTGATTTAGTTCTGACAGGAGAGAAAAAAAATAGAATTAAAGTTCAAGAAAAACCTTTAGTACTATAGGAAAAAATTAGATAAATTATACATGAGAGGGAAGGAACAATATTTTCTAAGATACATACCACAATCCTGACAGATACTCTCTGGCTCAACAATTCCCCGTGGACTGTAAAATCACAACCAAAGTACTAGCAAACCAATCAAGTGTTGACTTAGGTGCACACTTGATTTCCACATCCTTCTCAAGCATGCTAGGCTACACCCAGCCCAGCAACTTTCTAGCATAGATAAAAGCGTCTATTTTCCTGCCTTGATTTTTTTCTCTTGCCATCTTTCTGTCTAGGATGAATAATTACTATCATATTATTCCTGTACATCTGTAACTGCTATCCCCAAAGAATACATCATTTTCAAGTTGTATTTAATCATGTTCTTCTTTATGGTCTTCCTTAAGCCAGGTCAAACAAATCTCACTCATTGAGTTAGACAAAAAGTTTGCCACTTCCTGATCTGACTCACGGTTTTCTACCTTTTATTATTCCTGAAATTCTTATGCTTTTCCCAAGACAGTAGAAATCTTAAAGATAAAGATGTTTTATTTATTTTTATACCTTTTCATAATCCTGGTGTAATTCCTTACCAACAGTAGGAGATCAAGAAATAGTTGGTGCATTCAACTGAATTGAATTAACATTAACTCCACACAGAATTTAATAGCTAAGGTTAAATGTCTTACTGTATTTATTTAAAAGACTTCTGTCTTCTTCGTTGAGGTGTATTTGCGGAAGACAAAAGTGCTAAGAAAAGTTGAAAGTCTTTGAAAATTAGCCATAAACATTTTTCAAATAATTGTGATCAAGTGTCGTGGGAGTCAAATAGATGAAACTAACTAGAGTCAGGACGGTGTGCCGATAAAAGTACACATTCAAAGTGATTATGAAAAATTGCCCAGTGGATGGGTTTGGGGCTAATAATTTCATAAGTTATTTAAATTGTCTACCCTGTGCAAGTCTTACACCTTCATGTTCCACCTTGACTGAACTTGAGGCTCTTGTCAAAAGCAACCCTCCAATATGAAAAGAAAAGTTGTATAACTTCTTTAATAACACCTCGTACCTCTCAGTGAGCTGTGTTCTTCCTCCGGGACAAGTGCTTTCTAATATTATATATTCCTGGTCAGTGACTTAAAAAAAACCTACCCAATTGCAGTCTGCCATTCAAAAGGAATATTTCTGCAAAGAAAACGATGTGAAAATGTAGGCATTCAAGTGAGAATTCAATCCTTCACAGTACAGAGCCTCTGTGAAGCCTTTTAAATGACCCTTTTTATCACGGTGCCATGTCTGTACCTTTCTGAATAGTGAGACCTGTAAGAAAAATAGATGTAAGTATACAAGAGGTTGAGTAATGCATTACTCATATGTACTTTGTTCTTTTTGGCAAACTGACCTTATCAAAGGAGAGAAAGCTATACATTGTGACAAGCTGAGCCTTACCAGAACGTCTGAATTAAGAGACTGAGTACTGATATCTGGATTAAAATATAATCAGAATCAAAATCATCATCATCACCACCACTTCTACCACCACCACCACCACCACCACCACCACCACCACCGTCATCATCATCATCATCATCATCATCACCACCACCATCATTATTTTATCCTCCTAAGAAGTGAAGATACTGGGAAATTGAGTTCTGTCTAAATTAAAACCTAAGTTCTTATTACCCACTAAAATAATTACCTTTTAAAACAGTAATTAGAACAAATACTTCCCCCTTTAAATATGTTTCTTCTTTCATGTTCAAATAAACAGTTATAAACTTTTCATTTTCTATATTTTATAATAAACAGTTACAAGAGGATGGTGACCTAACATTCATCACTTTATTGAAAGCAATTGCTATCTAATTTTGTTTCCATTTATTATATTTAAATGCAAATTTAAATTATCATATAAATATTGTACAATGATTAGAAGGAATAGGTAGTTCTTTAATAAATAAGTAAGCCCCTTAGAACTTACCTTTTTTAAAAGACACATTCCTTATGCTAATTTAAATCATTTTAGTGAGATTATTAAATCATTTCAAAAACTATTTATTCACAGGGTTAACAAAGAAATCTGTTACCTTAAAAGTAGATACAAATAATAATACTGACCATTTCTAAATCTTTTGTGATGGACAACAGATAAGTTCATAAAAATTAACAAAATTATCTGGAATGGGTAAGGCCAAGGGGAAAAAATGCTAACACAGCATACCAGTGTATCAAACTAGTGGCAGGTCGTTCTCAGGAAAAGAATTTCTATTGTCCAGTTACTGTGCATGCAGATTTACTAACTCTATATGTATTTGCCCAATTAATTATTCTGTTGTTCAACAATGACAGGTAATGGTCCAAGCAGCCTTGTCCTCCTCAGACACAGATGGAACTCATTCAGGAAGATAACTCCGTATTAACGAAGATAACTGTTTCTCTGCAGAAAATGATCCCAACAAACTCTAAAATTATTTTTTTTCTTTTGAAATAAAGGTATCACCTTAACTATTTGTTACAATGCTTTGTGAGAGAAATAATTGAATAAATGTCTTTGCAATCCTTTGGAGGAACCTGGAAGTTGGTTTCCTCTAGGCCATTCTTGCTCATAAGCAACTTCCATATTAAAAAAAAAAAGCTGCTGATCAAAACTGTTCATCGTTGTCCTTAATTGGTCTGTTGGTTTGCAACAGTTATCTTCGTTAATAGGGATGAAGGTATGTTCTTCCTCTTTCAATTCCGTGTGCTATCTCTCGGTGCTGGTGAGCAGGTGACCAAGCTTAAGATGTAGATCTTAACAAGACTAACATCAAACAAAGAACTCTAGTGCAGGGAAACGCAGCAGTCTGGGTAAAACGGATTAATTAGCATTGTAATTAGCTCACCTGATGACTAAAACAAAGCTGGGCAACCCAGAAACTACCAGGAAAGGAAGACAGGTGCCGCTGCACCCCCACCCCACCGCGTGCGCGCCCCCACACACCTTGTCTCTAACTCAGGGAAGAGCGTGTCTTAACTGTCTTCACAACTCCCTTGCTCCTCAGCCTCATGATGCCAAGTTCATGCCCAGGCCTGGGAGTTAAAAGATGCGTAAAGTTTGCACGCCTGCTATTGTGACATTAAGACTTTAGTAGAGCAAAGCCTCCTTTGTATGCGTGGGAAGGGGAAGGGGACGCAGGCATAGGCTCCCTATAACATCACCATATTTGCTTAGTTTGTGTAAATGTTAAATGTTAATTCACATCTACTCACAGACTTCTATCAACCCCATTTATAAAACACAAGTCCCTGGGTGGAGCCCGCATGTCTAAAGGGGTTTCTTTAGAATTCTATATGTAATCGTTAAGGCTTCTTGCTATTTGATATAAAATTCTGTCTAATTTTAAGCAGTTCCCGAAAAAAGAAACAGTTCCAAAGCTTTATCCAGAAAAGATGATGGAGAACATCAGTGGAAATCTAAGGAAAAACAGCCATGGAGGGGAAGAGTGAGTGACTGTGGAAGAGCTGACCCATTATAAAAAAATAAATTCTACATCAGAACACTAACAATGAAAAGATACCAACTCCTCGATGTTCAGAATACTAATTCTTTGTTCATTTGGCCCTTAGGATTACCCTGAAAATTAGGAAGATGCTTCAATTCTAATTTTATAGAATTAAATGACATCAGTGGACCACAAGCTTCAGACTTCTAGGCCAGCCAACATCTGTTTGTCCCTACTGGCTATGCATGGAGTTTACTCCAAGGCCAGAGAGACACAAAACGTCTAAGATGCTTTCAATAGCCTTGGTCTATCCAAAATCCAAATGTTAATTTTAAACAAACTATTTAGTTCAGTTAAATTGTATCTTGATCAAGTTCTATGTTATCTTTGAACTCAAACAAGCATATCATGAATCAATTATTATTGAAACAAAGCTGTATCTACAAGGAAAAACATCTAAAAATATTCCAATTTAAATCTCTATAGAAGTTGAGGAAACTTTGCATACTGTCAAACCAAATCTTAAATTGTTAGGGTAAAACCTATATCAAGTCTAAGAATATTCATATAATGCTTGTGATGAGGATAGCATTTTCTGGGGGCTCCAAGATATTGCCGTGCCATTTTCTAATGCTCATGTCTATTTATCTTTAGAGGCATTAAACTCACAGTGAGAGTTGCTACAACTTAAAAGGCACATCCGTGTAATTAAAAATTTCAAAACCGAATGACACTATTCCACTGTTGATTTTTAGAACTGCTAGTGAAAACTTGGTAAGTAGTCACGAAATGTTATTTGAAGTTCCTTTCATGACTAATCAGAGAAAATGGTTTTATTACTAACAGAAACTTAACTTCATACCCTCTGTTGTACATACACAGTTTTAAACAAAGATACCACCAACATAAGATTTGTGTCTATCAGAGCATTAAGTTTAAAGCAGCTTGTGTAAACATAGGGCATGATAAATAAACCATGGGGGGATACTTGGAGTACCTACAGGGAATGGAATGCAGAGGCCGATAGGAGGAGAATACAAATTTCTGCCTCTTGTTTTCTCAGTTCTTCCTGTGGAAAGGGTTGAAACTTCATCTGGTAAACCTGGGCTCCTGTTTAGCAACTTGATTATATGATGATATAGAAATAGCTGGGCAGAAGGATTTATCAGTGGAGGATGAAGGTGAGGTTGATGATGAAAACCCTATGCTCCCCTCTCCTGGCCTTTAGATTTAAGTGTAGAAACAGAAAATGAAAAATTCCCAAACTGATTTATATTTTGAAGGCGGAAAAAAAACTTCTTAAGCACTTGAATTTACTACAGAAGGCCTACACATCAAGTTTCTAAACAGGATAAAAGATTGTGGTACAACAGTGTTAAGTCGAATAGGAAGTCCTGCACTTGGCAGTCATGCAGGAGGGGTCACAGGAAGACTGGATAAAAGAAATAGATCAAAAGACAGATGATTCCTGCAAGTTGAGATACAAAAATATTACATTTCTATGGGGCAAACTAAAATTGCAAATTTTATAAATTATAAATAAAACTGCAATATTGTAAATATAAAATGATCGACTTAGTTTTTATGCATTATTCTGTTTCCATTATTGTGTTTACCCCCTGCTTTTCTAAGACAAAGCTTCTAGGATCCCTTGAAGGTGCATTCAGTTTTACAACTGAACATCTACATCTTTGAGATGGTCTATAATTTTAGTCAGGTAAACAAAGATGCTTATGACTATCAGGGTTATGATTCGGTGTGTTGTAGCAAATTGATAACAATTTCCCAAGGAGATCTTCCTTTTGAAAATATCTCCATGAAAATATTCAGTTCCTCACACCTTACTCACATGGAAATCACTTCCCAGCTGTCCTCCCTCTTCTTCTCCAGCCCATTCTCCAAGTGAATGTTACCACCTATTAGACTAACCATGAAATGTCTTAATCATATTTTGAAACCACTAACAAACACAACCTGATAATGCTCAATTCAGGTGACAGTCAAGTTCAGACTTCCTGTTTCATCCCTGAAATGCCTCTTCCTGGATTCTGCTGCTGATAGCTCCTGACGCTTATAGAGTGACATAACTCTACCAGGAACTCTGCTGAGTGTAAAAATAAAACAATAAAACAAAATAATAATAAAATCAAATATGAAAAGTTAAGGAAAAGAAAAAGGAAAGAAAAGGAAAAAAGTCTTCTCATATATTCTACCAAGTAGCCCTGTTACCCTCATAACCAAAGTGTACTATACTGAGACTTTAAGATTAGGATATTTTCCTAGTGTACAAAGCCCTAAGTGTCATCGTATAACTCAAACCTATGAGACTTACCCCTGCAAGCGTCTCCACCAGTGACACTGCCTCCTGCCTTGTTAATGCATTTCTTGCCAGGATAGACATTCTTCTTTACAGGGCTGGGAATCCCACTTTGAAACAAAGCCCGTTTCTGACGCCAAGCTTATTCTGGACTCTATTCCCCTCACTTCTTAGAAGCTGACTGAAATCTCACCTCTTTTTAATGTGTTCATTAGCTCTTCTGCCTTGGAATTCTAAGACCCACAGCATTCACTCAGTCACACCCCTTGTGTTCCTCAGATATAATTTTGCATTATGAGTTTTCTCTAATTGGAGGAGAAGACATTGGTGGGCAGGGCTTTGATCTCACACTTTCCTTTTCTCATCTTTAACACATAGTTCAGTGACTTTCGTCAAGTTTGCATTCATAAAACACTTATTGAAGGAATAAATTAATATGAACTCTACAGAGTGTCATGTTTGAAAAATGATACTATAATTAGTTCTCTAGCATCCTATTATGTCTTGATAAAAGCTCCTGTAGATGTGGCGGGTGGGCTTATGAGATACTGTACCCTTACTGAAACCGACTTTCTGTGTTTTCTCACATTTCCAGAGTTAATTCTGACACACAACTACAAGAGATTATATATGTTCTTGTGTGTATGTTTGTGTGAGAGTATGAGAGAGGGAGACAGAGAGTGAGAGAGAGAGAGAGAGAGAGAGAGAGAGAGAGAGAGAGAGAGAGAGGAGAGATGAGGGAGAGGAAGAGAGAGAGAAAGAGAAGGGGGGCTCAATGTTAGAAGACATATGTGTCTTCCTCAATCACTCTCTACTTTGTTTCTTGATACAAAGCCTCTTGCTCAATATAGAGCTCACAATTGACTAGATTCACTGCTCAGTGAACCCAAGGGATTCTTCTGTTTCTGACTTTGCAGGGATGGGATTGCATTCCAAATTCTCCTGTACCCACCTTTTATAAGAGTATTTTTATTTTGTGTGTTAGAGTGATCGTCTGCATGTTATGTATGTGTCCCTTCTGTGAATCTAGTGGCTACAGAAGATAGAAAAGGGATTCCTCATAATTCCCCTGAACTGAAGCTACACAGATGTAAACTACCTTGTGCAGGTGTTTGGAGCTGAATGCAGGTCTTCTGCAAGAGAAGCAAATGCTCCTAACCATGACCCATCTCCTGGCTCCATGAATCAGTTTTCCTCAAATTTACAAGGTTAGCATTTGATGGACTGAGCCTTCTTTCCAAGCCTAGCTTAATATTTGTTTGTTTGATTGTTTGATTTTTGGTTGTTCGGTTCTTTTAGACATGGTCTTACTATAGTCCTGACTGTTCTGGAACTCATTACATAGACCTGGCTGGCCAGGACTTTATCTGTCTTTACCACCTCAGCACCAGGATTAAAGGCCTGTGCCAACATGCCTGGACCTCCCAGTTCATTCTCAAGAAAAGATAGACGTAGTGATGAGATATATCTTGATGCAGGTCAGAACTTTGTTTAAAGCAGGTTCAGAGTCTGCAGGGCTGTGGCAGTACTTGGACACATTAAGATCATTTTGTTCCTTTTCACCCTTGTTCAGCTTCCTAGTTGTGTGGCCCAGCATCTGTTGAGCTGACCCGTCGGCATGCTCTCAGCTGCTGGGCACCTCTCACATCAGGAACCCACCATACAAAAAGCTAACAAGACAAGAAGAGCTCTAAGACATGACTTAAAAGCCAGTCCCCTCAATCAGGCACAACCTTCTACATGTACAGTTTTTTTTTCTCTTATACAGACAGAACACCTTGTTTCTCATTTAAAAGACATCTTATCTATCATCTATCTATCTATCTATCCTTTTGAATAAAATGCAATATGGAAGATATTTTATATAATAACCCATGCTGTAGCCATTTTGTATAATTATATTGTGTGCACATATGTGCCCACAATTTATAATGGAATGCTCTTACTGCATTAAAAATGCTTTGAAATATCTAAAAATAGCTTGCTTCAGAGCATTTCATCACACAGTGACTAACACCCAGAACTTATGTGCATGACTATGAATGACTCAACTTTCCTGTTAATAGCTTAAAATGTAAGTCTTAGATCAAGTCAGTAGCACTTCAATGCTTACAGACAGAAGGTAGATAAGGAATGCTTCAGTGGGCTTGGGGGATTCTTCCTGAGAAGTAGCAAGGACTTGGATACTGGCCTAAATGGGAAAAAGATACCTTATCTGAAAAGAAAAGCCATTGGTCAGTTTCAGATGAATTTAGAATGTAAAAAATACCATGCGGTTTTTAAAAAAAATCAACTTACAATTCTACTTAAAAGGTATTTCACACACATGTACACACACACACACACACACACACACACACACACACACAGCTTTTAGTTAAAATTTTTAACTGTAAAGGACTAGCATGTGGAATATGAGACCTTGTCTAGAAAATGTCACTGTGGACAGAAGATTCCATACTTCAGCATTTGAGCCAAAGAATGTCCACATGGATATAAAATTCTAAGAAGAGAGAAGATTTCTAGACTCTGGACCAATCCAGGAAATGTTAAACAAAGAGCATTTGTAAAAGTTTAGTGCAATGCCATGGTGATCGGTAGCAGTGAGGTATTTATGGGTCCTATCCTCAGACTGGAAAATGGGGAGTTGTCAAACCGCTGGCTCCTTCCTGGCTCTTAAACAGGGGATATAAGCTTAGGAGATACCCTGGAAGGGCTTCTTATGAATGTTAACAGATATGGAAGATGTTAATAGATCCATATTATAGGAATACAAAGAAAAAAGGTTCCACTTTAAAGCCTTCAATGTGACTGAAGATAAGAAACCTGTATATGGGTTGGGGATTTAGCACAGTGGTAGAGCGTTTGCCTAGGAAGCGCAAGGCCCTGGCTTCGGTCCCCAGCTCCGGGGAAAAAAAAAAAAGAAACCTGTATATGAAATGAAACGAAGTTGTTGTAAAACCACTACATACTGAATAGTGCTAGGACAAAAGGACCAAGTCCAGTGAGGCTGGCAAAGTTAGACTTACTGGCCAGTGGGAGGGTTGTACTAGACCTTGAAGAAAGTCTGAGATCAGACAAGGCAGAAGTAAACAAGCTCTACCAGGCATTGTATCTTCTTGTTGAGGTAGCAAAATAAACAAATGTCCAAGAACATTCAGGTAAGGAAGATAAGGGACACGTGAGCAAGGGAGACTGGAGGATCTGGAACTCCATAAAATGGAATCGTCAGACAGAAAAGAGCAAAAATAAAATTTACCAAAAGCATCCATTTGAGTCCTTTTTAGTATTATATTTGATCTAGTTTGTTAGAATTGTCAACATTATTTTGACCAAAACTTGTGTTTTATTTACATACCTGGTTAAATCCCATAAGTGTATCACTAGGAACAATTTAACATGCAATTTAACAAAAAGAAACATTAAGGAAAAGTCAAATAATCAAATAATACAGACAGAGAGCACAGAATAAATTTTGACTACTACCAATAATCATCAAGACGCTGGGAAGAGATGTGTGAGTGAGGCAGGAGGACACCGATTCATTCAGTTTCCTGTTTTATACCATCATAACCAGCGCAAGTGACATTGGCAAGGTGTGCAAGTTCCATCAGTCTCATGCTCTTTACGTGCAAAGTATACTTGGCTCCTATTTTGTGAATTTGTTCTAAATATCAGTAGTAGCAACATGTTGAGTGAGATTAGGTAGCACTGAGTAGAATAGCAGCTATGATTATTAAAATGGTCTAAATCAATCCACAGACAATTACAGCTTCCCTTGTAAACTGCATAGACTCTCGCAATGATTCAATTTCTCAATCAACCACCAGTAGTTTTATTGGGAATCTGAGGTCTACCATTGTAAAAAAGAGAGACAGTTCCTATGATTTTTTCATCCTTAGTCTTAATCTAGAAATTGGCTAGTAGAGAGTCTTAATTGCCTCTCTCTCTCTCTCTCTCTCTCTCTCTCTCTCTGTCTCTCTCTCTCTCCCCCTCTCTCTCTCTCTGTGTGTGTATGTGTGTGTCTATAAGCAAATGTTCATAATAATTTAAATCATATTTAAATTATTATGTTTACACCTAGAAAAAATTAGACAGTTTTCCCTAGGATCCTTGGAGAAAATTAACCTTCTAATTTTTAAACCTCCCTGTTATTCAAGAATGCCTTGTATCTTGAGACTGTGTGTTGTGTTAAATACAGAAGATGCTGCTGGGTGCAGTATGGCTCTCCTCCCTCAGTTTCACTGTAGAGACAGAATAGGGTGTTGCTGCAGCCTTGCTGCAAAGCCTAAAAATAAAAGAACTTAGCCCAGGAAAACTGAAAGAAAGGAACCCTCGACCTGTAATGCCTGCCTCTAAGTACAGCTTTAACTGAAGTACACCAGACCAAGGTCATTAAGAGATTTCTGTGCACCGAACATACTCCTACTCAAGAAAGGGAGGCAAGGGCACCGCTGATTTGTGTTTATGAAATTGCAAGTCATTCTTCCATAAAATACAGAAGGTCCTCCCTCCAGTATATAATGTGAATGTCAAAAGTCAATTAATTGCATTAGAAACTCCAGATTAAAAACTCAGAAATTCACAAATCTGTATCCATGTTAAAAATTCTATGCATTTATCATCTACCTATCTTCTGATATAAGCTCACTGTAAGTTGAGTAAAAAGAAAGATATAAAATGCAACATTTGTGTTAAAATTGTTTTCACCTGGATTTAACTCTAGAACCTAAAGAATGAACTAAAAGAATCTCATCAGTGAGAAAGGAAGGTTAAATTATCAAGTTTTCAATCTTTTCTTTATCAAAAACAGTTCAGTCGTTGTTCAAAGTATTGATTTCCCCAATCTTACAGAAGATGCTTTGTGGACTTCTCTTCATACAGAACGAATTCAGAAGGAAAAAAATTATGGACGTAAGCTTATTCCGTCTGAAATATATATACTCCGGGTTGTTGCGAGTGGCTGATTTTCGTTTGCTTTTTTTAATACTTGTGACTTTTCTGCTTTTCAGTAATTCCGAGTATCAAATATATCATTTAAAATGAGCCAAGTTGAGAAACTTACCGCTTTAAAAATTATCAGCCATACATATCCTCCATCACTATTTTCCTATCAGAAAGCTGCAAACATCTGCACTGATTACAATTAAAAACAGTGTAAAAGATTATCACTCCAATTATAGCCTCCTGTTCTAATCAAAATTCAGTCCTGTTCCCAGACAGCGACGGGTGTGACGCCCATATGCCTTTTTCTCTGCACTGGAACCTCCCTGAGTTCTGCTTGTTCTTTAATCAATGAATATGTATAGCTCTCTTGAATTTCTCTTTATCAGAAAGTAGCATCTTATGTAGATAAAATTTCAAAGCTCTTGAACTCTACTTTTCCTTTTCATTTCTATGAACCCACTTGGAGAAATGCAAAAAATAAAATAAAAAAGGCACCATACTTTGCTCAACAAAGAAGTTTCTGGCCTGCCAGGGCTTTTTAGGTTATTATTTTAGGAACCTTTCCTATGTTTGGTTTGCATATTTTTCATTGTAATATTATTTTCTCCGAAAAGTAGAAAACCTTCTCGGTTTGAAGTATGCTTATGTTAAATCAGTAGTTATTATATAGAAATAGACCTTTTAGTGGACAAAGTAATGCATTGTATTGTGGTGCTTTGATACACACACACCACAACACTCACACACTGTCCTCCTGCTTCCCTCCTCACTCTCTTTCTCTGATGTACAAGTGAGTTCCGCTTACTTAGCGAAATAAAGGAGAGGTGCATCTGTACCAGGTATTAAAAATATCAAAAATGAACACAGTTTTTAAATTACCAGGTTCCATGAGGAAGTTATATTTAAACGTAAGCTAAAAAAACCCCAACCATTTGAAACAGTAAAATAGATAGATAGATATAATCAGCAAACATTACTTTAATATGTATAGAATATATAGATATAGAATATGTATATAATCAGTAGCTATTTTTTATGGTTAAGATCATATTGCCATTCAAGAAGGAGATAAAAGGAAAATAAAACTTTAAATGACATAGTTTTTCTTCTATAGTCCTTTAAAAGGTGAAAATTTAGATTTGGTGTCTTTATGCATATTTATACTATATACTATATTTGGTACATAGTTTGAGATTTAAAGAAATCTTAGTTTTGAAGTACACATCTACTTAAAAATATGTGCCTTTGTTTAACTTACAAGATGAAAATTTACACTGACCGAGACTATAACTATGGCGAATGTAATCAATGTTAAGTCTATGATTTTTATTTCTGTCTAATGGAACCACTGGCATTGAATGTCCCAGCGTTTGTGTGCCCGTGTGCACGTGCCAAAAGTGAGGAAAAATAACCAACAAAATTATTTTCTGTTGCAATATTACTTGGAATATTTGCGAGTACCGTGTGGGTTTGTTAAATCATTTTAAGTAAGTATTTTGTTTTAATTCAAAGCCTGGACCAGCAGTTGAGCACCACTCCAGTTTGTGTTTTTTATGGATCTCTAACCGCTATAAAATCTGTATTGTTCTTAAGTCATGAAGCCTTCAAAATTGCCGTTTCATGAAAAAGAATGAAAGAAAAGAAAAAAGGGGAAGAAAGAAGGAAAGGAAGAAAGAAAAGGGAAAGGCTCAGGCTCCCCCAATAGCATAAAAACACTGGTTGCTGACTGAAATCATTCAAAGATTTGTTTCACACAATTAGAAATCAACTTAAAAGACAAATTCTTAGAAACAGTAAAAATAATATTAAAATGTATGAGATTAAAAAAAAAGAATTCTTAAGCTTTTGAAATGAATCTCAACTAGAAAGAAAATCCAGTATTTGAAGATGACTTATTAGACAAAGTATAAGCGGCACACCTGGACATGCGATGCATATAATGACATTTTAAAGCTATTTAGCAAATTGGAAAAATAAATACTTTTGCTTTTGAACAATTCACAGTTCGATACTTCGAGTGCTGCGTGTAGGGCAGCCTGTCTGAGGGCCGACATCGGAAGAGAATTCGAGAACAGTTTAGGCACTGTGCCTTTCCAAGAGGAAGGAATTTAGTTATTACCTAGGAATTTAGTTATGCACTGCCTTGCCCCCTGACATTTTATTTGGGTGGTGGGGAGATGGTTTGTTTCAAAGAAACGTCTTAAAATACCCACACAAAGGTAGGAAAGCAGGTGATGTTTTAATTCTTTCAGAAACTGGAAATCAAAACACGGATGTGTTTTGTTTAAAGTGCAATCTAATGAAAAGAAAATGAAAAAGAAAAACTTGAAAAGGGAGAGGAAAGGGCTGAAGGAGGGAAAGAAGGGCCAGAGAAGACTAGTTCCACCCAAACTAAAATGGTGCCATAAATTTATTGAAAGTTATTGAAGCCGATGAGCTATTTTGTCCTAAAATATTCATATTCTTCAACCTCGTGTTTTTTTCTTTTCTTTCTTTTTTGGGGTCGTTGTTGGTGGTGGTGGTGAGGATGGCTACTCCTTTCTATCAGTTGCCCCAAACAGGAATTGGTTCCTTGAGATCCCGGGGTCTCGGGGAGACTTCTCAGATGACCACTAGATGGCATGAAAGCACTGTATTGGACCTGCTCAGCCACCTTGCACAGTGCGACATTGAGGGGTTTATTCTTTTCAAGCTGCGAGCTCAGTGTTAGTCATGTAAGATGCCTTTTCTTTGAGAAAGATCTTTTTGTGTCGCATGACACTTTCCAGGACACAAAGGGAGTATTCTGTCCTCCTTCCACACGCACTCAGAAAATGTCAGATTAAATTTGGAATAGTAAAAATCATGTCAGTGTTTGCTGGGGTTTCCTGAGAACTTTACTCTCTTCCCTTTGGGGGATAGTGTGCTATTTGTTATGGGGTCTTCCTTAATAGGTGGACAGAAAAGTCCCTTCACCGCTGGGCCTGCAACAACTGCAAAGTTTGCACATTCACATTCATATTTCTTTTTCTTAATTCTTTTTTTTTCTATAAAAAAATCTCTTTGTTTTTTTCTTCACCTTACACTATTGGGGTCTCTCATTAAGGACTGTAATATGAAATGCTGGATTTAAAACTGCCGTGACAAAGGAGACATTCCCCCTTTAACATCCTCTACCAGCTAGGCAAAGCACCTCTTTGTTCTTGCTTCTCAAATACAATGTTTAAAGTTTTTGCCCGGTCACTGGGCATTTTCTAGTCTGCCCGTCCACACTTGCAGATGTACTTTTATATGTGGTACATTTCCTGTTTCCCAAGATACAAATCAAACATCTCTCTCCCTGTACCTCCACACCAGGAACAATTACCATACCCCTTCAGATGTTATCACTATCTGCCTTCACAAATGTCCATTGTAGACGATGTTTTGATCTTTGGATAAGTGCCTTAATTTAAAATAATGGCAAAGGGGTAAATTAGGCCTCCATGCTCAGCAGTGCATGAATGACAAATCTGTTGTAGTTGGGGCATATTTTTGATATTCCTTTAAAAGTATCATAGCAGATTTACATATGATCAAAAATGGTGTTACACATTGGTAAGCTGAAGTGCGTAATTTATTCCACGTACTATTGATATAGTTATATAATCTATACATCTAATTATACTTCTAATGGCTTTACAATGTTGATAGATGTAAAATTATATCAGTTTAAAATTTCAAGGATTTCTGAAGTTTGCGGGATGGGAGTTGGTTTTTATAATCTACCCTTGAAAAGCTTTTTATCCCTTACATAGTATCTAAGAAGAAGATATATTGTTGGAAGTATTTTCATAGCTTTGATTTCTATAAATTTATCAAAACTAGAGATTATACCAAACATCCATTTAAAACGTTTAGTAAAACAAGGATCCCATGATGTAATCATAGCTCTTTAAAATGCAAGGGTGAGAGGAATCATTGGGCACCATGGTGGTAAGACTTCCTTCACAGTCAACGTTATCTGTAGTGCCCTCTCTGTGTGGCTCTAGTTTCAGAAAATTTCAGTTAATTTGTGGTGTTAACATACGGCATGGTTAATAAGTTATGTCTTCAATTTCTCTTGAAATTCATTCTATCATTTTTTACCTTGGATATAATCCCCAAAGTTCCTATGATTATTATAACACAGTGGGTTGCAACAGATCAATAAAAAATTAGAGACAAAAATCAGAAAACAGGACCCCTATGAATACACAACTGAGCTTCCCCTCTTAGGCTGTTTGTTGGTTTGAGAAACATAAAACAAGACTGATGGTATAACCCATTTTGCTCCTCACTATTTAACATCAACGATGGGGATGAGCATAAGGTCACTCTGTGCTTGGAAACAGCCTGGGCGAGCTTGTACCTTGCGGAACTGTTATTTGGTTCTATTTGGCTATTGCAGAAAAATATCTGCTTCAGGAGGGACATCGCTCCATAATGGATCACAACGATTGTAATGGAAACCTTTTTGAAAACATTTCAGAAAAATTCTTAAAAACTCTGACTGAGGATGGAGTGGATTCTCTGATTAGCAAGCCTGGGCTCTTGGTTTGATCTCAGCCCTCTAAAGAAACCCCACTGCCCAAAAAAATTTTTTAACTTGTATGTGAATGAATGATTATAAATATTCCACACAATGGAAAACAGAGACACTTCCAAGTGTTTGTGGTAGATGAGAGGTAGTTTTAATGACACAGAGTATTCTGGTTTAATCTTTTGGCCTTCAGATTTGGATATATTTTGTGATAGTATTTTATACAAAACAGCCAGAGACAAATATATGAAAACATGTTGTAAGCTCTTTTGTATCTAAGGGAAGTAAAGTTTAAATTAAACTCTATTTGGTGGAACATTGAAAAGACTTAACTAGGCTATACATTTGTTCTCATTTATCAATTCCTTTTCTGTAACATTAACAGATGATTGTATAAATACACACTTAAAATCTATTTACCAGGCTCTTCCTTGATTCATTAAAATCCATTTTTAAAATATATTTTATTTTGCTTTCTGAAACATGCTGTTTTTCTTCAAAAAGTCTGGGTTTTTAAGCAAACAATTAGTTGAATATAGTCCATTTAATATTTGAAATTTGAAATGGAAAATTATTGTCACTTCCATGATTTTAAATAGTAAACAATAAATAGCAAAGTCATGACTGCACAGAACTAAGCTCCCAAATTCCTCACACTTCCTTTTTTACTATACCCCACAAGGGAAAATCTAGGAAACTATTAAAGACCCTAAAATGTGGCTAACAGGGACCTAATAATATTTTTAAAACTATTAATAAACATGATGTGCTTCTTCAAAAAAAAGCTATGCATCACCCCTTTTAAGTTCAGGATGCTATAAATTCGAATCACATTTTTACAGTTAAGATCCTCAGCTGGAAGAAGTGAGGAATAAATCTTTAAAGGAGGCCACAGAAAGCATATGTGCTACAGGAAACACAGCTGACAGTTTGGGATGGCTGAAATACTTACCTTTAGTTTGTGAAACACAAAGGTGATCATTTTTTTAAAAAAAGATTTCATCCTTGACTTAGGGAAGGAAATCTAACCTTTTGTTGGTAACACCATTCAATTTTGTCCCTGAAATTTAAATCAACTTACACCCAAATTAAGAAAATTCATTTATCAACATATGAATTCCAGTTTCCAAATTTCTTCACAAAGTTTTTGTCTTCACAGTACACTACCAAGGCATCTGGGTCAAGATGAGTGTCTGCCAACACACACACACACACACACACACACACACACACACACACACACACACACCACACACCACACACACACACACACACACACACACACACACACACACACACACATACACACACACACACACACACACACACACACACACACACACACACACACACACACACACATACACACACACACACACACACACACACACACACACACACACACACACACACACACACACACACACACACACACACACACACACACACACACACACACACACACACACACACACACACACACACACACACACACACACACACACACACACACACACACACACACACACACACACACACACACACACACACACACACACACACCACACACACACACACCACACACACACACACACACACACACACACACACACACACACACACACACACACACACACACACACACACACACACACACACACACACACACACCACACACACACACACACACACACACACACACACACACACACACACACACACACACACACACACACACACACACACACACACACACACACACACACACACACACACACACACACACACACACACACACACACCTCTTCCTCAGAAGTCCCTTCAGCTTCCCACTGACGCGGGCCTACTTTCTCTTGCAGAGACCAGTATCTAACAGTGTCTAACCAGGCCACAAGCACGGCAAAAGGGAGATCTGCCTTCCTACTACTTGGTATCCCAGCACAGGAGGATTTTCGCCTTTCTGATTTTCATTTTAAGTGAACGGTTTATAAATGTGCAACATGATCCAGGGGAGAAGAAAGAGGAGAAGGATAGGACGGAAGGGCAGGGGAGGGGAGGAAGGGAAGGAGGAGGAAGAGAGGTGATCAATTGGAACCCAGAACTCTAGCAGAAAACATGGTATGGAGACCTGTCCTACCTTTAAAGGCCAACTGGAGTTAATAGCAATTCAACTCCATAAACTTTTCCTATGCTTTCATTTCTTTCACTTTTTCTCCCATGGATTCTTTTTCCCCAAATAACCTCATACAAATGTACTCATACAGGGCTATGCTCCAACCTGTTGTGGAAAGCTAATGCATGTCAGTCTTTAGGAATGACCATTTGAACCCACACTGCTAGTGACCTCAGACCCCACCCTCTTTCGCTAGGCTATAGTCTGCACTATATTTGATGAAAATGTCCCATCCAGGAAGCTCACACGAAATAAAGTATGCCCTGCTGTGGAAGAAAAGAGAAGCCCTTGCCTCAGTTTTATGTATATTGTGTGCACGTGTGCATACATGCATGCCTAGTGTGTATGTGTGTGTGTGGACATGTGTGTGTGTATGCATTCATGCATTCACGCATATGAGTGTAAAGTGTTGCAAATGGGCTCAGATTCTGAAAGCATGATGGGAGAGTGGGATGAAACATAAAGAATGTGTGAAATACAATATGAGCAATTAATTGAATTGAATAGTTGAAATAGCATAATTTAGATGTTATCAGATGTGCTTCCAATTCTCTCCTCAGTCTTCCAGGTTTCAACATCGATTGATCACATGAGATATATGCCTTGTGCATATAACTTGTAAATATATTCTTATGAGGCAAAATGAAAGAAAAAGAAATCTAACAGCATCATCAAGAATACAATGTCTTAGGTAGAAATAGAATTCAAGACATCACAAACCTCAACACCCAATTTAATCCTTTAACCACTAGGCCACACTCTTATTGAGAATGGTTAATAGAAACAACATTGCCCTTTTTGTACGGCTGTAGATGCCCTATTGATCTGTATCACATAGCACTTAACACTGGGTGATTTGGCTAGGAAAAGCAATGTTCACTGTTCCATGGCGAATCAGACAACAACACTCAGCTTTGCTATAGAACCAGGAAAACAGAAGAGGAGATAGGGAAACAAACAACCTCAAAGAATAAACCTCATCTGCATGTTTTTCACTCTACAAGAAAGCAATGGAGTTGAATGCAACTGTATTAAAAGTCAAACTATTTCAGCCTAAGGCAGATGTGGATCACGGGAATGGAAACCTAATAAACCAACAGCTGAAGGCCACATTATCCCCCTCCTCCCTCACTCATTTAGAAAATGACATGTTTTTCTTCACAATGTTTTCCCCCTCCTCCCTCTTTAGTGGCAGTAATGCTGAATGCTCTTGACATAATTCTTCGTTCACCCCTGACAGTCATGTTTTTGAATACTATCCCAGCAATAAAACACCTGACCTCCAGTCTTTCAAAGGGCCATTGGCTTGGGTTACCCCAATTAGCTGGACTCATTTGGAAGTATCCAGAGGAGTTGGGCACTTCACTCCTCACTAAAAGCAGCATTATGTGTGAATACATTGTTTTATTCAGGTCAATCTTATTTTTTAGAGGATTTCTTTATTTCGCTATGATTGGAGTGCAAGGAAAAAAAACTTACAACGACCTAGAAATAACAAATATTACCACTTAGAAGTCTTATGAGGCTACATTTCTAGTTCATTGAGAGTCAGAGTTGCTTTTCAGTGCTGCTAGATTAGCAAGGAAATGATATAGAATGGTATACACAGAGAACTTACGTTATTTACATATTAGGTAGCTATATGTCTGGGTAACACAGCAAACATGCACATACACATGTGCCTAGATATGCGTCAGTAACATTTCAGTTTCTAGGTCAAAATAAAAATTCTTTTAGAGAAGGAAACATGAACCTCTACATATAAAAGCACTCTTTTCACACGTGTTTACTGACAGGTACTGTATCCCAGGAATCATTTTTGGTACTGCAAACAAAGGCCAACTGAGGCTCCTAAGACAACTTGGATAATAGATTGTGGACAGCTTCAACATAAATGTAAGAGAAATTAAGTGTGTTTAACAGATTAAATATTTACACCTTAAATGATTCTGAATTAAACTCATCGTTGCATATCTGACATGGCTATCTCCACTCCCCTTTTCTTTACGTTTATATGTTTTAAGTCCCTTCATTTCTCAAGAAGGGGATACTTTTCTTCACAAATCTTTTAGAATTTGTGCTTTGCAATTTTATCATGGTCCATAGTTTTATTCTCTCCTAAAAAGGCCAAACCACAAGATTTCTTGATAGATAGTGCTGGAAATAAAATATGGATTGCATCCAATTGGAAGTGGGCAAATAACACAGGAGTTGAAATGAGTGTCCCTTCAGAAGAATACAAGGTCCCCTTTGACATTTAAGCAGTGACTGCATGTAGGGAAAGAGAAATTGAATTTAGCTGATGCAAATGAAATTAAAACTAAATTGGTTTGTCACATCAAACTGATGTTAACTATGTAAATGTTTTCTGTTTATGAAACTACATTTTAAAGTGTATAAGACTACAGAAATATGAATTTTTTTTACATCATTGAAAATAGAACTTTAAAAGACGGGTTGTGAAACCATTTAAAACCATTCCCACTTACCACATCATGCTATGAATCATGAACTGTTTGCACACGGAGCAAGTGTAATAAGCACACACATACATGCACGTACATGTCAATAGGCACGCATGCTCTGCTGGTCAGGCCGGATCCCATTACATCATTGCTTCAAATGCATTCATTCTCTTCAATATTGTTGGCTGTTTCAGGTTAACTACCAAAATCATTTGCCTGAGAAGCGAGATTTAATTGTCTTACAACTACCTCTGTGCGGTACAATAGGGATTACAAGTACCCATTGATTATACTATTGGGCAGAATAAGGGACTCTTATTCTAGCATTTCTCATTCATTTTGTCATTGCATTCTCTTTGAAAGAGACCAAATGGGACCCAGCAGGTGAAAGTAAAGAAACCTGAAAGGCCCCCTTTGAGGAATGACAATGCCACAGCCACCCCGCCCCCCCCACTTTTGGAGATTATAAAACCTTATTAAATCATGCCCTGTTAGATATTGATTGAGAGGGGGCTAAACCAAACCCAACAATAGCAGCATGGATCAGAGAACACTGCTCTCATCAATGGGCACTAAACACAGCTAAGCTTTCCAATCCTTTTTTTTGGGGGGGTGCATTTTTTTTTACTATTTACTTTTGTTTAAACCATTATCCCAGAAAGTCATACAATTATAGTTGCTTTGTTAGTCAAGAATAGATCTTAGCTGTCTAGCACTTCATCTTTTTGAATGTAGCAGTGTATTGCACAAACAATATTGTACTTGGTTAAGATTCAGTATTATGATGATTATTTGGGGGGTGCAATTCTAGGTAATTATCATAATTATTCTTGACTCTGGGACCCCTTTGATGACAAGACTGCTTTAAAGTAAACCACTTGGACATAACAACCCAAGATATTTGAAAAGCGATTGCTGCCAGAAGCAGAGTTGAAAACTCACCCATATTTTAAGGCTATCGTGATTATCAGGCTGTTTGCGTTCCTAGGCTGTCTTCTCTGCCATCTGTGAGCACCACAGCAAACAACCCCTTGATGACAATCACTTCAGTAGAACCAGAATATGTCTGCTTTAGAGGAGACTTCTGTAATAAGACTCAGTGCTAATTAACTGTCAGCCTTTAAAAAAATAATAAGCCAGCAGACTGCATTTTAGAAAAACACTCTACCAAAAATTTTTCAAACAAGAATTAAACTTCTATGCCAGGCTATAACTTCTGCTCCTTGTCGACAGGCCTTACCCAGACTAAAACTGTTTACTTTAAATAGGTTGCATCTGATAAAGGCTTTCATTTTTCTTGACTGCAGGTAAGAACATTTGCTCTGGGTAGCTATTTGATTCAATAATTTTATAATCCTTCCTAAGGAAAAAAAAGGAAGATGAGAGACAGAGGGAAAGGAAAGAAAAGAAAGGAAAGGAGAAAAAATATTCAGGTGATAAAAAACACACTTTTGTTTAAGAAATTGTCGTTACATGACTACAAAAAGAAAGGAAGAAAGAAAGAAAGAAAGGAGGAAGGATAAAGGAAAGAAAGAAGGCAGTGTCACAGCTGAAAGATCACCTTAGATGAAAAGCCAGATGCCAATTATTAGTTTAATATCAAAGATGAACAATATTCAGTTCGGAAAACTGTTGGAGGAGTATCATGGCACTTACAGAAAAGGAGCTTCACATCTTCAGCGACTCTGACTTATGTGAGAAAACTATAGAAACGAAGCTTGTGTGAGATGAAAATAGAATTCTCAGTACCACATTTAACTCCGTGAACTCAGTTTTACTTAGGAAAAAGAATGTTAGTAACCATTTTATGTTTGATGAAAATATTTTCTAGAAAAATTATAAAACATAAACAGTAAAGCTTGGTTGTATTTTATTTAAGATCTATCTTAGAATTTCAATTCTAAATATACACAGGAAACAAAAGCTTTTACGTTCAGTGCCATAACTATAGAAAGCGAAAAGAGCACAAAACTAGTTTGTTTTGGGCAAATTTTTTTTTCTCATGTTATTTTTCCTCCATTAAATTTTAATAGCATCTTTGTATTAGGTCTTATTTTTTAATGATATAAGATTTACTGAAAACTGTCTTACTGTTTGTCAATATTTTCCACTCCTGGGTTCCCTGAAGTTGTAAGTTCAACTTTTGAAATTAGGCATTATGTACTTTTCGCAGCTTTAAACACTTGGCATGAATATTACGATTTATAAATCTCCCTTTCCTGTTTGGATCCCACATCTTCCTAATGCTGTGAGTGAACATTCAGCGTTTTACAGTGAGAGCGGCCGCTTTACAGTCAGTACATTCAACTATTATATTAAAGCACGTTGACTTGCAAAACAGTTTCCAAGCTATGTGTTAGATGCTAATTATTTTCTGAAATATGACTCTCTGCATACAGTTCCGCAAATGCTGCCAGCCAGCTCAAGATCTCTCAAGCGTTCATAGGTTAGTTCATACAGACTACATACAGGAAGGTGACAAATGTGTTCCTAATCTTATTTCCACTCTACTTAATGCCTTCAAGTGTGTTTTTTAATGTTTTTTCTTGTTATACCCACCCTGATTCATTTAGTTTCTTTGTTGACTTGTGTTTCCACCAAAAAAAAAGAGCAACAACTACTTTTTAAAATTGAACTATCTATTTTTTTTGAAATACATCATCAGATTATACTTTTAGACTTCCCTGTCTCTGGCCACTAGGTATAATGGAAAACAACTAAAAATTTCACTTGAAATAAATTCTTTTCGATGAAATCCTCTTAAAATGGATCTACTATTTTTCCACTTCAAGGAATGTTACAGTTTTAATTCTTCTACTTTTAGTGGAAAGATTAAGATAAAATAATTCAATTTGGGGAGTAGATTTCTCAATAACAAGCTTATTGGCACTTTCCACTACCCTTCTCTGTATGTGAGAGTTTCGATGTTTATTCAGGGTGTGCTCTGTGCCCACACTGCTGTGTGCACAGAAAGATCTCACCTAAATACATTTTTATCTATTAAATTTATGTTTCCATGATTTTAGAAATTATTTTGCTTTCAGCATTAAATAATAATAAAAATTCCAATCCCTGTTACCAACCTTAATATTGAAATTTAATTCTGCCTTGCTATTGTACTGTGTAGCTTTTTGTGATCAAATTACATGCAATACAAAAAAGGCCTGCTAGTCACTTCTGTCTTAAACTCCGTGTGCTGGCATCACATCTAATGTACTACAAATTATTCCAGTCTAAGTTACATCTGTATTGAACAGAAACTTGCTTCTTATTTTACTCAGCTGCTGTAAACTGAAGCGAACACTGAAGTCAAACTTTCTCCTTCCATGGTCATATGAAGCTTGTTTCTATGACTCATTGAGCAAAGTGCTCAAAAAAGTCTGTTTTCTCTACTTTACTAATCTCTTTCAGAAGGCCAATTTGTAGGGTTATAGTGATGTATATTTATAAAGCATTTTCTCCTCTCCTAGTAAAACATCACCTTAAAGACTGCTGTGCAGCCAATGTCAAATTAAAAATTGAATAGTTGTTTCAAACTGAATAATAAAATCATAAATCTCTAATTGCTATTAGCATCTGATCCACAAACAGATTCTGTTGGATTAAATGTGATTTTTTTCCCAGTGATATTTGTCAAGTTCATGTTATTAGAGTGTGGGGAAAGCTAATTCTCACGTACTATGAAGCATTACTGTTATAAAGACACATTTCGTTAAATTAGATAAACACTGGGTTTTTTAGTTGATGGTAACATTTTACTCATCTCTTTCAAACATTTCTAAGTCATAAGTGTTTGTTTATTTGTGGTAGTGGCAGTGGAAAAAAATCTTGATGGTAGCTCTCAGTTGTCATTTCTGAAGTTGATGAATGGCCAACATTAAGCCCTCTTCATGTGAAGATTATCTTTCCAGACTTGCCTTTTCTCTGGATTCTACTCTTTGAAATATTTAAGGAAATTCAATTTCTAAGAGAGAATACCTAATAGTCTATTTCCCTTAGGTCTAAAGATTGTTTTATTTCCTCTTTGGAGGCTTCAGATGAAAATATTTGGATGTGCAGCGAGTCTCTCAAAGAGTCATTGGGACGGAAATAAGCCATGAGCAGAACTCTTAGTTTCATCCGAACTGCTGAGGACTGTGTGAATAGAATCAGAAGGTTCTCTTTTGACATGGTAAGACCTACTTCATGATCAAAGTATATTTATAAAGAATACATATTGATTTTTCCCATTTAGCACAGGTAAATTGGAAGTATCTATTAGGGCAATACTGAGATGTAGCCCTTTGCCTAAAGGAAACATTTGAGTAGTTAAATAGCCCTTAACCCTGTGCACTAAAGTCCTAGGTCCCACTGAGGAATCTAACAGTAAAGCTAGTCACCAGTCCATTCTCTCTCTCTCTCTCTCTCTCTCTCTCTCTCTCTCTCTCTCTCTCTCTCTCTCTCTCTTATAAATTATTGAGTTTCTAAAGAGTCACCATTCTGAGAATCCATGTGTGTTTTGTTTAGTTTCGTGCCTTCTCCTTATTTTATTGTTAAAAAAGTCATAGAAATCTGTTTTCAAAGCCAGTTTACTAGCTACTCAATATTTCTATCTTATAATCGTGTGCAGTTTCTAAATCAAGGGCAGGAATATCTGTGTCTACCAAACTTTATATGTCTCCTCAAATCTGTTTTTCTCTGTTGGACAAAGGTTTTGTGACTACAAAAATGCTCCAAAGAATGGTGATAGCTTCAGGAGGCCATTATCAAAAGAGACCATCCAAAGCTGTTACATGAGCATGTGATTTATAGCATGGTGACCATTGGTACTTGATTTTGATGATTGGTGAGTTATTACTCACTTACACACACACACACACACACACACACACACACACACACACACACACACACACACACACACTGCCCTGTTGTCAAGTGAGGAGCATCCTTCCTAAAAACACAGTCCATCTTTTGTAGCTCTGCATGGACCAAAGCTTGGATTTTCATAGTAAATTGCCCCACTCCCTTTGACTTTGGGCCTGGTGAAAAACAAATTTTCTCTGCTATATGAACAAAGTTTCTTATCAAGATTACCATGCCCAACAATAGCCCCTGTTCTTCAGACAACAATGGAGCAACACAGGTAAATTATAGTGTTAATTCAGCTTACCTCAAAGTTATTAAAATTGGGTCTGTAGCATAGAGGTTTACACTATACAAACAGGAAATATAATGAATATATATATATATTCAAATTCAAAATCTTTTTTAAAAAAATGAACTATATGACCTGGAGGCATAGCTCAATGGGAGCATGCTTACCTCGCATGGGCAAAGTCCTGATTCTGATCTCCTCAATAAGTAAATAAGCAACAGGCAAAAATAAGTGTTCATATTAATGGTATCTTTTGGTCAGCAAATTATATGTTGAAATATATGAATAAGATCAGTCACTAGTTAGTTTTAATGAAAGTTTATGTAAGTATTTTTCTCTGAAATTGGGTAACAATAATAATAAAGTAGAATTACAAACTTGGCAAAATTTGAACTTGGTTTCCTCATTCTTTCTAATAAACTTGCCTCATGAATAAAGAAAGACTAAACATTTTTAAAATATAGTTTTCTTCCCAAAAGTCTGTTACTGTTGGCTGGGTGTAATCTATCACAGTGAAATGGATTCCTGATAAATTCGTTCTGTATGTTTCCTAACTAGACCTGGCAATGGAAGCTGGCAGAGTTGGGATTCTTGGAACAAAACACGGTCAGTGGGTCTGACCTTCGTGATCTTACTGCAGGAGAAAAATGAAAGTGGACTCGATTTGTTTCTCTGTCTTAGCAGTTATGGTGTTTTACAGCATTAGCCAGAGTGCGACTTCTTGACATTCCTAAACATCAGAAGATGCCCAAAATGGAACAATAAACACCATGGCCATGAGGCTGTGCTGAGCACATGTCAGAAACTCACGGCGTTCGGGTTGATGGATGGAGGCACTGTCTTTTGTGTGGCAGCTGATTTTTCGCTTATGTATCACATTGTGTTACTGAAGGTTTTTAAGATCAACTGTGGGTTCCCACTCACTTGCTGCTCTGAAGCTTTTCTTTGTGATTGTGCTTTGGTCAGTCATTATATATGTATATATCAGGGTTTAGATCTTAGAGATTAGTTCTTTCCAACTTTGCTTCTTAAACAATTTCCTTAATGAGTTCTTCCTCAAACTTTTATTAAAGAAATTATTCCCAGCCTCTGCGGTCACTTTAATCCCTTTTAGCTTAGATAAGAATGCACTGGAGCTGTGTCTGATTCCTTTGCTTGCTTTTAGGGCCCCTTTCTTTCTACCATGGTGCCTCAGCCAGCCTTAATGTGACGGGAAGTGCCCAGTCTTATTGAAACTTGATATGAGATGCTTGGTCGAGATCTCTATGAGTCTGCAATTTTCAGAAGGGAAATTGAGGAGTAAACTAGGGTGGGTGGGGAACTTCCAGGAGAGCAGGGATGGGAAACTGCAACTGAGATGTAACATATGAGAAAAAAATAGGTAAGTATGGTACTTAAGAAGCTCCAATAGAGCCTGGATAGATGGCTCAGTGGTTAAAAGCACTCGTGCTATTCCAGAAGATTCAGGTTCAATTCCCATCACCCATGAAGTGCTTCCCAACTGTCTGTAGCTTCAGTTCCAGGGGACTGAATGCTGATGCATCTACACATGCATATACAAAAATACATTTAAAAAAAAGAATCCATTATTGAATTAATCCAATGGTTCATGGTGGGAAACAACCCATAAAACTTGCATTTCTAATCACTACAATTGATGGGCTTCAGTGGCAAAATATATTCTTGAAAGAACTCTGGACCACTAAGAAGATTTTAAGCAGCAAACAGAGAATTCTACAGCTTTCTAATATGCAGAAGCAATGGACACACTTGGTGACAAGGACAAAATTGGAGAATAGAACATGATGATTTGGGGCAGGATTTATTTAGGATGCCTGTCTTTCTGAGACAAATGTACAGGGTGGTCACCTAGCCCTACCCACCCAGATTCACCTCGTCCTTGGTGTGTGAATACATGTGTGCACGTGTGTGTGTGTGTGTGTGGGGACACACATATACACACACAAACATAGACACACCTGCTATATGATTAAATCAAATATGGCTTATGGTATATTACACAACAGTGTTAGGGAAGGGCTCTCAAAGGACCATATTAGACTGTTCTTATGGTAACATAACTGTAATCTTTTATTTGTGGTGCTAAAGGATTTGTAAAATCATTTCCATTTATTTTTGCACATGTGCTGGTGTGTGTGTGTGTGTGTGTGTGTGTGTGTGTGTGTGTGTGTGTGATATTTTGTAACATATCCTCTCATTCTACCACTGAGGTTCCAGAGAATAAATTTAAGCCATCAGACTTGGTAGCAAAGCTCCTTTATCAGCTGGGCTATCACAATGGTTCCCCACAATTTTAGTTTAAAAATCTAATGTCTGATATCAGTTTGTAACTTTTTATAAAATATGGATCTTTACATTTTTTTATCCTTTTTAATTGCCATTTATTTCAAATAAAATTTTGTTTGGATAAAGTAGGTGTTGAAGAAACGCTATTGGAAACATTTTTTGACATTAAAACTTCCAAAGAAGTACAAACTTAATAGTCTGAGAAATGTCAGTCAGTTGGATGCATGTTTCTGGTAGTCACCACCAGTGTGTTTTAGAACTTAATGTTAAATTTCTGAATTGTTCCTCTTTCAGGAAAGTGTCACTGGATTTGCCTGTTCTTCTTGACCTAAGTTGTAGGTCCTGTCTGTACCTTGATGTTTGAAGAGCTGCTGATATTTGAAACCACACCTACCTCTCCAGGACGTTATCCTCACTCCCATTAGCTCTTATCTTTTACCTCTGCATGACCACGTGACTTTGGGGATCTGTGCAACCGTTCCCCTCTTTGTCCTTAATGTAGTCCTGCCAGGATGATTCTCTCTTTTGCTCTTATTTAAGATATTTGGGACTAAACTTGTCTTTGAATAGGTGTCAAACCCAGTGCAGATGGAATGTATACACTTGCTCGCTAAGTGTCAAGTCACAGAAACGTCCAGTAGACATCTCTTTCTGCTGTCAGAGACCAGGATCACCTGCTGCTGGATTATTTGCTTTGGCCTCCTTCACTGACAGAGTCCAATTTTTGCTTGATAGCCACATTTCTAGGAAAGGCAGCTTCCAGATTTGTATCTCGGTCAGGATGCACTTTCCCCTTCTGTTTCAGTAATGGTCTAGTGCTAGGTCCAGGCAGTGCACATGTGCTATTAGTATAGGTATAGTTGCCATGGTCCCCTGTACATAGAGGCTAAACTGTCTGCTGCTTGTACTAAATTTAAGACATGAATAAACTTCAGCTTAGAAAACTCTGCCTAATGACAGGGACAAAGAAACCAAAAGGCCAGTGACAAAAAGTCAACTTTCTCTCTTAAAAAGAATGTTCCCACACCATAATGCTGCAGGCAGATTTCAGAATTATTCTCAGTTACCTTGTCATGATTTTAGAGTTTGTTGTAGCCATTCTGAGAAAAACAAGTCCTGGGCTCTTCTGCTTCCATGTCTGACACTGTAAAATGGTGTTGGAAGAACAGATGCTATAGTTTTGAAGAAATGAGGCAAACAACATTCTTTATAGGCCAATCGTTATATCACCAATAATAACCTAGGTATCTGAACACTTGAAAGGAAGTTACAGCGCCCAGTTCTATTTTGCAGAATCGTTTTCCATCTGAAGAATGTAGAATGAAGTTTCTTCTTTAGAGTAGCTTATAGCTGGGCTATACAGGGAAAATGAAAAAGGAATGTTTGTGAAAAGCCTGGTTCTTGATCATATATGAATAGTGTTGTCATTACTTTGTGCTCTTTTGAAATGATCAATAGAAAACCGAGCGTTCCCCTACTTCTAATTGACAGGAAGAACAATGATGGACATTCTTATTTTTGTTTGGAAACGAAACCCTTTTCTATAATTTGGGGTTTTTTATGCCATCAAATCCTCTCAATCACGACATATATTTTCTTAAGTGAACATTTTGCTCAATCTAACCTAGACTTTAGCGTGTCAGGAATTTATTCTTATGATTGAATATTTATATAAGGGCATCAAGAAAATTCTATATAATAAAAACCCTTATATAAATGACCATAATTAGGTTATTAATGGCTCAAATAGTAATTTCTATCAACTAAACCCTCGTTACATTTGACTCTGTATGCCTATGACTGGCATCTGATTAGCCATCTAGAACACTATCCTGGACAAATTTAGAGCATGTTATGTTATTAAGCTCCACATGGGTATTATCTGAGGTATCAAGTGAATGCCAACTTTGGATCTACAGTCTACTGTCCTGCTTCTGACTTTCAGAATTACATTTTCTCACATGATAAAGAAAAAAAGAGCAGAAGCTAGTACCCACCTGCTTTTTTCTCAGCTAATTCACTTCATGAATTACATTTTAAACAGTTAACCTAGTTAATGCGTAATGGTCTACTTTTTACTTAAAATTTTTAAATTGTGTGTGTGTGTGTGTGTGTGTGTGTGTGTGTGTGTACTTGTGTGTGTCCTACTGATGCTCACACTTGCATCCCACAGCATGCTTGTGGAGGTGAACTTCCTCTTTCTACCATGTGGGTCTCATGCAAAAGACTCAGCTCATAAGACTTCATAGAAGTTGTCTTTATCCTCATCTCTCCTCCATATGTATGTTCTATATTTTATTCACAAAGGTGTCAATTCCCATTGTCCCACCTCTGGTACTGACAACAGCAGCTGGTATGGAATAGCACAGCAGCTCACTAAACCTTGACTTCCATGATGCACTCAAATTTATTGTAGAATCACAAGCTTCTCAAGGGAAAGATATAAAGAAGGAAGGGAGGAGGAGAGAGAGAGAGAGAGAGAGAGAGAGAGAGAGAGAGAGAGAGAGAGAGAAAGAGAGAGAAGAAGAAGAAGGAGGAGGAGGAGGAGGAGGAGGAGGAAGGAGAAGAAGAAGAAGAAGAAGAAGAAGAAGAAGAAGAAGAAGAAGAAGAAGAAGAAGAAGAAGAAGAGGAAGAAGAAGAGGAGGAGGAGGAGGAGGAGGAGGAGAAGAAGAAGAAGAAAAAGAAGAAGAAGAAGAAGAAGAAGAAGAAGAAGAAGAAGAAGAAGAAGAAGAAGAAGAAGAAGAAGAAGAAGAAGAAGAAGAAGAAGAAGAAGAAGAAGAATGTGAAGGCCCTCAGAACACTATGATTTAAGGAGAAGATAGTTTCCATAGGACACTCACACAATATTCTGTTTCTGTAATGCGTATTAGAAACAAGGAGTCTAGGCTTGTTATATCTTGTGAAGGGCAAATAGGGCTCAGGCTTCTTCCATTTACATTTAATTTCTGTATTTCTCTGTCCAAAAAGATTTATTTCTTGGAAAGTCTACTTACTAATAAATAGAAGTTAGGATGACGTTCTTCTGTTTCAAAGCTGCTTTGGGATATAGATTTCATCATTGAGCATTAGAATTCACTTTAGAAAAAGTCTGCAAAATATAGATATCAAATCAAGCTATTTAATATATTTTCCTAAGGATTAATTGTGTATAGAAAAACTCTTCTACTTTATATTTTCATCAGTCATTAACACAGCGGCCATGCTGCGATTTTTCTCCTTGATGACTTTCTTTAAATAGATGTACCAAAAGAAATGTTGTGTGAGTCACTCCCAAGCTATCTTGCTTGTTCTGTGATTAAATAATGCCACTCTTAAAGAGAGGAAAATACCTACTTTGGAAATTTGCTCTTAAGAAAATGGAGCCTTCATTTGAACAAAATGCAATCAATACAAAAATTGGCAGTGTGAAATTTTATTATATATATGATTGTCTTAATTTTCATTTAATTTTCTTAGTGAAAAACTGGATCTCCCCCTATTGATTTACTTTGAGATCCTGAATAAAACATAACCTGTTTTATTTTCCTAATCTTTAAATAAAGACAGCACTTACATAGACTATTTTGAGGAACAAAATGTTAATGATGTTAAATTATTTTAATTAAAGTAAGGCAGCTTTCTGAAATAAAGATATTAAAATATCAATTGCTTCGTGCTTCAAATTGTGCATTAGTCTAGCCTTTCAATTATTTGTTCTGTATTTGAAAAAAATAAATGGTTCATGATGACTTATTAGCTATGAAGTTCAAATAATTGTTATTTGGCTTTGCAGTGTAATAGAAATGCTGGGGTCTTATTAAATGTACAGGAAGTAACTGAGGTTTATAATTTCAAAGTTTTATTACATTTTATTAAAAGTTCATTAAATTACAATTTACAAATATTTAAGTGAAAAACCAACTCAAGAAAAATACAAAAGATAATACTCCTTACTAGGGAAAATCTAATCCAGTGGGAACTGTCTATTTCCCATCTTCCTGTCCTAAATTACAGGCTTTCAAGTTCATCCTCATCTATCCTTGCTCTACCTCTACTAAACCTTGTTACTGAGTAGCTATTCCACAGTGTCTCTATGTTATCCTTTCCAAAGGGGGCTGTGATAATCCACATAATTTAGAAACATCACTCTGTGTTCATCCCACTATCCTTGACTGGGTCATCAAAACAGTACAAACCACTTTGTAGGTCTGTTTCTCAGGTTTTATTTTTATTAAAAGTATGCACATTTATTCATGCCAGTGTGTGGATTTCTACATGCAAATATAGTTGATCTTAAGGAACCAGATGCTTGGATGCTCCTGGACCTGCCTGATTGTAGGTACTGGGATCTAAACTCTAGTCTTCTGTGGTCTGAATTATTGATGGAGATCTTTGACTTTTATTCAAAGTTAGAGGAAAAGGGAGGTGACCTTAAAATAAAGAAAAATGTGAAAATGAAGGAATGAAGGATAGCAGAGAATTATAGTAAAAGTCTCTCTCTCTCTCTCTCTCTCTCTCTCTCTCTCTCTCTCTCTCTCTGTCATCCCACACCTACCTATACCTCTATCATTTCTTTCTCTCTTTTCCCTTTTTCTTGTTCTTGCAGCTTACCCAAAGTAAGCTGAAATTTACAGAACTTACAGTGCTCCTTCTCAGCTGCTAGAGTGACAATGTCTAGAGGCATAGCTCCATGAGAAGCTGGAAGACCATTTTTTAAGTGGTCCCAGACACGTGAATTGTGGGGACAATACAACAAAGAAAGTAATCAATGAAATGAAATCCTTTAAATATCACAGATGTCACAACACTTAAACAGATCCCGTAGCTTCTAAATCATCTTCTCCAGTCTCACTGTGACACCATGACCAAATCCACAAAAAGGGGACAGTGTAGTCCATAGAACAATGAGAATTAAATGAGATAATTCATAGCCTCTAAGAACATAAGGACTAGAAAGGAAACTGGCTCCAGCAACCAAAGTCAGTTGTTGCCATAGTTAGAGACGATTTAAGCAGTATTCCAGTATGTGAGAAGCTAAGGCAGGAGGATGTCAAGTCAAGTCTGAGGCTAACTTATCTCCAGAACAAAAACAATGATTTCACTTCTAAAGACCACAATAATTCAGGCTGCACAGATGGCTGAGGACAACATGTGAGTTTCCAAGTACTATATCTGATAGTCTGCTCACAAGGATCCTACCCTGAATTTCAGAAGCTTGCTAATAGCCAGAATGATTTGATTTTTTTCATGGAGTGGGTATTAGCATTTAACCAATGATACTCAGAAGGTTCATGTATATGTCTTGGATCATCACCCTAGAAAATTAACTATGTAATTATATCCAATACCGAAGCAAGATGACTCCCTGGTATATGAAACAGGGCCACTCTAGACACACACCAGCTTCTTAGGTTGAGTCTAAGAATCACAGCTCACTGCTAGATGATCTGCTCACATCTGAAAAGGACTGCTTTTAGAATATTTTTTCCTCAAATCACACTTTTTTGACTAAAGAATTTGTCTAATGTTCTCTTGCAGAGGAATTTTAATACAGAAATGTGGTTGTTCTGGCAAGGAATCACATCCAATGTCTGTGCAATCTAGGTAGAACAATACACATTAAATTCCTCTGGCTGAACTACAAGCATACCCTTAGTACATCCCTTTAATCCCAGACAATGAAAGTAAAGCTAGTTTATAGAAAGAAGCAGCCTCTCTACCCCCAATATATCCCACTATACCACAAAGACACTTGCTCAACTATGCTCATAACAACTTTATTCTTAGTAGCCAGAAATTGGAAACAACATACGTGTCCCTCAGCTATAGAATGCATCAAGAAAATGTGGTACATCTACACAGTGTAATACCATCTAGCTATGAAAAACAAAGATGCCATGAAATTTACAGGCAAATGGATAAAACTAAACAATATCATGCTGGATGAAGTAACCCAGACTCAGTAAGACACACATGATATGTATTCACATAATGACCACTCATATGTGGGCATTAGCCATAAGGTACAGCATAGCCATGCTACAATTCACAGACACAAAGGAACTAAGTAATAGGAGGGACCAAGGGAGGATTTGTGAATCTCACTTGGAACAGGAAACAAAATAGTCTTCTGAAGCACTGGGTGGGAGACAGAATGAGGAGGAAAATGAGAATGGAGATCAGGTGTGGAGAGAGGGAATTTGGAATACAGCTGGTAGTAAGAACTGCAATCATTGTGGCATCTCTGGAACTAGTTGGAAACCTATGACCTGGGAGGTTCCAGGCAGTCTATGAGGGTGACTCTTGCTGAGACACCGACCAGCTGAGGATGTAAAGACTGAATTGGCCACCTCCTATAGCCAAGAAGACTCTTCAGTGGAGGGAGGGGACATCAATTCACCCACAAAATCTTCAACCCAAAATTTGTCTTACCTACAAGATGTGCAGGGATAAATATGTAACAGAGATCGAAGGAATAGCCAACCAATGACAGGTACAACTTGACACACAACTTATGTAAGAGAGCTAAACCATGACCCTATTAGCAATACTCTGCAATGCTTAAAGACAGGAGACAATCATAACTGTCTCCTAAGAAGCTTCATCTAGCAGCAGACAGAAACCTGCAGAGACTCACAGCCAAACATCAGGTGATACTGGGTGGTAAGACTTGTAGAAGAGTGGGATATAGAATTGAGTGAGCTGGAGGGGTCAAAGAAACTACAAAAAGAAAGGCAGAGTCAACTAACATGGACCCATGAGGGTTCATGAAGATTGAACCACCAACCAAAGAACATGCAGCTTCTGGGTCTAGGCCCCCTACACATTTGTAGCAGATGTGTTGACTGGTCTTCACACAGGTCCCTAACATTGGATGGAAACCATCTCAAATTCTCTTTCTTGTGATTGGACCCCCTTCCCGTAATAAGACTATCCAGTTGGGCCTTAGTCAGAAAGGATGTGCTTAAGCCTACTGTGCCTAGATGTCCCAGGGTTGGTTGGAAGCCAAGAGGGTCTTCCCCCTCTGAGAAGAGGGGGAGGGAGAAATAGGGGGAGGAATTTGTAAGAGTGGGACTGGAAGGAGAGGAGGGATGGGGAACTTTGGGATGTAAAGTGAATAAATAAATAAATAAATAAATAAATAAATAAATAAATAAATAAATTTTAAAAAGGAAAAGAAAAAAAGAAAGGAGCAGCCATGTTTAAAACTGATGTCTAATTGAGGTGTGGACAAAGTAATGAATCAGAGAAAGAGTTGATGTAATGAGTTAGAAATAGGATGTGCCCAACTCTTATGAGAACAGACAATAAAGAGAGGCTAGTTAAGAGCAGGGGAGAGGGAGAGAGAGGGATGGGGGAGGGGAGGGGCAGGGGAGAGGGAGGGGAGGGGATTGGGAGGGACAGGAGGGGAGGAGGATTGGGAGGGACAGGGAGAGGGAGGGAGAGGGATGGGGAGGGGAGGGACAGGGGAAGGGGAGGAGAGGGAGAGGAGAGGGAGAGGGAGAGGGGAGAGGGAGAGGGAGAGGGAGAGGGAGAGGGAGAGGGAGAGGAGAGGGAGGAGAGGGAGTTAGTTTGAGACCAGACAGAACAATTCAGTGAGAAGCTGAGAGGACTCATATTGAAGCAGTGAGCTTCGAGAGGAGTTTGAGCCAGAACAGCTGCTTTGAAATAGCCAACCAGAGTTGAAAAATAAGTAGAAAGTGTGAAATTATTCATCAGTAAGCCCCTGAGATGACAATTACACCTGGCAAGTAAAAGTTACTTTTACACTTCTGGCAATAATACTCAAATCTGTTCTTGAATCTCTGCATCTTTATTGCTGGATCACTAATTCCCTGGCTGAAAAAGACATTTTTCCTTGTTCAATTTTTAAAAAGTTTTTTCTTATAATATATTCTGATTATGGTTTTCCCTCCTTCCAATTTTCTCACATCCTCTCCAATTTCCCAGCCATCCAAAAGGAAACCAAGAAAACCAAAAACCTTTCCTTTATTGAAATGCAAACAAGCATCTAAAACAACAATGACAACAACAAAACAGAACAGGACAGGGAAAATAGGAGGCAGAGAAAAAGTACATGAGCCACATACAGACACTGACACACACACATTCACACATATAGGAAATGCATTAACACAAAGTTAGAACTTGTTTTTATATATAAGCAAAAGATCTATAAGATGCTTTTCTAAAAATCTCCAAAGCACTGAGATAAAACAAACAAACAAATAAACACAAAACTCTAAAATACCATTGTGTTTGTTTCATGGTTTCCATCTTCTGCTCAGCATGATTTGTGTGCCCAGTGAGACTCCCTTGGAGAAGTCTGATCTTTTTCCTCTGTGAGTGGTAATCAATTGGAGATAGCTTCTGGGTTTACAGAGGGCATGTGTCTCCTCCCCTTGCAGCACCGGAACTTTATCTGACTGTGTGTGCTGCCACAGTCTCTGTGAGTTTACAAAAGCATCAGTCTTTTTCTGTCTTGCAACCAATGGCTCTTACAACCATTCCACCTCTTCCACAGAGCTTCCTGGAAGACGAAGAGGGTGGGGTGTTGATGATGACATACCATTCAGGACCAAGTGTTCCAAGACCTCTCATTCTTTGTACACTGTCCACTTGTGGATCTCTGTATTTATCCCCGTCTGCTACAAGAAGTGACTATGCTGGTGGCTTAGCAAGACAGAAATCTACGAGTATAGCAGATTAACATTAGGAGTGGCTTTGTTGGAGGAGAGGTGAGTTCGTTGGTGGAGGTATGTCATTAAAGGTAGGCTTTGAAGTTTCAAAAGCTCACACAGGCCTACTCCCTCTTTTTCTAGCTTTTCCTGCCTCCTCCCCTTTGAGTCCTGAGAGCCTCTCACCTTCCAGGTCTCTGGCACATTCTTGAGCATCCTCTGAATTTCCTATACTCCTAGGTCTCCTATTTCCATTCTTTCTGCTGGCCCTCAGGACCTCACTCCTTTCCCCCACACAAGACCAGAGCATGTTCCCCTCACTCCCTCCCCCCATCCCCTTTCCCTCCCAGGTCCCTCTTTCTCTCCCCCTTGTGGTTGCTTTCTTCTCCCTCGAAAGTGGGACTGAGGCCCTACAACTTGTTGACCATTTTGAGTTCAGTGGACTGTATCTTGGATATTCTGTTAGCTTATGTGTTTTTTATAGGTGAGTTGATTTCATTAATGTTGAAATATATTAAAGACAGAGGACTGTTGGTTGCTGTTATATTTGTTTATAGGTGCTTGTGGTTCTCGTCTTTTGGCTTTGCTGTGAAATGCTTAATATGTTGTCTTTTCTTAAGTGTAGGTACCTTCCTTGTGTTGGACTCTTCCTTCTAGGGTCCTCTTTGGGTTGGATTGGTAGATAGATACTGTTTGAATTTGGTTTTGTCCTGTTATATTTTGGTTTCTCCATCTATGTTAATTGAGAGTCTAATGGGTTGGCATTTGTGTTCTAGGCTCTTTTGGCTTTCATAATCTGTGTTGAGAAGTCTGGTGTAATTCTGAAAGGTCTACCTTTGTATGTTACTTGGGTTTCCCTTGCAGTTTTTACCATTCTTTCTTTGTTCTGTGCATTCTGTGTTTATACTATTATGTGACAAGAGGATTTTCTTTTCTGGTCCCACTTGTTTAGTGTTCTATAGGCTTCTTGTAGACTTATCTGTTTCTTTTGGTTGGGGAAGTTTTCTTCTGTGATATTGTTGAAGACAATTTTGAGCTGAGACTCTTTCTTCTCTATTCCAATTATTCTTAGATTTGTTTTTTTTCATCATTTCCTAAATTTCTTGGATGTTTTGGGTTAGGAGTTTTTTGTGTTTCCAATTTTCTTTGACAGTTGTGAGGTATCTTCTACATCTGAGATTCTCTCTTCCATCTCTTGTATTCTGTTGGTGGTTCTTACATCTGTAATTCTTGATCTCTTTTCTAGGTTTTTCATTTCCAGGTTTGTCTCCATTTATGTTTTCTTTATTGCTTCTACTTTCACTTTTAGATCTTGTACCACTTGGTGCAATTTCTTCACTTCTTTGTGTTTTCTTGTATTTCTTTAAGGGATTTATTTGTTTCCTATTTAAGAGCTTTTACATATTTACCTGTGGTTTCCTGTATTTCTTTCAGTGAGTTATTTATGTCCTCCTTAAAGGACTCTATTATCTTCATGAGATTTTAGGTCAGCTTCCTGATTTTCAGTTGTGTTGGTGTATTCAGGGCTTGCTGTGGTGGGAGAACTTAGTTCTTGTGATACCCATGTATATTCACTTCTGTTGCTTATGGTCTTACACTTGCCTTTTGCCATCTGGTTATCCCTGGTATTTGCTGGTCTGGGTGACTCTGCCTGGAGTCTGCTTCTTTTGTCTCTGAGTTGCTACAGGTTTTCAGGTAGGCCTGCGGCTCTGGCTGTAGCAGACCTCCTTCCAAGTAGAGGGTCTTTAGAGGGTCATAGAAGCTGCTGATCCATTGCCCTGGCTGCAGTAGATATTCTGGGAGACCTTCAGAATGTTGAGTTTTCAGAGAAGCAGTCAAGCTGTTTTCCTGTGTGAAGCTCTTTTCCAGGGGTAGGGGGATGGACTGTGGTTTCTGTTTTCCTGTGTGCAGCAGAACTCCACGGAGGCTTTCAGTCATTTGGGTAAGTTGTTCTGCCTGCCACAGAGGCCCAGGGAGGTCTTCAAACTGTGGTGTCAGTTGCCCAGTTGCCCTGTGTATCAAAGAACTCTTCGGATGCCTTAAAACTGTGGTGTCCTGAGTGCAATGGATCTCCTGGGCTGTCTCTGGCTGTGGTGTCAGATACCCCGATTGCAGGTGTTGTCCTGGGATGCTTCGGGATGTAGTATCCAATGCTCTGAGTGCAGGGGATCTTCTATGATGCCTCAGGATATGGTGTCTTCTGAAGAGCAGACTAACTAGCAGTCTGTCCCTGCAGAAAGGATCAGGGCAGAAGGGGAGTGGTATTCGACGGGTGGGGGTTTTGGGGGTTGATGGGTGTCTGAGTCCACAGGGCTTCCAGTGGCAGCTGTGGAATTTTGGGAAGGTTCTTACCAAATGCTCTGAATGGAGCAGATGCCTCTGAATAAGGTGTCTTCCAGAGAGCAGACTAGCTAGCAGTTTGTTCCACCAGAAAGGGCTGGGTGGAAGGGCTTTGTAAACTATATTACATTCAAGAATCCTTAACATTTTTGGTACAATTTTTTCCAAAGTAATTTTCCTTAAAATTTTCTTTGTTCTCTTAAAAATAAAAACAGAAAAGAAAATAAACTTCCACATTCTCAAATAAGACTAAAAATTATGGCTCAGGAAATTAAAATATCTTCCAAAGTCAGCAAAAACTTCTTTCACTATTTCTGAAGTGGCCATGTATAATACATTAATTGGCAGACACAGTGATTTAACTCTTTGGTAAATTTTTGTTTTCACAATATTTTTTGGTAACAAGTTTAAGGGTATTGATTAAAAAGTATTTAAATAATTTAAGGTAACATAAACTACTAAAATTGTATATTTGTAATGAATATTTTCTAAAATGTACACATTCTTGAAAGCACTGTCATATATATATATATATATATATATATATATATATATATATCACGAGTTTCACCTGAAGATGAATGAAATACATAGTATCTGCTTTCAACACAGCATGCAACTTGTGGATTTGCAGGACCCCAGTTATAAATTAAAAATAAAAACTTAAAGCTAGAATTAGACTAATAGGCTAAATGTATTTGTGTTCATTGTCTGGAGGAGCAGAACATTCTGACTTGTTTTCAAATTGGTTTCAGAGACCTGAACTCACATATGCATCTCTTAACAGGAATAGTTTTATTACTGGAAAGGAGATTTGGGCACCTGAAATTTAGAATAACCAGTTACACTATAAAATTTCAATTCTTTAGAAAGCAAAAAATGCTGCAGTTACTTTTATTTTTATTTTGTTACTAGTACCATTTGGCACAACAAGAGCTATGCTGTACCTGCGCCTGATTTCCTAGTTAGCTTTTACTGTCCCTCCAATTCTAAACATGTACACACATGAGGACACAACTGTTAAGTAAACTCTTAGTATAATGAAGACTTCTCTATATGTATGAAGTGGAATGTGTCTGAGGTACACAGAATCTCATCTCCAGGTAGAAACACATATCCATGTACAGGCTGCTAGCCAGTATTTGTTACTGCCTTAAACCTACCATTTATAATTAGTAATATATCACTAATATTTGTAGAAAGAAAAAAACAGCTGAACTTACAAACAGGCTACATAATACACTAAAAATTTTGTTTCTCCAAAAGAAGAGATGGGGGTAGTTCTTCTATTAAGGTTTTCTTTTCTTTGGTGGTTTGTGTCAAGTTGATTCTGTGACATCCTGGGTCATTGAGCCTTCAGAGGTTGAAGAGGCTCCCTCTCAGTGGTGCCCAAAAAGGCAAACTTCTGCTACATATCCAGCTAGAGCCATGGGTCCCCCGTGTGGATTCTTTTGTTGGTGGTTTAGTCCCTGGGAGCTTCGGGGGATCTGGTTGGTTAATACTGTTGCTCTTCCTATGGGGTTGCAAACCCTTTCAGCTCCTTCAGTCCTTGCCCTAACTACACCATTGGGCTCTCTGCGCTCAGTTCAATGTTTGGCTGCATGCATCTGCATCTGTCTTGGTCAGTCTCTGGCAGAGACTCTTAGGGGACAATTCCAGGCTCCTGTGAGCAAGCACTTATTGGCATCAGCAATAGTGTCTGAGTTTGATGTCTACAGATGGGATGGATCCCTAGGTGGGGTAGTCTCTAGATGGCCTTTCCTTCAGGCTCTGATAGATTTTTTGTCCCTGCATTTCCTTTAGACAGGAGGAATTCTGGATTAATATTTTTGAGGTGAGTGAGTGGCCCTATCCCTCAATTGGGAGTTGTGCCTATGCCCTGGATATGGTCTCTACAGGTTCTTTCTCCCTTTTGGGGGTGGGGGTGTTGTTTCAGCTAATGACTTCCCAGTTGAATCCTGGGAACATCTTGGGTCCCTGGCATCTAGGACTTTCTAGTGATTATGCCCAATTACCCCTCCCCCCACTGCTACATACTTCCTTTCAAATTCCTGTCCCTCTGTACTTCTCCCCCATCTCCTCCCATATCTGAACCGCCTCCTTTTCCCTCTTCTTCCTCTCTCCCTACCACAATTTTCTCTCTCTCTACTTCCCAAGATTATTTTCTCCACCATTCTGGGTAGGACTGTACCATCCACACTTTGGTGTGGTTTTCTTTCTTCTTGGGTTTCTTGTGGTCTGTGAGTTGTATTGTGAGTATTCTAAACTTCTTTTTGGCTAATATCCACTTATCAGTGAGTACAGGCTATGCATGTTCTTTTGTGACTGGGTTATCTCACTCAGGATACTTTCATGTTCCATTCATTTGCCTGTGAATTTCATGAAGTCATTGTTTTTAATAGCTGGGTAGTACTGCATTGTGTAAATGTACCACACTTTCTGTATCCATTCTTCCTCTGAGGGACATCTGGGTTGTTTCCAGCTTCTTGCTATTATAAATAAGGCTGTCGCCAACCAACGAGTACACATGGAGGGATTCATGACTCCAGCCACATATGTAGCAGAGGATGGCATTGTCCAGCATCAATAGGAGGAAAAGCCATTGGTCCTGTGAAGGCTCATTTCCCCAGTGTAGTGTCAAGACGTTGAGGTTGGAATGGTTGACTGGGAGTGGGAGCATCCTCATAGAAGCAGGGGAGGGAGAAGGGTTATGGGAGAAGGGGGAAGGGGATAACACTTAAAATGCAAATGCATAAAGTATCCAAGAAAATAAAATTTAAAAATGAATGAACGAATGAATGAATGAATAAATAAATAAATAAACAAACAAACAAACACAAGCTGCTATGGACATACTGGAGCAAGTGTCCTTGTTATATGTTGGAGCATCTTTTGGGTGTATGTCCAGGAGTGGTATAGCTGTATCCTTAGGTAGAACTATTTCCAATTTTCTGAGGGACCTCCAGACTGATTTCCAGAATGGTTGTACCAGTCTGTAATCCCACCAACAATGGATTAGTGTTCCTCTTTCTCCACACCTTTGCCAGCATCTGCTGTCACCTGAGTTTTTGATCTTAGCCATTCTGACTGGTGTGAGGTGAAACAGCAGGGTTATTTTAATTTGCATTTCCCTATGACTAAGGATGTGGAACATTTCTTTAGGTGCTTCTCAGTTATTTAGGTTTACTCAGTTGAGAACTCTGTTTAGCTCTGTAACCCATTTTTAATAGGCTTTTTTGGTTCTCCGGAGTCTAATTTCTTGAGTTCATTGTATATTTTGGATCTATCTGATGAAGGTTTGGTAAAGGTATTTTCTCTATATATAATTTCTTTAATGTAAAATGTATGTTTTTCTACAGTTTTTTTATCACAACATATGGTTTGTTCCCCATTTTCATTATTAACAATTCTCTCTGTATCTGTGCTATTTAAATCAATCTATTTGTTTTCAGGTATGAAAGCTAATATATAATTAGAATGTGCAGATGTATTGGCTGTTTTCTGTAAATATAATTAATTAGATCTAGGATTAAGAAATTTTTGTCTTTTATAGATCACTTTTGAGTTTAACAACTTGTGCTAACCATTCCTTAGCAAACTAAATGTTATTTTATTTGTAACTGCAGATAATTTAATAAAGAGATCTAGGTAAATGGTGAGTAACAATATCTAAAATGACTCTTATCAAAATGAATTTTCCAGCTTTTCTAGCTAGTGCAATCATGTTCTTACCTTTATTTCTATAAAATACTCCCCTGTCCATTCTATCCATACAAATAAATTATAATGTAAGTAAGTGTTGTTTGGTAAATCCCAAGAGACACAAAGAAAACTATACTAGGACAATCATAATCAAGGTTCACTAAATCAGTGGAAAAAGAGCCAGAGAGAAAGGACACTTTGCAGAGAGAACAAAACAAATAATGATAGATTTCTTGTCAGAAACAAGGCAAGTAAAAAAATGGAACCACATCTTGAAAGCATTGAGAGAACTTTTACTGTCAATCTGAGTCTTCACTTACCATAGAAACTATCATTCAAAAATGAAGGTGAACAAATACTGTTTTCTGTCACAGAGAAGCTGGAAAACATCAACACAACAGGCAGGTATGAAAAAACGTTGAGCAAATCTTTCAGAGGGAAGTAAAAGGTTTTAAGGATACTGAAACTAAACACAACAAAAGTGTAATAAAAATACACTGATCCACATCAACATTAGGGATGAAGCTCTTCTGTCTTCAGGATTATGAAATCAGTAGTCAGTCAAAAATTAGAGGCTTTGAAAACCACCCTCACCTAACTTAACCTAGTAAACATTTAGAAACATGTCACTTCACTACAACAGAATATACATTATTTTTGAATGAGACTAGAAAATATGCTAACACCATTTTCTGTGATATAAGTAAAGTGTCAACAAATTTTGAAATAATGTTAAAGTATGTCTGCTGGACACAGTAGAATAAAGTAAGACATTAATAAGTAAAATATAACTATAAACACTAAAACTATATAAGAAAAACATACAATGAGGAATAACCCAAGGGGTAAGCAAGTATTTCTAACTAAACAAAGAAGTAAACACAAGCAGTCCACACTTGGAACAGGAGTCAGCAGTTCTAACTGAATTGCTTTTTTGTTTTGTTTTTTTGGTAAAGAAATTTCATTGGCCAACAAAACCTGAACCTGAAACTCAGGGTTCAGCACAGCCACTTCATTTGATGGAGTAGGGAGTGCAGCCCCTGGCAGATAGATTTACTACTTGATTTTTGGTGAATGTAATAATCCATAACATCAGAAATTCAAAGAATTAAATGTCTACATTAAGAAGATAGGAAATCTTTCCAATCAATGATGATGGAAATAATAAAAACCAGTAAGACTTAAAATATGTAGGCAAAATAGCTTTTTAAAGATCAGAGAGAAAGAAATGTAGAAAATGTAAGTGAATCAAGAAAAATAACAGACTGAAATCTGGTTCTTTGTGTGGGTTAATGAAATTGATAAATCAGAACCCAGAATTTTAAGATAAAAATAAAAACATACAAATTACTAAGATAGTCCTATCATTGTGAGATCTATCTATCTATCTATCTATCTATCTATCTATCTATCTATCTATCTATCTATCTATCTTCTATCTTCTGTCTAGAAAGAGACTGTTATGAACAACTTAGATGGAATGGTTAAGTCCATTAAAGTCATGAACTACAAATATTAACAAAATATGTAAATTATATAACACAATGTCTAGCAAAGATACATAACTTTCAGTTAAATACAGTCCAACAAGCAAATCCTTCTTCTGTATTGCTATGAGATTGAAAGATTCCATCTGCAGGCAAGCTCAATAAAGCAGAAAGGTGAGCAGTAAACACCTCAAAATTGTTTCATGAGGTGCCCAAACTGACCAAATTCATAGAATTCTCCATGTACAAGATTTTATAAACAATAAAAGACAATAAACAAACCAAGTTCCAAAGAAGATTCTCAAAGAAGCCCAGCTCCCTGGCCAATCAGAGATCAGATAATTCACTTAGAAGGAGTTATGGCTGCTGCTATAAGAAACTCCTCATGCACATTTTGGTTTGCTTCTCCTCTTTCTTCTCCAGGCTGGAAGAGCCAAAACCTAGAGACAGAATATCACTGGGCCATGTTCAATCTTATTGGAGAAGCAGGTGTGCTCAGATCGTACATCCAGAAGCTTAATACTTGGTGTAGATTTCAAGTTCATGAAAACTTGTAGCACACAGAAACCCAATGTCTTATTTTGAACCTTCGTTATAAAATAATGGTGAGGAGGATGATTATCTCACTTTCTACTTTTCGTTCTAATTGTAAAAGTATTATGTGTTTACTATATTATAATACAAAAAAATTTAGATATAGAACGCAGAAAAAAAATCCAGTGAGTCTCATGAGCTCTGCTAACATTTCATCTCTTCCTGTTAATCACTTTTGTTGCGTTAAGTTATTTTATAAAGAACAAATTTAAATATATGTGTATATTTGCATATTTATAAAATGTATGTTGGAGTCTATATTTTGGGAAAGTCTAAAATTTCATCATATAAACATACTAATTATTTTCTATATTTGATTATTTCTCTTATTTATAAAATTTTATAACTGAAAGAGATATTAAGCCATACATCTTAGAGTTTCTTCTATTGATTCTTTAGGATACATTTCTTTCTAAATTATTTAAATAAAAATATTAAATCCTTTCCCCTGTTTCTTGTCTGCTTTCTTGCTCTCCCATATTTGAGTTTTCATCCCAAATTCATGGCCTTCTTTTTATTACTGACTGAATATCTCTATCTATCTCTATCTCTCTATCTCTCTATCGCTTCTATCTATCTATCTATCTATCTATCTATCTATCATCTATCTATCTATATATAATGGAACTGGTGTTGAAATTGTTTAGGTCCAATTTAAGCAGCCATATTTTTGATATTTCATGGCTGTAGATACTTTTTTCTTTCTTTTTTTTATTTTCTAATTTTTAAAAATTTTTATTTAATCCTTTTTTGTTTTGTTTTACAATACAGATTTTACTTCCCTCCCGGTCCACACTCTGACTGTTCCCCATACCATACCTCCTACTCCCTCCCCCCAAACCTCCACTAGGATGTCCCCAACTCCCACTCCCCCAGCCGCAACCCCACCAGAATGCTAAATTCCCTGGGGCCTCCAGTCTCTTGAGGGTTAGGTGTATCTTTTCTGACTAAACCCAGACCCAGCGGTTCTCTGTTGTATATGTGTTGAGGGCATGCTGCCTGGTTGGTGATCCAGTGTCTGAGAGATCTGGGGATCCAGGTTAAACTGAGACTGCTAGTCCTCCTTCAGGGTCACCTTCCTCCTCTGCTTCTTCCAGCTTTTCCATAATTCAACAACAGGGATCGGCAGCTTCTGTTCATTAGCTGGGTGCACATATCTGCATCTGACTCTTTCAGCTTCTTGTTGGGTCTTTCAGAGGGCAGTCATGCTAGGTTCCTTTTGGTGAGTACTAAGTAATGATGTTAGGTTGTGTGTCTTCCCTTGACCTGGATCCCACTTTGGGCCTATCCCTGAATCTTCTTTTCCGTCTTTTTCTCCATTGCCATCCCCGCATTCAGGAACAATTATGGGTGAGAATTTTGCCTGTGGGATGGCACCCCATCCCTCATTGATGTCCTGTCTTTCTGCTGGAGGTGAGCTCTACAAGTTACCTCTCCCCACTGTAGGGCATTTCATCCTAGGGTCCCTTCCTTTGAGTCCTTGGAGTCTCTCACCTTCCAGGTCTCTGGTACATTCTGAAGGGTCCCTACAACTTCCTACCTCCTGAGGTTTCCTGTTTTCATTCTTTTGCTAGCCCTCAGGGCTTCAGTCTTTTTCCCCCCACCCAATACCAGATCATGTTCCCCTACCCCCACCCTTGCTCCCTGCTCCCCCTCAGGTCCCTTCCTGCCTCCTGCCTAGTGTTTGTTTCTTCTCCCGCCAAGGTGGGACTGAGACATCTTCACTTGGGCCCTTCCGCTTGCTGAACTTTTTGAGTTCAGTGGACTGTATCTGGGGTATTCTGTATTTTTTGGGGGGGTGAGGCTAATATCTACTTATTAGAGAGTACATACTGTGCATGTTCTTTTGTGTCTGAGTTACCTCACTCAGGATGATATTTTCTAGTTCTAGCCATTTGCCTGCAAAACTGAGGATGTCCTCATTTTTAATAGCTGAGTAGTATGAACCACATTTTCTGTATCCATTCTTCTGTCGTGGGACATCTGGGTTGTTTCCAGCTTCTGGCTATCACCAACAAGACTGCTATGAACATAGTGGAACACATGCCCCTTTGGCACAGTGGGGCATATTTGGTTATACTCCCAAGAATGGTATAGCTGGGTCCTTAGGTAGAACTATGTCCAATTTTCTGAGGAACTTATATATTGATTTTCACAGTGGTTGCACCAGCTTGCAATTCCAGCAGTTATGGAGGAGTGTTCCTCTTTCTCCACATCCTGGCCAACATGTAAGTTCACCTGTGGTTTTGTTCTTAGCCATTTTGATTGATTTAATTTGGAATCTCAGGGTCGTTTTGATTTGCATTTCTCTGATCAGTAAAGACTTTTAATATTTCTTTAGGAGTGTCTCACCCATTTGATATTCCTCTGTTCTGAATTCTTTCTTTAGTTTTATATCCCATTTTTTGATTGCGTTGTTTGGTTTTTTGGTGGTTAACTTCTTGAGTTCTTTATATATTTTGGATATTAGCCCTCTATTGGGTGTGGGGTTAGTAAAGATTATTTTTCAATATATAGGCTGCCAATTTGTCTTACTGATTTTACCCTTTGCCTTACACAAGCTTCCCAGTTTCATGAAGTCCCATTTATGAATTTTTGATCTTGGAGCTTGGGCCATTGGAATTCTATTAGGAAATTTCCCCTGTGCCAATGAGTTCAAAGTTCTTTCCCACTTTCTCTTCTACTAGATTCACTGTATCTGGTTTTATGTTGAAGTTGTCAATCCACTTGGACTTGGGTTTTGCGCAGGGTGACAAATATGGGTCTATTTTCATTTCTCTACATACAGACATCCAGTTAGACCAGCACCATTTATTGAGGATGCTTTTTTTTTCAATACTCAAGTATTTTGGATTCTTTGTCAAAGATCAAGTGTGCATAAATGGGTGGTTTTATTTCTTGGTCTTCAATTTTATTCCATTGATCAATCTGTCTGTTTCTGTACAAATATCATGCAGTTTTTATCACTATTGCTTTGTAGTAGAGTGTAAGGAAAAGGATGGTGATTCCTCAAGAGGTTCTTTTATTGTTAAGAATTGTTTTCAAGATTCTTGGTTTTTTCCTTCCAAATGAACTTGAGAATTGCTCATTTTATGTATTTTAAGAATTGGGTTGGAATTTTGATGGCGAATGCACTGAATATGTAGTTTGTCTTTGGTAGGATGGCCATTTTTATTATGTGAATTATGCCAATCAATGAGCATGGGAGATCTCTCCATTATCTGAGATCTTTGATTTCTTTCTTGAGCGACTTTAGGTTATTGTTATATAGATCTTTCACTTGTTTGGTTAGAGTCACCACAAGATATTTTGTATTATGTGAGGCTATTGTGAAGAGAGATGTTTATTTCCTTCTCAGCCTGTTTATCCTTCGAGTAGAGGAAAGCTACTGATATTTTTTTGAGTTAATTTTATGTCTGGTCACTTTGATGAAGTTAAATATCAGCTGGAGATATTCTCTGGCAGAATTTTTGGGGTCACTTTTGTATATTATCATACCATCTGCAAATGTGATCTGCAAACCTTTATATCTTCTTTGAAAATTTGTATCCTCTTGATCTCTTTTTTGCTCTAGCTGGCATTTTGAGAACTATATTGAATACATATGGGGAGAGTGGGCATCTTTTTCTTGTCCCCAAATTTAGTGAGATTGCGTCAAGTATCTCTCAATTTAATTTGACATTGGTTAGCAGTAAATTGCTTTTATTACATTTTGGTATGGGCTTTAAACTCCTGATCTCTACAGTACTTTTAACATGAAGGGTTATTTTATTTTGTCAAATGCTTTTTACTGCATCTAAGATGATCATGTGATTTTTTTCTTTGATTTTGTTTATATAGTGGATTATATTAATAGATTTTCATATATTGAATCAACCTGCATCCCTGTGATGAAGACTACTTGATTGTGGTGAATGATGGTTTTGATATGTTCTTGGATTCAGTTTGTAAAAAATTTATTGAGTATTTTTGCATCAGTATTCATAAGCATTCAGAGTTTAGTCTGAAGTTCTCTTTTTTGGTTGGGTACTTGTGTGGTTTAGGTATCAGAGTAATTGTGGCTACATGGAATGAATTAGGTAGTGTTCTTTCTGTTTTTAGTTATGGAATAGTTTGAAGAATATTGGTATTAGGTCTCCTTTGAAGGTCAGGTAAAATTCTGCAATAAATCCATCTGGTCCTGGGCTTTTTTTGCTTGGAAGTTTGTTAATGACTTCTTCTATTTCCTTATGGGATATGGGCCTGTTTAGATAGTTTACCTGCTCTTGATTTAATTTTGATATGTGGTAATTGTCTGGAAAACTGTCCATTTGATATAGGTTTTCCAATTTTGTTGAATATAGGCTTTTGTACTAACATCTGATGATTCTTGAATTTTGTCTTTCTGTTGTTATGCCTCCCTTTTCATTTCTGATTTTGTGAATTTTGATAACGACTCTGGGCCCTTTTGTTAGTTTGGCTAGGGGGTTTATATATTTTGCTGATTCTCTCAAGGAACCAGCTTTTGGTTTTGTTGACTCTTTTATTGTGCTTTTTTTTTCTATTTGGTTGACTTCAACCCTGCCTCCGACCTGATGCTCTGAGTACAGAGCTCCTGAGATGCCTCAGCATGTAGAGTGTTCAGGGAAGCAGACCAGCTAGCAGTCTGTCCCATCACAAAGGACTGGCCAGAAGGGCAATAAATTTTTCAACAAGAAATTTCTAAACCCCATTTTTTAAAAATGGGGTTTAGAGCTAAACAAAGAATTCACAGCTGAGGAATGCCAAATGGCTGAGAAACACATAAAGAAATGTTCAACATCTTTAGTCATAAGGGAAATGCAAATCAAAACAACCCTGAGATTCCACCTCACACCAGTCAGAATGGCTAAGATCAAAAACTCAGGTGACAACAAATGCTGGTGAGGATGTGGAGAAAGAGGAACACTCCTCCATTGTTGGTGGGATTGCAGACTGGTACATTCTGGAAATCAGTCTGGAGTTTCCTCAGAAAATTGGACATTGAACTACCTGAGGACCCAGCTATACCTCTCTTGAGCATATACCCAAAAGATACCCCAACATATAAAAAAGACACATGTTCCACTATGTTCATAGCAGCCTTATTTATAATAGCCAGACGCTGGAAAGAACCCAGATGCCCTTCAACAGAGGAATAGATACAGAAATGTGGTACATCTACACAATGGAATACTACTCAGCTATCAAAAACAATGACTTTATGAAAATCATAGGCAAATGGATGGAACTGGAAAATATCATCCTGAGTAAGGTAACCCAATCACAGAAAAACACACATGGTATGCCCTCATTGATAAGTGGATATTAGCCCAAATTCTCGAATTACCCTAGATGCACAGAACACATGAAACTCAAGAAGGATGACCAAAACGCGAATGCTTCACTCCTTCATTAAAAGGGGAACAAGAATATCCTTGGGAGGGAATAGGGAGGCAAAGTTTAGAACAGAGGCAGAAGGAACACCCATTCAGAGCCTGCCCCACATGTGGCCCATACATATACAGCCACCAAACTAGATAAGATGGATGAAGCAAAGAAGTGCAGGCTGACAGGAACCGGATGTAGATGTCTCCTGAGAGAGCCAGAATACAGCAAATACATAGGCGAATGCCATCATTAAACCACTGAACTGAGAACAGGATCCCCGTTGAAGGAATCTTAGAATGGACTGAAAGAGCTTGAAGGGGCTTGAGACCCCATATGAACAACAATGCCAACAACCAGAGCTTCCAGGGACCAAGAACTACCCAAAGACTATACATGAACTGACCCTGGGATCCCACCTCATAGGTAGCAATGACTAGCCTAGTAAGAGCATCAGTGGAAGGGGAAGCCCTTGGTCCTGCCAAGACTGAACACCCAGTGAACATGATTGTTGGGGGGAGGGCAGTAATGGGGGGAGGATGAGGAGGGGAACACCCATAGAGAAGGGGAGGGAGAGGGATTAGGGGGATGTTGGCCCGGAACTGGGAAAGGAAATAACAATCAAAATGTAAATAAGAAATACCCAAGTTAATAAAGATGAAAAAAACCTTTCTAGTTTATATCCCTAAACTATTTTTAAACATCTTTAAAAATCATTTTGTTTGTTTGTTTTTATTGGATATTTTATGTATTTACATTTTAAATGTTATCCACTTTTCCCATCCTCCCTCTACCTCCCCCTGCTTCTACAAACATGCTCCCACTCTGCCACTCCCACACTACCATCCTGGCATTCCCCTAAACTGGGGGAATGAGCCTTCACAAGCCCAATGGCATCTCCTATTGATGCCAGAGAATACCATCATCTGCTACATGTGTGGCTGGAGCATGATTCCCTCTATGTGTACTCTTTGGTTGGTGGTTTAGTCCATGGGAGCTCTGGAGGATCTGGTTGGTTGATATTGTTGTTCTTCCTATGGGGTTGCAAACCCATTTAGCTCCATCACTCCTTTTTCTCATTCCTCCATTTTCATCCCTGTGCTCAGTTCAATAGTTATCTGCAAGCATTCTCATCTGTATTAGTAAGGCTCTGGCAGACCCACTCAGGAGACATCCATATCAGTCTCCTGTCCTCAAGCACTTTTTGACATTGGCTATAGTGACTGGGTTTGGTGGTGGCATGTGGCATGGACTCCCATATCGAGCAGTCTCTGGATGGCTTTTCTTTCAGTCTCTGCTCCAGACTTTGTCCCTGTATTTCCTCCTGTGAGATTTTCCTCCCTTCTAAGAAAACCAGACCATTCACACTTTGGTATGATGGGTATTCTGAGATTTTGACCTAAAATCCTCTTATCAATGAGGGCATGCCATGTGTGTTCTTTTATGACTGGGTTACCTCACTCAGGATGATATTTTTCTAGTTCCATCCATTTGCCTAGGAATTTTGTGAAGTCATAGTTTTTAATAGTTGAGTAGTAAGTAGTCCATTGTGTAAATATACCACATTTTCTGTCTCCATTCCTCTGTTGAAGGACATCTGGGTTTTTTCCAGCTTCTTGCTATAATAAATACAGCTGCTATGAACATAGTAGAGCTTGTGTCCTTTTATATTTTGGAGCATCCTTTGGATAAATGGACAGGAGTGGTATAGCTGGGTCCTCAGGTACTACAGTGTAAAATTTTCTGAGTAGCTGCCAGACTGATTTGCAGAATGGTTGTACCAGTTTGCAATCTCACCAACAATGGAAGAGTGTTTCTCTTTCTCCACCTCTTTGCCAGCATCTGTTGTCACCTGAGTTTTTTATCTTAGCCACTCTGAGTGGTGTGAGATGGCATCTCAGGGTAGTTTGATTTGCATGTCCCTGATGAAAAAAGATGTTGAAGATGCTTTTTTTGGTGCTTTTAATCCATTCTATATTCGTCAGATGAGAATTCTTTCTTTATGTCTATAATCCAGTTTTAATAGGGTTATTTGACTCTCGATTCTAACTACTTTAGTTCTTTGTATATATTAGATATTAGTCCTCTATTTGATCTAGAAATGGTAAAGTTCTTTTCCCAATCTGCTGGTTGCTGTTTTGTCCTATTGTCAGTGTCCTTTGCCTTATAGAAGCTTTGCAATTTTATGAGGTCCATTTGTTGATTCTTGATTTTAGAGTATAAGGTATTGGCGTTCTGTTCAATAAATTTTCCCCCATGCCCGTGTGTTCAAGGCACTTACCCCTTTCTCTTCTATTAGTTTCAGTGTATCTGGTTTTGTGTGGATATCCTTCATCCCCTTGTACTTGATCTTTGTACAAAGCATTATGATTGAATCAATTTGCATTCTTCTACATGCTGGTCTCCATTGAACCAGTACCATTTGTTGAAAATGCTTCTTTAATCCACTGAATGGTTTTAACTCATTTGTTAAAGATCAAATGACCATAGGTGTGTGGGTTCATTACTATGTCTTCAGTTTTATTCTAGTGATCTCCCTGTCTGTCTCTGTACTAATACCATACACTTTTTATCATGATTGTTCTGCAATACAGCTTGAGGTCAGGGATGGTGATTCCCCCAGAAGTTCTTTATTGTTGAGGATATCCTTGGTATTTTTGGTTTTTGCTATCCTTGGTATTTTGTTATTCCAAATGGTTTTTGAAATTGCTCTTTGTAACTCTATGAAGAATTGAGTGGGAATTTTGATGGGGATATCATTGAATCTGTAGATTACTTTCGGCGAGATGGCCATTTTTTTTTTACAATATTATTCCTGCCAATCCATGAGCATTGGAGATCTTTCTGTCTTCTGAGTTCTTCTTTCAATTTCTTTCTTCTGAGTCTTGAAGTTCTTATTGTACAGATCTTTCCCTTGCTTGGTTAGAGTCACACCAAGGTATTTTAAATTATTTGTGACTATTGTGAAGGCTGTTTTTCCCTAATTTCTTTTCAGCCTGTTATTTTTTGAGTAGAAGAAGGCTACTGGTTCATTTCAGTTAATTTTATTTCCATTCAATTTGCTAAAGATTTTTTTAAAATTTGTATTAGTCGTTCTCTGGTGGAATTTTGGGGCTACTGAAGTATACTATCATATCATCTGCAAATAAGGATATTTGACTTCTTCCTTTTCAATTTGTATCCTTTTGATCTCCTTTTGTTTTCTAATTAATCTGGCTAGGACTTTGAGTAATATATTGAATAGGTAGGGAGACAGTGGGCAGCTATTTGTTGACTCTTGATCTTAGAGCATAAGCCATTGTTGTTCTGTTAAATAAAATTTTCCCTGTGCCTATGTGCTCGAGGCTCTTCCCTACTTTCTTTTCTATTAGTTTCAGTGTAAGTGGTTCTATGTGCAGGTTCTTGATACAGGTGGACCTGAGCTTTTACAAGGAGATAAGAAAGGACCAATTTGTATTCTTCTACGTGCTGACCTCTAATTGAACCAGCATCATCTGTTGAAAATGCTTTTATCCACTG